>NW_024340849.1:32251126-32719374 GCF_902729225.1 Pteropus medius | reverse complement strand
TTATTCTTCTTCTTCCTCTTCTTCTTCCTTCTTTTCTTCTTTTAGGACAGGGGTGAGATTAAATCAGCAGATTTTAAATAAAGCAGATTATTCTCCATAATGAATGGGCCTTATCTACGTTAGTTGAAGGCCTTAAGAAAAAGATTGATCTCCCCTAAGGAAGAGGCAATCTTCCAGCAGACTCTCTTCGAACCCAAGCTCTTCTCTGGATCTCTAACCTGTGAACCTATCCTACAGATCTTGGACTTTCCAGATGCTACAATTATGTGAGCTAATTCTTTAAAATAAATCTATCTCACTTTCCCTCTCCCTTCCTCTTTCCTTGCTTCTACATCTATTGTTTCTGTGTCTCAGAAAAACTCTAATATAGTGATACAGAGGTTCGTTACACTAATATATGAATAACTTCGACAAACTATAATTTTACATTTAATCTATGATTTATTTTGGATTCCTTTTGTACTAGGTGTGAGGTTTATATTGAGGTTTATTCTTTTGGCCTATGTATCTCCAATTACTCTCACGTTATTTACTGAAAAAGTTATCTGTTCTTCATTTTATTATGTTTGTATTTCAGTCAAAAATCAGTTGTGTGAATTTTTAAAGGAATTATCTTAAACCTACAGGTCAAATTTTTGATAATATTTTTACTGTTTTGAGTCTTCCAATCTGTGGACATGATATATCTCTTTATTTATTAAAGTTCTCTTTAATCCTTTTTATCAGTGTCTTGTTATTTTCAGAATACAGATTTAACATGTTTGTTTATTATAAGTTTTGCCTTTTCTCTGAAGTGAATACAAGTGGTATTGTGTTTTTGCTTTTCATTTCTGCATGTTCATGCTGGTATATGGATATAACATTGATTTTTGCATGTGTTTTTTTGTAAATGTTATTTTGTAATTGTGTATTTTATCTGATTTTCTAATAAATAAAGAAATGCAATTTATGTTTCATACTTTTCTTCAAGCTACCAAGTTTGCTAAATTTTCTATTAATTCAAATAATTTTTGAGTAAATTTGGGGAAATTTTCTATATAAACAATCTGGTTATTTATAAATATTGATAGTTTTTCTCTTTTTTATATTATTGCTTAGTTTTTTTCCCTATTTTTATACTACTTTCTATTTTTTTCCTATCTAACTAAAATAGGTAGGCTCCAATATATAGTTAACCTATTTAAAGGAATTGATAATAGTAAGCACCTATATTTTGAATATTTAATATTACATTTTTAGGTAAACAACAAATAATTTTTTAGTATAAGTCCCAAATATTTCATGAGACATACTAAGATAAAAAATAATTTGTTGTATATATTAATTTAAAATTTAACTTGGTGCCCTGTAGTTTACTTTGTTAAATCTGGCAACTCAGAAAGAAAGGTTGTCAGAATGCTCATATTGCTTTCTTGGGTCTGGAACAGGAGACTAAAATTTATTATCACAAAAATTATGATAGTAGAGGTAGCTAATTACTCTTTTCCTTTTTTTTTCTTTTTCTGTTTTTCTCCTCTTCCTCTTCCATCCATCCTCCATCACTCAGAAATAGTAGTAATAGTAGTAGTATTAATACTAATACTAGTAATGGTGGTATTAGTGGTAGCAGTACTACTAATATTAATAATACCTCCCTTTGTATAACACTTTCACATGCATCATCTTATTTAAATTTCACTGGTGTATGTGTATTTTTCCATTATAGATACTGAGAATGGGAAAAGACATTCCCATTCTAATCACAGAACTATACGTAATATAGTTAGTTTCTTTGTATAGATATATCCTTACTGTGAAAGTAGCCTCCTATATAAGTAGAGCAGGTAAGATGAAGTTGAAACATAATCCAAATTCAAAGCCCAAAGTTTCCTCCTACTAATGATCAAGTGGTACTGGGGTTTCATTTCTTAAATGAGTCACTATATTGACTTTGCTCATTGAATAAAAGAATTCTAATTAAAGAAATGCATTCTGGCAAAGTATGGAGAAAATTTAATAGACCATATTAGGACAGTTCTATAAAAATAAACTGAAGTGGAAAGTTGAGGCAAGCATTATATTAAGTTAAACCATTTTTTACATCTTGACCTCTACCATTGCATTAATATATATAGGTCAAAGTATATGTAGACCTGGTATAGCCATGTAATCAATCTTATTTATTCTCTCCTTTAATAGTAGAGTAGTAGTTTTAAGTATTTGGTCTTAAGTAATAATTCTAGAACATAAGGATTTTAGTAGATGATTGAGAACAATTATGTGAAACACACTTTAGTGGATGTCGTGCTGTAGTGGGAGATCAATTATTAAAAAGGATGTATAACATGTTGCTTTTGACATGACTCATCGTTTAGACTTATTATTCTATAATTAATATTTGTTGTGCACAACTTAAATATGACTAGCACTGTAATAAATGTTTTACCGAGATTATTTCATTTTTATTTTTCAGTATACCTATATTACACTTAACTTACGAAAGAAGGTTGACATTAGAATGTATTAGCAAGTGGCTTGGTCACTCAACTGTATAATAGTAAAGCTAGTATTAAACATGCTTGTGTTTAACTCTGAGATCAATTTTTTAAAGTTTTATTGACATATAATGAACACACAATAAGCTTCACATATTTGTAGAGTACAGTTTGACCAATTTTGGCATATGTATTTACCCATAAAAAAATATTACTGCAATTAGGATAATGCAGATATCCATCACTCCAAAAAATTTTCTCATGCCCTTTTGTAATCTGTCCCTCCCATCTCTTCCATACATCTTTCTTGTCCCTAGGAAAGTAGTGGTCTGCTTCATATTACTACAGATCAATTGGCATTTTCCAGAATTTTAATTTTAATATAAATGAATTCATGTAGTATATAATTTTTTTTCTGGCTTCTATCTCTCAGAATAAGTATTTTGCTAAGCAGTATTGCACCATATGGATATACCACAAACGTTTACCCAGAATCTGTTACTGAACATTTATTTTGTTCCCAGTTTGTGGCTATTACAAATAAACTGCTTTGAGCATTTACATATACATCTTTTAATGGACGTTGTTTTCAATTTTCTTGGGTGAATACATAGAAAGAGAATGCCTGAGCCATAGGCTAGGTGTGCTTTCAATTTTTGAAGAAGCTTCAAAACTGTTTTCTAAAGTGCTTGTACTGCTTCACATTTCCACGGGCAGTGTTTGAAAGTTCCAGATGTTTCTCATTTTCATGAACACTTCAATGTTCAGGCTTTTCTGATTTCAGCCATTCAAATAGGTAGCTTAAATTACTTAGGTTCAATTTGAAAATTCTTAACGATTAACAATGTTGAGTGAGCCTCTCTTCATGTGCTTAATCTATAAATCATTTTTGGTGAAATAAAATATCTTTTAGAATCTTGCTCATTTTTGTGAGGGTGCTTGTTTTTTTTGTTTGTTTGGTTTTTTTTAATTATTATTTTATTGGAGATAGTCCCTGACTTACATTGGTTCAACTTAACAACTTTTTGACTTTATAATGGTGCAAAAGCAGTATGCATTCAGTAGAAATCATACTTTCAATTTTGAATTTTGATATTTTCTCAACTTAGCCATCTGCAGTTGGATACTCTCTCATGATGTTGAGCAGTGGCAGTAAGCCACAGCTCCCAGTTAGTCACATGATCATCGGGATAAACAACTAATACTCTACAGTGTACTGTCTTGCCAGCAATTTTTTGGATACCATGTTTTGCATTTTTGCATCCCATCATGTCTACAAAACTCCCATCTGTGTTTCCTGTTTTTGATGAGAAGAGGAAGGCAATTCCTCTTGAGATGAAATTCAAGATAATTGTCCAACTGTAGCTAATATAAGTGTTCTGAGTACATTTAAGATCATCTAGACTAACCTATGCATTTTCAACTAATGATCTTTTCAACTTACAATGGGTTTATCAGGACATAACCCCATTATAATTTGAGGAGCATCTGTATTGAGTTTTAAATATTTCTATGTATTCTACATAGAAATATTTTATCAGATATGTTATTTGCAAAGATTTTCTCCATATCTACAGCTTGTCTTTTTATTCACTTAGGAGAAACTCTCTGAAAGTAGAATTTCCAAATTTTGATAAAGTCCAGTTTATTCTTTTCTTATCTTTTGTGCGCATGTTTTTGTATGTCAAAGAAATAGTTGCCTAACAAGATCTCACAAAAATTTGGTCCTGTTTTTATCTGTAATTTTTGTAATTTCAGGTTAACATTTAGGTCTGTGATATGTTTTGAGTTAGTTTTTGCATATGGTGTGAGGTATAGATCAACATTTATTTTTTTTCATAGAGATTTCCAATTGTTCCAGCCTTGTTTACTGAAAAGACTATCCTTTATCAACTGAATTTCTTGTGCACATCCTTTGAAGATCAATTGACTATATATATTTGTGTCTATTTCTAGATGTATTCTGCTACATTGATCTATTTGCCTATCTTCATGCCAATAACACTGTCTTAATTGCTACAGCTTTTTCTTCTTTTTCAAAATTATTTTGGCTATTCTAGGTTCCTCATATTTCCATGTACATTTTAGAATTGACTTGTTAATTTCTAAAAAAAATTCAACAAGATTTTGATTGGAATTGTGTGGAAGTTATAAATCAATTTTAGGGCATTGGCAATTCAACAATACAGCAACTTCTAACCAATAAATATGAGATATTTTACTACTTATTTCAGATTGTTTGTTAGTACATAGATATGCAATCGATTTTTATATTGGCATTTTATTTTGCATCCTTGCTAAATTAGTAGCTTTTTGTAAATTCCACAGGATTTTCTCTGTGGATGAGTATATTATTTGCAAATAAAACCTTTGTTTTCTTTTATCCAATTTGAATACTTCTGTTTGTTTTTCTTGCCCTAATGTATGGTCTAGAACCTTGAGTGTAATGCTAAATAGAAGTGGTAAGAATGGACACATTTGCATTGTTTCTTACCTTAAAGAGAAAATATTATGATATTAGCTGTAGATTTTTCACATATTTATTTTATTGGATCGAGGACTTTTCTACTAAGGTTTCTAAGAGCTATTTGTTTGTTTGTATGTAAGGATGTTGAATTTTTTCCATACCTCTTCTGCATCTGTTGATATGAACATACAATTAACCTAATTCTACACTACATTCTTGGAATAATCATCACTTGCTCGTGATGTTGTATTTGTTTCTATATATTTTTGAATTTGTTTTGCTAAAAATTTATTCAGAATTTTTGCAACTATTTCATGAGGAATATTGGCAAGTAGTTTTCTTTTTAATACTTTTGTCTTTCATATCAGAATAATGATTGTTGCATATAATCATTTGAGAAGTCCCTCTTATTAAATTTTAGGCAAGAGATTGTGTAAAATTGGTACCATTTTTCCATAATTGACCTGATTTTCAGTTGTTTCATGCAAAAGAGTATATGTGGTCCCAGTTACTCCATCTTGGATATAAATAGAACTCTTTGAGGGCTAATTTTAAATCTTTTTATTAAGGCAATTTGAGCAACTCATTTGAGAAGGTTGTAACATTGTCATGAAAAGCAAACAATTTAAAGAAAAGCATATGCTTTCTGTTTGCAATTTTTTGTACTTTAACTTTACTAAAAGCTCTTAGAATTTATTTTTATATTTAAGGAAGTTTTATGTTTCTTAACTTGTTATTCTTCAGGAAAAAAGAAAACAAATTAAATCTTTTTACTGTATTGACCCTGTATCATATATTTATAGAGATTTTGTGCCATGGGCAAACTCTGACTTCTTTTATCATTTGCTAAATTTTTATCAATACTATTACAATAAAAATAACACCATAATGGAAATAAAATGTGGTCATCATGTTTATTAAAATATTTAGGAAGTATAGTTTTATCTTCATATTAGTAGTTTTAATTTATGACATACATTCAGAGACTGAGACTTCAGTTTCTACAGTAAACAGATACTTAATAAATAATTAATTATTAAACTCCCCTGTGCTTTTTCAATAAGTGAAAAGTAAAATTGAAATGACTATTTGCATAATTCAAGATAAAAACAAATAAGCAAAGACAATCAAACTATTATTTGAAATCCTTCTAAATACAAGAGCTTAACTTGTTGAGGCAATTCCAATTACAAATCATTTCACAAATAAACTGTGGTTTCAAATATCTGGGATATTATCCATATTCTACTTTGCCTGCATCTCCACATGTTTAGAGGGATAAGGAAATTAAGACAAGTATCTGGATAATTCAGAAAAGAATTATAGACCATGTTAACAATTGTTAGTCAAGAATTACATGTGGCATTTATCAAGCAAAAGACTCCCCACAGACTAAAGTGGAAGTATAGAACAATTATTTGATTTTTCATAATTAGGAAAGTAATGTTTCTATTGTAAGCTTCTCTTTATAGAGAAAATAGTGTATTTAAAGCTAACAGAAGAAAATTTCTTTATTAATTCAGATACGAATATATACTGCTTTATTGACTTACGTATAATATATAATCAAAAAGTTATTTTAGATGATTTTGATTATAATATTTCCATTTGCTTTTTCTGAATATCTATATTAATTATCAATACCACATGGTTGTATTGGACATGAAGATGTGCTGCCTAGGATGAACTGCTAGGTCTTTTGGATCCATCTGCAGAAATTTCATTCAGCAAACAGCCTACATCTATCAGTCCCTCAAGGGATTGACTCCTTTGTAGAAAATTGCCACAAGGTCACACTTTTCCCAGGACAATCCACATCTAATTATTGTAGAGGTCTGATTATTTGGGCCTGATATGGGACATTTATGATGGGTGATTTTAACCCAAGAACTCTGTGTGTGGTTGGTGGAGGATGATCTCTGGCCAGAATCACAGTTTTATATATTCTTCTGCTCAAACCTGCTTCTTTCTTCTTCTGTAGGTATTGTTCTAAAAAGTATTCTTCTTTTTTTAAAAAATTTTTTTCCCTTCTTTAATTTTCCCCTACCAGTCCCACCCCTGACCCATGGATGTTGCCATTTCCCCTCAAGAACTGGATCTCTGAAGGTGGGGCATCTCCTCTCACATGCTCACAGCGTGCACCCAGGGCCTGGCGCACCAGGTATATGGTCCGTGACTCCACCTGGGGCGCAAACCCAAGACCTTCTGCATGCAAAGCAGACGTGCTAACCACTACACTATGGAGCCACCCCTCAAAAGTATTCTTAAATAAGTACTGCCCACTAACCTCTGCGTTGATGTATAGTTGCCAAAGAAATTACTGTTAGAAGTAGTCTAAGCAGCTGATCATAAAGATGGAGTTTTAGAGCTGGATCAATCCCCACCCAGGTCTCAAGGAGAACACCAGTACTGGTGGTAATAGTAATAGAATTATTTAAACTTTCACTGGTGGTGAACTGACATAATATACTGATGGAACTGCACTAATGAATGGGATATATCTGGTTTGAAAAGTATGAGGAAATAGTAATTATAAAGACAATGGAATTATATGGCTATTGTTAAACTCCATCAATATTCTATATTTTAAAAAGATAACAAAAAGATAAATGATTAATAGGCAACTAAAAGCCAGTTAAGAAATCCAGAGGGCTTCCTTGGTAACAAAATATTCAGGGAATGGGGGAAAGAGCTGATTACCAGCACAAAAACTTAAATGTAAAAATTACCAAGCACCAAAGAATGTAAAGGCAGGTCTGCTATGCCAAAACCATGGCTATGGTTGAGAAAAAATGGAAAACTAACACATGGGAAGGGGTATATGGAAAATCTCCTCCAAAATTTCAAATTCTTAGATTTCTCTGAATCCTCTGTGCCTAAGGAAGTGATCTACCCCTTATTATTAAAAGCTAGCTCTCCACACTTACTGCAAGTTCATTCAGAACCCCTATTTCTCCTCCATCCCCATTGTCACCTTCACCACAACCACCAAAGGGCAACATAATCTCCTCTCAAGATCTGCCCACCACCATTTCTGTTTACTAGATCTAGACCTAGAATTAATTAGGATTAAGTTAGAGCATGACACAGTCCAGGATGTGTTGGGTCTGGTAAAGTAGGAAAAGGACTACTCCAAAAGATCTGCAAGACCAAGCCAACATGTACTGGCATAATATGAAGGAGTATCAGGGTGATTGAATTCTGATTCATTAAGGGGACAAAGAAAAAAATATTGGACAAGGGAGACTATTGAGAACATTCTCCTGATATACGGGATTTAACTTCCTGGCAAGAACTCACAAAGATGGTGTGAACCCTCTATTGGGATGGCTCCTAGAAGCAGGAGAAAAAGAAAATGTCCATTTAGAGTAATGTAGAAATGCCAGATTTACCATGGCAAACAGTGGAGGAAGGGATTCAAAGCATACGGAAGCTATCTTCTCAATAGATTCACTGAGGATTTATTATGTAAGGCTAAAAAGCTCATAAAATAATTGTGCTCATCAGGGAAAAATGGAGAATACACCATTTTCCAAGTTCAAAGGAATGTATTTTCAGGGCACATCACTACAAAGTTCAGTGTTGGTTGAGTCCTAAAGACCAGAGCTGATGATAAGAGGAGCTATTATGTGAATGGATTGCCAGAAAGGTATGGCGATGATAGGACATTAAAACAATAAAAGTCTTGTGGTTGTGCTTAACTCTGAGAAGTCAAGCAGACACAATTATAAAAAAATACAATATTGGAGTGGCAGCCAAAGTGCCTGAACCGCAAAGAGCTATGCAGATGTTTATTAAAACATAACATTCCTAGGGACAAAATATATGGACAACTAACAAGAGTGCTACTTAAATTGTACAACTAGAAAGAATTAAAAAAAGGATGATCAAGATATTAAGAGTATTTATTCCAGTAAAAAGACACCATTGTTTGCTCAGTTTCTAATCCTGAGTATTTTTAGGACCCAGAATCTAGTGGTTGAAGACAGTCGCCAGAAGAAAAGAGTATGCTATTCAATGACAAGTATACATGATAATAATACCACCAGTTTTACCCAGAAAGATCTTGTAGCCAATTGTACAGGTTACTAAACATTTAAGAAAGGGGAACAAAAGATACCAAGATTTGTACAACCCTCTGAATACACACAAATATCTCCAGGGCAGAGTCTCTAAATCTAAAGTAAAATAAAATCTCTTGCTTCCTGAACATGTTTGCTATTTAATCATAATGGTATAAAAACATGATAATATTTATGGAACATTGCCTCTCAACAAGTATGTGGCTATGAATTTGGTAATTGTATTGTTTGCTATTTTTTTCATAAAAGAGAAACTATTTGTATTAACAATGAACAAATAATATTATAAATTTATTCTCCCTATCTCTGTCATAATATACTCTAATTATAATATAGTCTGATCATCCCAAAGAACACTACATGTATCCATTATTATGACATCATGCTAACTAGACTAATGAGTAAGAAGGGTCTAGTACATTGGAGACCTTGGAAAGATGCATGCACTCTAGAAAGTAGAAAATTACCACTATGAATTTTCATGAACCTGCTACATCAGCAAAATTTTTAGTGGTTAAGAACATACCAGATTATCCCATTCAGAATAAAATACAAACTATAGTATCTTGCACCTCACACCATGATGAAAAAAGCGTAACCTCTTATTATACTTCTTTGGGGCTCCAGAGCTAGTATACTCCACACCTGGGAATATTGTACCCAGCCATATACTGTGTGATATGAAAGGCTACCAGCTTTCAATGGTCCCCAGAGCAGGAATGGATTAGAGAACATGTTTAGGCCTCTTAAGTGATTTAATGCAACAGATTTTAATCTATTAGAAATATCAGTGTTAAGAAAAAGTGCTATATGGAGTTTATGGCAAGCCCCAGTAGGAAAATCAAAATATCAGTCTCTGGGATTAGTATAAAAGCCATGTCATCTTTAGTGGAGCATTTTATTCTTTATTATAAAACAACTCTTAGCATGGTATTGTGTATTGGTAGAGATAGGGCATGTGACCATAAATGTAGTACTACATATCATGAGATAGGTTCTAATAGATCTAATAAGTTTTAAGATCAGGCAAACCCAGCAAAAATTCATTGTAAGATAGAATTAGTACATACACAAAAGGCCTGGAGCAGGGCAGAGGGTACAAGTCAGTTGTATGAGTAGGTATCCCATCCTACTGTTTCCACTTTAGCTCAACCTATGGCCATATGAATGATTCCTTGCTATCAGGCAATAAAGAAGAAAAAAAGTACAAACTTTGTGTCTCAGGTGGATTGGCTTGTATTTGAACTTAAGCACGAACACTGGTTGCAGTACAACCTCACACACAGGCAGCCTTAAAACAAGATTGTGAAGAAAAATTCTCTCAAATAGTGGAATTTCAGGAGGTACACTTTTTATCTATTATATGTGGAAAAGAGAAGTGGCTTGACTTATAGGAAGCTGAGAATGACCTGGTCAGAAGTCTGGAAGAAGACAAATTGGAAGAACAGAGACAAGAAGGTCTGGAGTAGAGGAACATGGAGAGATATGTGGAAATGGGGGAAGAGTGTGAAGATCTTTGTACTACATGCTTATGCTCACCAGAAATAATATTTCATAGAAGAAACACTAAATAACCACATAGACTAAATGACTCAATCAGTTCAAATCAGATATTCTATCATTGGCCACCCTATTGCTAGAAAAATTTACACGTGAACAAAGTGACTGTAGTAGCAAAGATGGAAATTATGCACAAACTTGTAGGCATGTGATCTCACTTGCCATGACTAATATAGCTACCGTGGCTGCTAAAGGTCCAACTTGCCAGCATCAGAGACCAATAATGAGCACTGCTAAACCACCATTTCTCAGTAACAATCACTTGGAGGAAAGTTATCCTTATTGGACCCCTTTTTCTTTTCTGCCTGAAAATCCTAAGAAAACTCCATTATTCAAGGGCTTACAGAGTTTTTAGACCTCCTATGTTGTATTTCACATACCATCATGTCAAACCAGGGCCTCATTTTACAGTAAAAGAAATATGGGAGTGAGCCTATGACCATATCCCACCTACAATCTACTGGCTTGCTGAAATGTTGGAACAGTCTGCTAAACAAGTAGTTAAAATTCTATCTCAGAGATGATACATCATGATTTTAAGATGTGATCATCCAAAATGCAGTACACACTTTGAATCGATGACCTTTAAACTATGCTGTCTCCAACTGGAAGAATACATAGGCCATGGGACCAAATAGTGGAAGTAAGAGAAGCACCACTTGCCCTCACTTCCAGTGATACACTGGGGGAATTTGTGCTTCCCAATCTCATTACTTCTTATTAGAGATATATAACCAGGGTAAGATGTACTCTTATCCAATAGAGGAACTTATTTGCCACTTATGCCCCACAACATAAGTCATATTAAGCTGTAAGTTACAGTTGTCACCTCAGTATTTCAGGCTTCTTGTGCCCTGGGCTAGTAAGCCTAGAAGAGTAGTCACTATCTTGAAAAGTGCAATAAATCCTTGTCATCAAGGTGCTTTTACCCAATGAGGACAGAAAAGAGTATGTGTGAAACCATGTGATTCACTTGGGTGTCTCTTGGTATTTCCTCATTTAATTTTGATTGATGGGTACCTGAAAAAGCGCAAAGATACTGAAGCTCAGATTCCTCAGGGATGAGGATTCAAGTCATGCCACTAGGTAAGGCATCAAGAACAGTACAGGATCTCCATTCTGATTACATGTAAAGAAGTGGAACTGGCTAGTGCAAAGGATGGATTGTAGTAGACATGGAAATATTTCATCCGGATACTCTTTCAAGAATGGATTTGTTGCCCCTGATGCATAGAATGCTGACAAAGATAGCCTTCAGCCATCAATAACTTCAGGAATCACCCCAGTTGCGGAGAATAGCCCTCTGCTCTGTGTCATTACTACAAGCACCAAACCCGTTATTACATCACACCCTCACTGAGTGTCCTAGATTCAACAAATGTGGTTATAATAGCCCATTCATTTCTTCTTAATGTGGGACAACTCTGACAGACCATTTTAGCTCCAGAGCTCCCCATGATCTTGGACAAAATTTTTGTTGGGTTTGTACTATAGGTCGACTTCTCTATCCTTTACATTCTTTCCACAAATGTTGATCCTAAGGACACTCTTTAATAAACACTCTACAAACTAATTTCCATCTAGGAATCTGCTTCCAAGAAATATCAACATGTTACAATAGTATAATAGAGAAACCACATAATTTAGAGTTATACTGAGTTGAGTTTGCAATTCACCAGCTTCATTAACTGTGGACAAATTAGTTAACCCTTACAGACTTTGGTTTTCATATATACCCCTCTTTTTCATATAGTTTTTCTTAAAACAGTACAATAGATCTACCTATGCATTTGGTAGAAGAGGTATAGTCTGATTATCTCAAATTTTGATTTAAATCTCAAGTACTGAACAAATATTATGTTCACATGTATAAAAACATCATCTTGCTTAAATTTGTTTACAACATATAGAACTATGTGAGGATTTAACTAATCTTTTATTACTATTCAGGAAATACCACAGTTGTAACATTTTTAAAGCATTCATATCAAGTGGGTATGCCTTAAGCCTGCTTCTCTCTTGGCTGTGTGGTGAAAGTCTGGTGCAAAAGAAATTTTTCTTTATCTTGCCCATAAGTCAATTTGCTCATAAGTTAAAACAGAAAGAAAAAAATGAGTGAAAATATTTATGATTTAAATAGTGTCACCCAAATGCATGTTAAAATAAATGAATTTTGGGTAGTGTTAATAAACAAAATGTAATTCAGTTATACAAGTTGAAAGACCAGAATATTCATACATCAATTATTGACGAGTTGTATATTTCAAATTAAGTTGTTTCATTACCAGTTACTAGACAAAGGCTAATATTTTCTTTTAGACTAAATTGCCTTCTATTATCCTCAAAGTATCTAGACATGCAAATAACCTTTAGTTTCAAGGCATAATCATTCATAAAAGATTTTGTTTTTAAGTTTTTCTTTCATTTGAACTAATGCCCATTTATTTCTATATCATTCCCTTGTTGACTAATCAAATAATATTACCTGCTGCTGCTTGTTCATTGTTTGCTTGTTTGTTTTCTATCTTTCTCTTATTAACTTTTCATGTATCTAACTGCTACTTTCCAGGCAAAATGTAAACATGTTAAAGGCAAAGGCAGAGTTCTACATTTCCTTGATTTTATGATCATGGTATCTCCCCTACTAGGTAAGTATACATTTCCTTGATTTTAAAGCTGTACAAAATAACACAATATTTAAAAAAAAGAAATTCTTTATCTTGCTTTTATTCAAAATTAGTCATAATTACTTGAGATATCAGCCTTAAACTTCTTAAGTAAAACATGTCCTATCTGATTAATCAGATTTTAGATCATAGAGGCATTAAATGAGGTTATAAATTTCCAATTAGGAATAGTAAAATCAATTGACTCTCTCCTGAGTAAACCTGTATTTCAACTTAATATAAGATGGTTCTTATCGGTGAGATTCTGCAATAAAACAATTGAGACCTCTTAAACTCATTAGAAATGAATATGGAAATAAGATGTTGAGGTAATATAATAAACAAAAAATTGCATATTGATATCCTCTTACAACAATGGAAGAGACATAAAATCTTACAAATATTAGAGAGAAAAAAATAAATTCTGATTTAAAATCCCCAATTAGAGAGCAAAATTTCATATTTTTAGGCCACTGAGCAAGGACTGGGTAATCCTCGAAGACGAAAATAAATAGAATGGTTGCCAAAATAAATTATAGTAATATATTAATGCATTAAAAAACAATTTTGCCTTGAATTACATTTAAGTTGAAAAATTCAATTCTGATTTTTCTTGAAAGAAGTATTCATGTGGAAAACATTAACTGCTTATTAAGTGAAACAAAAGAATGCAAAACAAAACCAATTTTTGAAAAATAAAAATGATTCTGAACACATTATTGAAAAATATGATCATTTTAAAGCATTAGTTTTAAAACTGGAATTTTAGCTATTCCATACAGCTGTCCGCATAATGTGCTTATTGGTTGATGAGAACATGCCTTTAGATATACTCCATTTACATTTTGTTTATTAAAAATATAGGTTTCTGCTTATAGGTTTTCAATTTTGTTTTTTCCTGAAATTTTGAATACATTTTAGTGTTAAAACACTGTTGTAATCCCATCACTATATGTATCATAATTTGGTAGGTTATAGAGAATAAACAAATCAATAAAATGAAGTCAATATAACTACTGCCTAGAAGGTAATGTTAGCATCTTGACATAAAGAATTTATTTCCACTTTTTAAAATTCATTATTACCTATTACGAACAGCAATGTCTAAACGTGGAAAATTTTGTAAAGAACTTCTATTACATTGGAAGTTGTTACATTATCTCAGGAACTAAAAAGAAGCAGAGGAAAAAAAGAAGGTACATTCTTATGTGAAATATATACACAAGTACCATGAAATGAGATGTTCACTTTACAGTATTCTGCAGATAAAGCCACAGCTCCTGTTTTCAAAAGCTGGCTATATTACCAAGAATAGTCACGTCATTAATATGAGCATGTTATATTCAGGTTTACACAGGTGAAAGCTCATGGAGTAGTCACTGAAAATTAAATGGGCATAGAGCTGGATTGTACAACCACTAAGAGGAGAGGTCCTTTCAGCCAATGGTGTATGCACCCCTTTGGGAGGTAGTTTTTCTCAAATCAGTATTTAAAAGGGAGAGGGTACTGTCAGTTTTAAAGTGATCTGGGGAAAGTAGACATTTTGATTAACTTTATTTTTGTAAGCCTGCATTTTAAAAAAAGAATAAACACTAAGCATATAACTTCCAAAACAATAAGGAAACACATTTACCAATCAAAAGGGATGCAGTAAGAGAAAAATAATGGAAGCAGAGAAAAAAATCAGGATAAATAGAAAGCAGAAAATGAGAATAAATGAGTAATCACAACAAATGCAAAGTCAGCTAAGTTGCCAGTTAAAAGACAGATATCCTAATATTGACTTTTAAAAGGTACAGCTACATAATTTTATTTTAAAAAAACTTAAATATAAAACCACAGAAATGTTAAAAATAAAATATTAGAAAATATACAAAAATAACTTTAAAATGTACTGATGGTAACATCATATAAGATATATTTTAAGGAAAAATAGTAATTGTATAGTAAAAAATATACTTAAATTCACTAGAATGATATAAAACTCTGATACCTGGGTGAACATAATAATCTATTCTCAAATATATAGGGGAAAAATTGATAGGATTACATGTGTATGTGGACAAATCCAGCATCTCAAAATCCCTTTAACATCTCTATTTCACTAACTAATAGATAAAGTAGACAAAATAATTAATAAGATTTTGAAAGGTTTAATCAATTTAATTGACAAACTGCTTTAAAAGACATACTGTATATCTATATGTTAGTTCTAGAAATTATAGAATCCATATTCTTCTCAATCATACAAAAAACATTTACAAGAAAGACAAACAATCTCTAAGTTTTAAAGCAGCTTGAAATCTTTCAAAAATCATCATATGGACCATGTTCTTTTATTCTTCTGTAATTATTTTTAAAATGAAATGAGAGATATCTGAAATCATAAACAATCTGTATAGGAGAGAGTTAGCTTGTGACTGATTTCCAGTATAGAATTATGCTTATCCTCAGAGGCTTCTAGAAGTTTGCTACTGACCTTTGGCCAAAGCACGGATGAAATGTACTAGCTAGTGATTTAAAATACATTGTATAAAGTCCAAAACTCCCCTGGAGTCACACCATGATAATTTGTCTATGTTATTTACTGAAAATATATAGACTAATTGTTTGCACCTTATTTGACTGATTCCCTAGCCTGGTTTTATGACCAAGGAGGTACAAAAGACCTCAGTAAATTTGTACCTTGGCCTCCTTGAGACCAAGGTTTCTTTGCACATATCGTATTGGTTAAAATCTGAAGATAAAGCATCCTGTGCAACTGAGAAAGGACCCTGGGAACTGTGCCTGAAATTTGTTAGATCTCTCTGTGTTTGCCTGCTAGATGTTACCTTTATTAAAAGCCTATATGAGGATGCTCAGTGAAGTCTTACAGGTCCTTTCAACAATCTCGCTCTGTTATTGCAGCAGTTGGTGTTATGAGCACAGTGATATAAAGGAGGCTTTTGGGAATCTACTAGCTCAGCTCCCACAAATGGAAAGAAAGATTGAGCTTATTCAGAAAAAAAAAAAAGGAAATAAAAGTAAAAAGTGAAGAAAACTTTCAAACAATTAAACGGTGGAACTGTTCAGATGATTTATTAAAAACTGCCCAAAGAAAGTGATAGGTGGAATATATTCTAATATTTTAATGGATCACAGTAAGTGAATAGATGATTTGGCTATTCTATCACTCCTCAAACTAGATGAATAACATATCAGATATTTTCAAATTATCTTAGGTTTGATGAATATTAAAAATCTAATAATAACCCAAAGAGAAAGCTACACTCCCTGAGACCCATGTTGATTAAAAAGATATGAAATAAAAGAGGGAATTATGGTTCTGAGAAATAAAATGGCCGCATTTTCCTGTGCAGACTTCAGCAGGAAAATTAAGATCATCTGTATTATATGAGTAAAATAGCTTGGGGTTGTAAAGGATTACTGGATACTGGTGCACAAAGTGTTATCATACTCTAAATGTACTGATGAAAAATTAAAGGTCAATGTAATTAAAATAGGGAGGTATGGTTATGTAATTTTAGAAGAAAGTCTCCAAATATGAATTTATTAAAAGTTATGAATGGTTATTGTTCCAGCCTAACACTGTACATTATTGAGATGACATTATATAAGAATAAGGGACTCTTTCTTTATCCAAATCATTGATGGAAAACTAGTCTTCATCATGTTTTAAATGTATGTAAAGTTGGACCTTTAGACTTAAAGATTAATTAGAGTTAATTTAAAGCAATGTAGAATACATGGGGGTATCAAAAAAGTTTGGATTTAATTAAGGATATGTTAGATGAGATGTATTTATACCCACAAATTCTTTCTTTAACAGTATAGTATGGCCTAGAAAAAAACTAATAATATTGGAGATTGATTATTATAGTTTTTAATAAAGTAATAGTCTCATTGCCTCAGATATGTCCAATATAGTGTTAACGCTTCAAGTTGTTCAACATGTTATGGTTTTGGTATTCTGTGATCTATTTAGCAAATACTTTTTCTTTTTTTTTAATTACTATTTCAGGAAAAAATTAAAGACAATTTTCAACCAAAGGAGACTGACTCTGATAGACATTTACTGTATTCCTATAGGGATATTTAATTCTATTTGTCACAACCTGGTAAAAAGATACTTAGATTTTATTCAACTGAAAAGTAAATTTTTAAGACAATTATACTGATAATATAATGTTGGTACTCAATCAGAAGACTGATCTAAAACTGAATTTCAAGTCTGGGTTAATCTAATGACCATCAGAGTATCTGATTAACCTGTCTAAATTGTAAAGCCAAGCCAAACTAGTTAAATTCTTAGGAATTACTTCTGCTAGAGCCCTTAGAGATTTTCCTCAAACAACCAATTTTATTATTATTATTATTATTTCAGTTCCAAAATCAAGGCAAGAGGTAAAAAATTAATTAGATCATTCTGAAGAAATCATATGTCATATCCGAGAATTTTATTACCTCTATTCAATCACTTAGTTACTGGGATAAATAGCTAAATTTGAGTAGGAACTATTGCTGGAGTTAAGTAGGGAAGTTAAAATATGAAACAGATAGTGTATTAATATTGTAAAAATTTTACTATTAAATTTTTAAAGGTAAAATAGAAGAAACTAGTGAGTATTTTTATAATATCCATAATGCAAAAATATAAAAATAAAGTGAATATTTCATCACTCATCTTAAGAAATAAAACATCTCAGTGCATGATTCTTTTATTCCATACCTTCTATTTTCCCTCAAAGTTTTCTGCTACTCTAAATTTTTGTTTATTATTCCCTTGATTTTCTTTATTGCTTTATTTTTTAATCAATCATGTATGGATATAACTGATAAAAATAAGTACTTTGTATGCTTTTTAAATTAACATAACTGGTATTAATGCATGACTTTCTTTTATCATTCAAAATTATTTTTGTAGATTATATTGATGTCAATTATAAAATTCTATAAATCCTTAGCAAACAGATTGTTGGTTGCTAGGGGCATGAGTTGGAGGGTAGGGAAAATGGTTAAATGTTGTCAAAGGGTACAAACTTCCAGTTATAAGACGAATGAGTTCTGGGGACTTAATGGATAGCTTGGTGACTATAGTTAGCAATACTATGTTGTATACTTGAAAATTGCTAAGAAAGTAGATCTTAAAATTTCTCACTACACACACAATGTTGACTTTATGGGGATGATGAAATTATTGTGGTAATAATTTCATAACACATATATATCAAATCATCACTTTGTACACCTTGAACATACACAAGGTTATATGTCAGTTATATCTTAATTAAGCTCTAAAACATAATCTTATCAGAAAATGAAGGAAACCAAACATTAAAGAATACATTCTGTATGATTCTATTTAAGTATTGTCAGCAGAGACTCAAAATAAATAAATAAACAAATAAATAAGCAGCCTTTGTTACATGGCATTTTAAAATGTAGAAAAACTTCTTTATGGTATTAGTAGAAATGCATGGGCCAAGTAACATTAGAACTATTCCCAAAGGGCATAAGTCCTGAAAATTGGGGTTAGCATAAAATACATGTGCATTTGACTGCCTTAAAAACAAATAGTATCAGTTACAAACAAATATTCTAATTAAAACTAGAAGATATTTTGTACTAGTAGGAATATAATTTTTAAAGTATTTTTCTGAAGGCAAAATAACAACATATAGTCATAAAAAGGTACATTGCTTTCAACTAACCAATTTATATCAATCAACATTTATTAAGTGGGTCAAGAAAACAAGAGTATACAATGTATGTCATAGAAAGGAAATTATCAATTTGATTAGCAGTTTTTCTGTAGGTAGACTGTTTATTCAAGAGCAATATGAGAAACCAATTGATATTGGTCAGAGATAATTCTGAAATGAGGCAATGAAACTTAACATTAAATAAAACATATCTTCTTAAATCTCATTAGAGTATTATTTATAGAAATAGATTTATAGGAATAGATGAATGTATCTGACCTTTATACCAAAACATATCATATTTAAAATAAAATACTGAAAAATTATCTAGAACAGAGTGGTCCCCAACCTTTTTGACACCAGGGACCGGTGCTCCTATGAGATTTAATGCCCAACTATCTGAGGTAGAGCTGAAGTGGTGATGATAGTGCTAGGGAGCAGATGAAGCTTCTCTTCCTTGCCCCCACTCATCTCCTGCTGTGCAGTCCGGTTCTCAAGAGGACACAGACTGGTACCAGTCCATGAGCTGGGGGTTGGAAACCCCTGGTCTAGAAAATATATAATGTAGGGAGTAACCTATTGCAGGAAGTAACCCAATTTAAAAATAAAAAATCAATAATAAAATATTATTTTATTAAATAATTACATAAATAAATAAATATTAAATAAAATATAGTTTGCAGATTATGAAATCTTGAAAGGACAAAGACTGTAAAAAATTTTTTCTAGGCATTAAAAACAAATACAAGAAAAGCCATGTAAATTTTTTTTAGGTCTCTTCTTGACTTCCCTAAAAAGTGGAAGAGTGAAAAAAAAAAAAATACAGTTAGAGAGCAATGTTACATTTGAATACACAGGTGAAATATTGAATATAACTTTAAAATCGAATGTATCTTTATCAAGTTAATATATTACTAGGTTTATTGAGGGATAGCAAGGACATTCTAGTATTTTCTAGCTTTAGAAAATACTATCTCTATAAGTTCTTTCTTAGCAGATTAATGATGAAAAATATCTCTAAAGATGCATCAAAATGCTTAATAGAATAAGTAATTCATCTTCTAAATTCTCATCAAGCTACAAATACAAGAGAATTCCCTTAACCTGATGAAGTTTATGTACCAAAACCTTACTTTAAACATCATATAGAAGAGTTACACTTTTACAAATTTCAATAAAAGACCAAACTCTAAATCCCAATCATCCTACACTCAACTCTAGCAGCTAGCCAATGACATAAGATAGATTAACAAATATGAGGCAATAATACTTTAAAAGAAGACAAAAATCATAGTTATTTGCTGACTGTGATTATCCACAGGAAAACTAAGACAATTTATAAATCATTATAACTAACAAGAACACTCAGCAAATTTGTATTATTTAAGATCAACAATCAGCAATAACTAAAAAATAAAGCAGTAAAAATGACCCAATGTACAATATGAAAATAAACTAAAATATTTAAGGGGAAAATTGGTGGCAGATATGTGAAAATTCTTTATGAAATAAAAGATTATGAAGAATTGAAAAACATGTTAAAAGCTCTAAATAAATAAAAAGTTTCTGAATGAAAGATTTTGTCATAAATAAGTCAATTCTTTCCCAAATTTATTTATCAGTGCTATGTAATTACAATAAAAGTCTAAAAATATTATTGTAGATCTTGGACAAACAGATCCTAAATTTTATGAAAATGAGACCAAGATAATTTTGAGCAAATATAGAAAAGAATAATGGAAGCCTCCTACTTTCCATATAGCACAACTTATTATAAGTGTGACTCAGGATCAGAAATAAATAATATACAAGTGGAACAGAATAAAGAATCTAGAAATAGACCCAGGCAATAAAGGGTCTTGGTAGAGGGACATTACAAATCAGTGGGCTAAAGTAATAATATTAAATAAATGATGTTAGAATCACAGTCCTTTCATAAAGAAAAAAATAATTTGGTCCTTATCTTACAATATGTAAAATATTTCCAGAACAAGAAAATGACTCAATAGGAAAAATAAAATTTAAAAATATTACAAGTATCAGAGAATGATTTATTAAATCTAAAACATAAACTAATCTTATAAAATAAGAGTTGATGAATTTGATTATATCAAAACAGTAAACTTCTACATGAATAGCATCACCATAAACAAAGTTAAAAGATAAGCTAGGGCTGGCAATCTAAGTGCTTATTAGTGGACGATTGGATAAAGAAAATGTGGTACAAATATAGAATGGAACGTTACTCAGCCATAAAAAAAAAAAAATGAAGTCTTACCATTTGCAACAACATGAGAGTGAACCTAGAGGGTATTATGCTAAGTGAAATGTCAGACAGAGGAAGACAATTACCATATGGTCTTACTTATATGTGGCATCTGAAGAACAAAATAAACTAAAAAAATGACAACAGATTCATAGATACAGAGAATAAACTGATGATTGCCAGATGGAAGTTGGTGGCCTGGATGAAAAAGATGAAGAGATTAGGAAGTACAAATTGGTAGTTACAGAATAGTCATGGGGATGTGAAGTACACCATAGGGAATATAGTCAATAAAATTGTAATAACTATGTATAGTACCAGCTGGGTACTAGACTAATCGGGGTGATCACTTCCTTAATTATATAAATGTCTAACCACTATGCTGTACACCTGAAACTAATAAAAAATAATACTGAATGTCAACTCTAACTGAAAAAAATAAAAATTAAAAAAGAATAAGCTAGGGCTGACTAGACAGCAATATATGCCACTTTGTTATAGATAAAATGGTTATTATTCATTAGCAAAGAACATGTACATCCCAGTAGAAAAAATATCGTAAGCTTTAATAATAAACGGTTCACTGAAGAGAAACCCAAAAGTCCGATAAAAATATTAGAATATGCCAAAAAAATTTTAATAATTTGAGAAGTGCCAGTTTACAAAAAAATTATATTTCTTATTTATATTGACCAAAGTTTTTAAAAATAATAATGTCACATATTGGAAAGAGTCTTAGAGAAACTGTCATATGTACTTATGGGAGTATGAAATGTTACAGTAATTTGAGAAAAAAATTGTCAAGAACAAATTGTAATTATATCCTTTTCAAACCATTCTACTTCACGTTATTTTGTTATTTAAAAAAAATGATGTGCAAGTTCGCAAATACTTCAAATTTCAATTTTAGCTCCTTTTGTAATAAGAAATAATTGGGAACAGTTTTGTATGTTCATCATCAGACTAATAGATAAATAAAATGTTGTATAAACCCTATAGTGGACTACTATATATAGAAGAAAAGGAATTAATTACATTAACATATATTGATATAATAGAGGGCAAAACAATGATGAAAAAGGAAATGAGGTATTTAAATGAAACTTACATAAAGTAATATATGTTGCTCTCTCTCTCTCACACACACACACACACACAGTCAAGAGAAATACTGGAAAGTTATACAATGATGTTAATTATTGCTTAAAGTACAGCAAAAGGATAGAATTTGAGATGAGGAATACAAGTGACTATAGCTTCATCTATAATGTTTTATTTCATTAAAATTGACTTAGAATAAATATAATAAAGTGTGGCAAATACAGAGAAGCAAAAAGAAGAAATAAATATTAGTTATCATTCAATTACCAAAAGAGCACTAAGTGCCACCAAAAGAGTTGAAGTTTAGTGAACAAATTATCAGAATTTTGTTATTTCTCTTTTTACTTTTTAATCAGAAAAAGAAAGGAAAATAGCCATAAAACTATTGAGATTATAGGTTAGATGAGTTTATAAGGGAAGCGAGAGTTTACGGTGAAAAATAATTGACGAATACTTTATTGTGATTCTCAATCTGTTTTGCCTTCAAGACCACCTGACTACTTATCTTCTCATATGCACCTTGCATGGGCCAACAAAGTGTTACAGACTAGAGCATAGGGATTATTGGTATACTGTGTGATACTATTTTATTTTTCTTCCTCTATTACTCATCAAAATATCAATGTTTCTAACAACATAGATGAGAAGATTCTGCCTCAGATATTTTTAGAATTTATTATCTTGAGGATTGGAAAGAGAATTAGATCTTTTAGCTTCTTTATTTATTTGTTTAATTCAACTCAATTTCACTGTTTTAATGATGACTTGGTATCTTTCACGTTTGTTGAACACCATTTCTAACACACCTATGTATTGCCTATTTCAGCCATGTGGTAGCGAATGAGATCTAATTGCAACTTGCTGGCAGCAAATAAATTGTATGATTGAATTTTTGGTAAAAGAATAAACCATTTTAAACTTTTGAATCTACAAATCTGTAGTTATGAAAAAAACAGTAGGCATTATAGAGCTCCAAGCAGAGTTTATTAAAGATGAGTGAGAAAAGTTTATTCTATTTTCACACTCAAGAATGTGCTTTACTCTTACAGTCTATTAAAATGAAAGGGGATCAATATGCTTTGATGACACATAAAGGTTTTAATCTGCTACATTAAAAAAAATAAAAATGTTCAAGGCTGAATTAATGTTAGTGTACTTCATTCTGTTCTTGTGCTTGAGGTATTTTACAGATACAAATCCTAAGTGATAAATTTGTTAGTGAAAAAATACTTTTATATATGATCCTATTGTTTCTTTGAAACTAGAAAATCATCTGAAAACAAAAGCTCTTCAGCTACTTTACATCATCTTGACACATTTTTTGTTGTTGTCTTTGTTGCTGTTTTCTGAAACACACACTATATTCTTGCTTCTTGGAAGTCACCTTAATACTTTTTCTACTTTGAGGCATTTTGATCTACAAGGAAATTTTGGTATTCCTAACTTCATAACTGGATAATAGTTACTTCTTCAAACAGTTAATTTACAATTAGATGTCATATTATCAGATTTCTCAATGCCTATGGAACTAAAAGTAAAAATATGAAATAAAATACAGGCATGAACATAAGCAGGCAAAAATCAAACTACCATTTTCCCATCACTACATTTAGGCTCTACATTATAGTCTTAGGATATAAGATCTGTAGAGAAGTTCACAGAACCTGTTATACTAGCATTTATCCAGGGAACTTATTAGAAATATATTTTTTATAAAAAATACAAAATAATCTTATATGCAGAGACAATAAGAATTCATCATTTCACAAATATTTGAGAATTTCACAAATTCATCATTTCACAAATATTTTGCCATATTAATAAAAGATGTAATTTCTGGCTTCGAGGACTAAATAACTTTTGGGAAAAAATGTTTTCCTCTACAGTGACAATGAGAAGAAATTAAATATAATTTAAAAATAAAAATTAAGTGGTATAATGTAAGTAAATACAACATTAATTTAGTGAGGGTTAAAATTATTGGAGAAAAATTACGGAGAACTGCATCTTGAGCTTGTCTTTATAGTAAAGGTTAAGTTTGGGATTAGCCAAAAGTAGGTGTTCAGAGGACCAAATGTGGAAAAGCTTTCGAAAAATATTCACTCCTCCCAAATAAATCTTGAATTAGAATAGTATTAGGAAAATTGAAACACAGGTTAAAGAGATTAACAAAAATAAATAAATAAATCAAACTAAACAAAAACTAAAAAAATGAAAAAAGTTAAAAAGG
Organism: Pteropus medius; assembly: GCF_902729225.1. Lineage (NCBI taxonomy): Eukaryota > Metazoa > Chordata > Mammalia > Chiroptera > Pteropodidae > Pteropus > Pteropus medius. Next base: position 32,694,826 of record NW_024340849.1, on the reverse strand, counting down.
GTTAAATTAAACACGTAAGAAAGTTTTTTGTGTGTGTGTATGTCTTGCAGGATAATTAAGAAGAATTCTAAAAGCTTGCTACTATGGTTTAAGTTAGATTATGTGTAGAGAGGAAGGAGTGATAGGAGGATGGAAGGAGAGAAGTGGAGGCTGCAATATTTAAATATATGGAATGTATTATTGTAAGGCAGTAAAAAGAAGGGTATCTTTGACCACTGGTGGGCTAAAGCCTTTAAATTTAAGAAAAAATATATATTATTGACTGGACCAATGAAAATACAGATATAGGCTTCAGAGGTCATATGGTTACAACCTGTATGTAACTAGGTTCTTTAAGAAGGTGGAACAAATTTAATTTCATTTATGGGGATGTAGTCCTTGGCAGATTAATATGGCAGTGTCTAAAAGATAGATTCAAGAGGAAAGAAACTTCATTTCATGAAAATCATGCAATGCTGTAATCCAGATATGAGGCATTCTTAAACATAACAGGACAGCAGCAAAGTTCAAATAAACTCAGGCAAATCTTATTTCTTATGCGATCTAGTTGAGCAGCCCAATCCCCCTGCAAGTATTCAAGAATACTTTTTTAGAAATAATCTGTTGGAACCATAAACTGGTGATGAGTTAAGGTCATTAATAAATCCAGTTTTCCCCTATTTTGCTTAACATTTTTACCTTCCTCTTTATTCTTCACTATAATTATTCAAGGTTTGTGTTGTTTTGGGTCATTCAGTCCTGCAGGCAACAATTCAGCTCAATTATTTTGCTTTCTGTTGAAATTACCTCTTTTTTTCAGTAATGATGCTTTTCTGAGATGTGAAACACCCAGATGCTGCAGTGATGAATCATTTAAATACCTGAATAAACAAACTTATCCGAGGGCTATCAATTTTTCCTTTTGAAGCTCCTTGAAACATTTCTTAATGTATCGCCCTTTGTTAACAACTTCATCATGTTTCTAATTAATTTTGTCCCCCTCTAGGCTAATAAGCATGCTAAGTATTTCTGTTTATGGAGAAGGAAGTATAGAGATTTTTTTCTGTAACTTTCTTCCTTTTCTTGAGGCCAGGTAGAAAAGCCTGAAGTAACCACAATGTCACATGTGCTTCTTGTGTTCAGCACTATATTCTCAATCATCTGCAGAAGTTACTGTTTAGCACCCAGCTCAATCCCTAGCATATAACAGGCCTTCAACAATACCATTTTTCAGACTGTTTCTTTGATTTGTCAATCTTTTTTAGTATTTAAAGTCCTCTCTAGAAATTAGAGGCATGTCTTTCATGTCTTGGGTCTTGTCTTAACCATGTTTTTAGCTTCCATAAACTTCATACTTTAACATCTACCAAATAGTCACATGCCAAATGCTCCTTGCTCCATACAAACCTGATAATATACCTGAGTTACCTTGCCTTTTCTTCCTGTCTCCTTCTTTACTGCCCCACCTCTTTGAGAGGAGTCTTCTGGGAACATGCTTTTCACATACAAACCACTCTCAACCATCTCCCTTATCAGATTCTCACACTCTAGATCACTGTCAACCTGCTTTAGTCACCTCAGGGCCAGGTTCCAGACAACAAGGGACAGCCGCTATGCCCAGAGCCCACAGAAATTATTCAAACTAGCCAATCTTGAAACTGCTTATCCTGCCTTGCTTATTTCTTCTCATGGAAGCCACAAAAAAAGTCTCTTGCTAATATATCCCCTTTTCTCTCTATCTTGTTATAGATCCATCTGACTCTCATGCAAGGAGCATCCCCTTCTATGTGGGAATTGTAAGAAAATATCTTTTCAGTAGCAATCATCATCTGATCTATTGGCCTTACTATACCACAAATTTTTCATTAAAACACTGTGTTTTAAACAGTCTCCTATGGCCATGCCACCCTGAACAAACCTGATCCTGTCTAATCTTGGAAGCTAAGTAGGGTCAGGCCTCGTTAGTACTTGGGTGGGAGACCACCTAGGAATACCAGGTGCTGTAGGTGTAAAAAATAAATAAAATAAAAAATAAGGGATTGTAAACTGACAAAGTCGTTGCTGCGATCTGTGAGGCCAATCAAGGGTTGTCTCACCTAAAAAATAAATAAATAAATAAAAATAAATAGTCCCAAGTTTATACTTTTTTTTTTTTTTACTTTATTCCTTTCTATCTTCTTAGTTTCATGTATGCCCTCCCATAATAGTGTATGTTTCTGTCTACACCCTGGCTCTTGATCAAATTTCCTAATTTATTCTGAGTTCATGGATATGACATATTGGTGAGTTGGCCCACCCGATCCTGATCTTGTCACCATTAAATCTGATATCTAACTGCCTAATGAATATATCCTTCGAATGCTCTATAGGCAACTCCAAGTCAGTATATCCTTAGATGAATGCAAAATCTCACTTAAACTACTCGTCTGTTGGTAATTCCTATCTCAGGTCATGGTACTTCTACGTGAGCCAGAATAGTGAAAGCTATGTGAATATATTCATCTCATTAATTTGCCATTATCTTAGTTTGAGTTCTATTATATTTTGTTTGGATTATGACAATGAACTTCCAACTACATAGTTGTTTTGCTTTTATCATCATGTTATTTTTCCCCCTGCCTCCTAATTGTTGAAGTTTAAATGTAAATATGACCTTCAAGTTAAAGCCCTAAGCCTGTAACTTGACATTTAAGGTCCTTCATGGTTTGATTGTTACCCACCTCTCAGCTTCACCTGCCATAATTTCCAGTCTTTATTTTTCTTCACTAGCAATACTGAATTCTTTATGATATTTTACCAAATGACAGAGTTTGTACTTCATGCTTTTGTGATTTTCTTCCAGCTGCCTACTAACTTCTCTTAATTGTTCCCTAGGCTACATAATATTCATTCTTTAAGACTCAATTTAGGTATCATCTCTTCTAGAAAGACCTTCCCTGAACTTCCATGATCTAGTCCTGTTCTTTTAGCTTTTATAATAATTCATGCCTTTGAAATGCTCTGTGCAATTTACACATTGTCTTGACTGTATTTCTTAAAAATTCTCACCTGTATGACACATATATTACTGAAGAATACATCTTAACTTTGTATTCTAGTGCCTGTCACAAGGCCTGGAATCATGTAACTGTATAGTCAATATTGCTTCAAGTGAACTATAATCATCTAGCTGAATGCCTGGCAAAGGGCCAGTAGACTCTGTCCTTTAATGCCCTGGTCCCTTGGCACAAAAGAGATTAATCAGATAAGGAGATTTAGTAGAAAATCTCCAATAAAGAACTCATTCTGATGGCCTATCTGATTCACAAAAGCAGAAGCTAATCCAGTGTGCATTTAGCACTGGGGTGCCAACAATTGGTAAATGTAAAGAGTTATAAAAAAAAATACTTGCAACAGAAAATAGATTCCAAATTTTCTTTTATTGTAAGCTTCACTCACTTCTGTACCTTTCTAAAAACAGGTTCTTGTTCTCGACTCTTTGCCTTGTGTCTTTAGCATCTGTTTGTTTTCACAATTGGCTTATAGACTAATGACTTCTTTCTGGTAAATGGTTATTTCATTTGAAATAAACCTTAATTCTCACACTTATCTCTTCTAATTTGTCTCTTTACAGCTGTTGCAACCCCACAATTTGTTCCCTGACCCAGTAAGTAGCAGAACCTGAATCTTCCTCCAGATTCATGGATATCAGTATCAGGCAATTATAGTTTCAAACATCAATTCATTAAAATAATACATGTAAAACCCAATATTATAGCCCTGGGTAGATAGTAAACTAAAATCAGTTTTTCCCATCCTGTATTGATTCCATTTTGCCTTAAACCCATACCTTATTGAATAATTAAAACAGCCACATGAATTGCTTAAAGGAATAGTCTTTCTCACCTTAAGTCACAAAGCAATACAGCTCTGGTGGGGATTTTGGAAAGAGACACACAGGAGATCGAGTGATGTTAGTTTCTAATAGTATATAGCTAAAAAATGCCATAGCACTACTTCCAGTCTCTACTGAGTTTGAAAAAAGAGAGAGAGAGTGGTAGAAAGAGAATATCTTTGTCCAAAAGCAAAAGGGTAACTACTTCCCCTCTGTTCTTACATGTGCTGCACGGTTTATTTATAAATTCTCTTTTACATGTAATTATTGTTGATTATTTGATTATAAATTTTTTTAAAGTTTTAATTGTGATAAAATACATATAACATGACATTTACCATCCTCCCAATGTTTAACTATACTATTCAGTGACATTAGATATATTTACATGATTTTGATACCATCACTATCATTTATCTTTTCATAATACAAAACTACATTTTAAACAATAACTTCCATTTTCTAGCAACCACTAGTCTACTTTCTGCCTTTATGAATTTGACTATACTAGGTACCTCTTATATAAATGTAATCATATAGTATTTGCCTTTCCGTGACTGGCTTATTTCACTTAGCATAATGCCCTCAACGTTCATTCATGTTGTACAATGTGTTAGAATTTCCTTTCTTTCTAAAGCTGAATAATATTGCATTGTGTGTACATTTTCCTTATCCATTCATCTGTTACTGGGTTGTTTTCACCTATTGGCTATTGCAAATAGTGTTGTTATTAACATTTATTGTGTATATATTTATGTACTTATTATATATTTCTTGCTTACATTAAGATTTTTACATGTTTTTAGTAAAATCGCCTCATCATTAAATGAAAATGACTACAAGATATTTTTTTGCTTATCAATTTTGACACTTATACAACTTAAAAAATACCAGAATTAATGGAAACAAGTTAGAAGTGGAACATTCTGACAGATGGAAAAGTAAAGGCAAAAATCCTTGAAGTATGTTAAAGATCAAGAAGAAATCCAGTGTAAATGGAGCAGAATGAGCAAGGCAAGAAGGATAAGAAATGGGTTGAAAAGACAGTTATAAAGGGCAGTTAGGCCATATTTTGGATTTCATTTTAAGTGTGGTAGTAAGCCATTTGAGAGTTTTGAGCAGAGCAGTGACACAACTTGGTTTATGTATTTTTTAAAAAATCACTCTGAATGCTCTGAGAATAGGTTGGGGGGAAGGATAGATGAAGAAGTCCAAGTTAGGACAGAAAGAAAAACAATGTGGTAGCTTTAACTATGCTGACAGTGATGTAGACGTTGAGGGCTATAGAATTTAGAATGTGGCATTTTGAAAATATGGCTGACAGCTCTTGCTGATGGATTAGAATTAGGGTATGAGATAAAAAGAAAAATTGAAGTGACTCCGAAGTTTTCTCCAAAGTTTTAACCCTGAGCATTTGGGTGAATGGTATCACCTTTACAGAGATGAGAGAGACTATGAGATGTGTGGATTTGTGCAGGTGAATCCAGAATTTTATATTCAAAGTATTAAGTTTAAGATACATGTTATAGTTCCATGTGGAGATGTCAAGTAGGCAACTGGATAAATGAATATGGGTTTAGAGGAGAGGCTCAGGCTGCAGTAATAAATCTAGGAATCATCAGCATAATCATCATTTGTCAGAATAGAAACTAAGAGTGCTGATGGAAATGGATAAAGATAGAAAATAAAGTCAATCTGAGTCCTGGTCTTTGGGACTCCAAAATATAATGATGGAGAAGAAAGCAGACCTCAGAAAAGAGAGTGAGAGACAGCCAGTGAGGTCAGTGCTAAAAACAGAAGAAGAAAGTTCTCAGGATCAGTGAAGAGAGGTTTCCATGACAACAAGAGTGATCCAATGGACTCTAATTGATACTGAATTTTAGAACAGAATTATGAATGACTAGTAGATTTAGAAGCATGAAAATCACAGGATCCCTGGCTGAGAGTAATTTTTGGCTGAGTAGGGCTAAGGAAGATAATTTATAATTAAGGTGAGTTCAAGAAAAATGAGACTTGATGTAGAGAACAATCCTTTCAAGGAGTTTTGCTAGAAAGGGACACAGTAACTGGAAGTCTTATGGTCATAGAAGTTTCATTTTGATTGTTTTGTTTTGTTTCATTAGATAGATTGTGAGACATTTATATCCAGATGGTATTTGATCCAATAGAGAGAAAAATACTGCTGATGCAAGGGCAAGAAGATATAATTGTGGGAGTGAAGTCTAGTAATGGGAGAGAAGGGATAGAATACAGTATAAAAATAGAGAGGATAACTTTAGGCAGAAATAGGAATGTTATCTATTATAACAGGGAAAGCAGCATATGTAGGTACAACTAGGGATCTATTGGCAGATTTTTAGTGAGAACATATATAAATTTACATCTCACTGCCTTTATTTGTTCTATAAAATAAGAAGCAATTACATCATCTGAGATTGGGCAAAGTAAGAGGTTATGGATATTTAGAAAGTGCACTAATAAGAGAACTATATAGAGTCTCCAGGCATCATATATATATTATATATGTGTGTGTATGTGTGTATATATATATATATATATATATATATATATATATATATATATATATATATAATAGAGAGAGAGAGAGAGAGAGAGAGAGAGAAATGTAAATACACATACACATGTACACACATGCACGCATACATATATTTATTATTAAAATTCAATTTTCCAACAAAGGTAAATTTTACAGAATTGAACATAAAATTTATGGAGAGTAATTTTAAAGATGAGTGGGCTGTGTAACCTCTTTTTAAATTAAAAGAATAGACATTTTAAAAATATATGATGACTGTTCTTTATAGATATACTATTTTTACCTCTTACTAAAATAAACTAACCAAATAAGTTCCTGAAACTCCCTCTAAGGGAGTTGAATTTATAAACAAATAGGCTTCTGGCACAGCATTTATTTGAAATGATTGGTTGCACATGGCCAACTGTTTCTAATTTTCACCCTAGAGTTTCTTAAAACCCTCGGGTAGATACCATCTGGTCCTGGTGATTAATCTACATTTACTTTGTCAATTTTGTGAAAACATCCTGAGTATTGACCACAATTTGATCTTGTATATCCAACCTGCTCATTTCCTGGAACAATCTGGATTTGGGATCTCCCTCATATCTTCCTAATTAAAGTCTAAGGCAAAGATTTAATTCAGTGTATCAGACCTCACAATTTTAATCCTTGAGTATGTTATTTGCCCCATAGTAACTCAAGGATTCCAGTGATGATACTCCAGCTGATTTCTGTATTAGATAACATTGAAACACTTTTTTATTGGCTTTTGATTTTCTCATCAGGTACTCTTTACCCAATTTGCTTGTAGTTTACATCAGTGAACTCTTGTCTTTTCATTCTGTCCATCTTCACACTCCTTAAACAATTTTTTGCAAAAAAAATAAGTGATATTTTCATATATTTTGGTGTTCATAACCATTACTTACAAAATTAGCAACTATTACTATTAATGAGAATTTTTTATTCCTTTCTCTAAGTGCCTGAAATTCCTAACATTGTCAGTTGTTTGCTTAGATGCTCACTTTTTCAAGAAAATATGATAGCAGAAATTTGGGCTTCTTTGTATTATTTATCAGAATCACTAAAAAAGTTTCTATGTAGAGAAGGTTCTGTATCTTTTTCTGAAATCACGCTAAAAAATGAATGTCTGGAAATATTAAATTCAAGGTGACTAAATATTTCTATTAGTTTGCAATGTATATGACTATTATTAATAAGTTATACTTCTCTTTCTCTGAGGAACTCAAAAGAACTTCATCATTTTAAATCTCACAGCCAGAACTATAAGCTGGAGATGAGTAGCAAGAGAAGTTGGTCTGGTCAGTATGACCACTCCATGATTGCTCTTTCCTGACACTATCTTTATTCTGCTTACAGATAGACAGGCGAATATTTTTGACATGATGCCACAAAAGATTTCAATACAACAATAACCCACTAAGCTTTTCACCTGTGCAAAATCCAAAAGTTATTTTATTTTCAGCCACAGCCAGTCAAACATTTATAAATATTGCAAAAAATAAACTTTAGTAATTGAACAATTTTAATTCAGTTTCATTTGTTTAGAAATCACTGTTTGCAGAGCGTCAACAACAAAATCTAATAAGTAAATGAAATTGAGAGACATTAATGAACACAAAGGAAGTGTTAGCTGTAGAGGAAATAGTGAAAACTATATTTTGCCACAGTATTCATTTCAGCCAGATAAATAACTATTTATCACACTCTCCCTAAGGGGTCAATTAAAAATGAGTCTCCAATGATGAAATGTACTTTCGCCAATGGAGACAGACTCATTTTACAGTTTTCCTATTTTATTTGCATATACTCAACATAACTTAGCATAATCATGTCTTTTGATATTGTATACATTAAATAAAATACATAAAACCAAATGCAGGAAAAGGATATACAAATTACATGCACGTACATACACACCAACACATGTGTATATTTTAGAACTACATTTGGTAGACATAGTTTCCTAATACCTTTTCTAATTTCTTCCTTGTTAATAAAATCCAGTGATCTACCATGTGGACCCTAACCAATAAAATCTCTCTTATTTCCCAGTTTCTAACCCTCTTTAGAAGCTAGCTATAGGCTATATGGTTCAGACCTGGCCAGTGGAGTTTGCTGACAAATTTTGATAAAGGAGATAGATGCTCCAGCACAGCCTTGGTAGCCTTGCATCCTACCTTGAAAGTGGACACCATATCTGGAGCTACAGCAATATGCATGCATGAGGAAATAAGTGTAAATACAGAAGAATACAACTGTTGGTGAAAAGGAAATTGAAAAAGAACTGGGGTTTCAGATGACATTGTTGTACAGTATATGACTGATTCTGCAAACCCTAACTCAAGACTACTGGTTAGTGAAAAAATTTAATCCCTATTTGTTTAAATAAATGTTTTTCTGGTTATCTGCTGGGTATATTACTACTTAATAATAGAACATACCAGATAAAGATAAATTGTAAAAGTGCTTACAGAGGTACACAAGCATATTTATGAATATAAAATAATATGAAATAAACTAGACCTAGTTTACAAACCAAGATGGGTAGATGACTTTTGTTAATTTACTATGAGCTTTTTATTATTCAAAAACCTCAAATTTAATGTTACTTCAATAACAAGATTTTGTCAGATTCCTATCAAGCCCATTCAACTCATTTTATAGCACTCTGGTTGAGTTACTAAAATATTCCCAAATTTAAAATGTCAGTTCTTTATTCAGTTAGCCCTAGATGGAGATTCTGTAATATTGAAATCCTGGACCTTCCAAACTGACAGCAGTGCCTCAGGAAATTGTTATAATGCAAATTGTTATAATGCAAATTGTTATAATGTACTGTTATAATGCAAAACACGCCATGTTTTGTGACTCATGGTCTGCTCCTCTGTTTTTGACAAATGCAGACACTATCAAAAAAAGCTGTCAATTCTCTTAGATGTGTAATTTTATAAAGGACTAATTTGTTCACACTGCTTAATGAAATTTTGCTAGCAAATAAGTGCCTGAAACATAAGGGGATGATGTTCATTAGATCCAAGGGAACTGTTATCTTTAGAACTGTCAGAGTTAAATTTTAAAGGGATAAAACTGATTTTTTTTTCAAAATTAATTGCTTTTTGTCTACTGTTCAACACATATGTTAGGTCTAAAGAGAGAATTTGTGCTAATATCTACAACTGTCTGACAATTCATTAAACAGCATCATGTTTACACTTTTTGAGGAAACAAATCTTGCTTGCTTTATCCAGGTCACTTGAGTTTATTATTGGTAATATTTAATATTAGGAAAGTATAATATATCCCTAAATTTCTAACATTTTTGTGTCTATAACACATAATAGACTCACAAGTATTATTTTTAAAGTATCATATATTTTATGTATATACTCTGTCTCTCCAAACAGATTGTGGCCCCCAAAAGAGAGATTGCATGTAAGTTTTATTTTTAAGTAAGAACATATAATTGTTCTGCCATACGCAGAAAGAATTCAATACATATCTATGATTGATACTGATAATTATTGTCATGTTAATGACAAGGTAAGAATATTATGTTTGCATTTTAAAAGCATATATAGATTACACATACCATTCATTTTTCAGTTGAGAGTTAGCTTCAATTGATATATATTCTATGTCATCACAGAATGAGAAATCTCAGATGAGAACTGGCTCCTGCCTAAGTAATAAATTAACAATGGCGTACCCTCATAGAAGCATGCCTGTGTGAAAAGTAACTAAATGGGAAGAGCCTCAATGTTCATGTTTTAGTAGTTACCACAAGACAGTCCCTGGTTTGTGGAAAGACATCATCAAGGTTTCAAAGAAAACGACTCCCTTGAATGCAAATAAAGACTACAATGCTTTTTTCTTTTTTTTTAAAGACCAGAATGTGTAGAGCATACAGTCAGATATGCAAGTATTTTTAGCCTTGAATCACAAAGAATATGTCACAGGTTGTGATAAATATCTCATCAGACCTTTTGAGAAGTTCAACCTGGATCCTTCTCAAAGGGTCTTTATAGTTCCATGGCCTCATCCAGCTGTTCCTGAAAATATATGGCAATTCTGATATGTGCCAGTGGACAAACGTGCAGCCAAAGGTAAATCATAAACAACATTAGAGACTATAATTTATGAGCATAAGAATATCTTGAGCTTGAAATAATCATTCCTATCATTCTTCTCATCTATGTAAATCTAGTGCCAGCTGGGTTTATTGTGAGATAAGTTCCAAGTGTCCCTGGGATATAAATTTAGCAAGTCTAAACTTCAGTCTAATATTTCAAGGTTGAATTTGTGTTTGCATCTCCTGGTTCTTCTCTTATTTACTATGTGATCTTGGACAGTGCTGGTGAGGATGTGGAAAAAAGTGAATCCTCGTGTGCTGTTGGAAAGATTGTAAATTAGTGCAGCCACTATGGAAAGCAGTATGGAAATTCTTAAAAAATTAAAAATAGAACTGCCATATAATCCACCAATTCCACTTGTGTGCATTTATCCAAAGAAAACAAAAACACTAATTCAAAGATATATGCACCTCTATATTTGAAAAAATAAAAATCAAATTTTACTACTTCCCTTTGTTGTTTGTCTGCCCCTCCTCATGATGAAAAGCAGAAGAGAGCTGGGATAGCTCTGGTGACAAAAGCCCAAGAGAGAAAAAAAAGCATTTGAGATTAACGACTATATTTTATTCAGAATATGAAATTTTAACTTCTTATTTGCACATGGGCTCTTCTAAGTATGTAGTTGTGCCTCATACCAGTAAATAATGAGTGGGGAAATTTACTTACCCTGGTACCATATCATATCACTGGTTACTTTCTAACAAACCCAGAACCCAATAATCAAACTCAATATTGGCTAATCTATAATTCATTTGTTTTCCTTAATGGAAAGTAAAACACTCATTTTTAGTTCAAATATATTGTGACAGATAAACGTGAATTTGGTTACATATTATATCTGTTCTTTCAAAGTCATCCAAATATATTTACAAGGAAATAAATCCCATATTAACATCGTCGTTGGCCAAAGTGATGTCAAGAAAATCTGATAAGAACATTAGAAAACTAGAGGTCATATTATGAATAGTGAATAAAAAAAACTTTCTGAAAACATGCAGTAAAAGAAAGAATAGTAGCCAGAAGCAAGAGCACAGGGGGAAAAAACATCATTTTAATCCCTTGCTAATTCTCACAGATCTGAGCTCTCTGTGGAAACTGCGATATAAAGCTCACGGGCCTTAGGCATATAAATAAAATCAAAAGTGAAAAAGGTCACACCAAGTTTCTAGAAATCTTGATCTTTATGTTAAAAAAAAAAGGGATGCTTAATCTTTTGCTAGTTTAGTATAAGAAGAGAGAATTACAGACAAATCATAAATGTTAAGAAAATACTTTCAAAAACAGAAATAGCATTTTGAAAGCATGAAACTAAATGCAACAAAATAAAATTATTCAGGATATTAAGGAACACATAAAATTACACTACTAAAATTGTTACTATTTTTTAAGAATAACATATAATAGCAACTGAGAAAATAAAACAAATTGAAAGATTGTATTTGAAGAATTTAGGTTATGAAAAAATACCCTAATTAATGAAATGTAATTATGTAAAATATTTAATCACTTAGAGTTTTATTTAAAAGAAATTTTTTCTATAAAGTTTAATTGTTCAAAATAAGATAGTTAATAGATATATAAATTAAGGTCATAAATAAATTTTTATTATTGAAAAATATATATGATTATTAAGAAAAATCAAAGTTTCCCTTAATAGCTGCCAAATTATTATAGGTCTTAAGCATAATTTACTACTTATTATAGTCATTTTATTCAACAATATTGTAAATATGGATCGGAATGGACATAAAAAATGAGATACCAAATTGAAAAATCTTACTAAGATGAATTCACCAGTCTGTCTTTGATTTGAAGAACAACAATGTCATTTAGAAGATAAGAAGATACATTATAGGGAAAGATCTACCATAAGTTTTTGTTTTTTGTTTTGTTTTAAATTTTCACTTCCTCCATGTTAAAAAATAGCAATCTTTAAAAAACTGAAATTCACAGACAGCTGTGACTTTAAAATAAAGTGCCACTTTATATTTAGGTCTTTGATCCATTTCGATTTAATTTTGGTGTCTACTAATAGACAACAATCTAGTTTCGTTCTTTCACATGTAGCTTTACAGTTTTCCCAGCACCATTTATTGAAGAGGCTTTTCTTTCTCTGTTGTATAGTTTTGGCAACTTTGTCAGAAATTATTTGCCCATGTATGAGGGGATTTACTTCTTGATTCTCAATTCTGTTCCACTGTTCTGTGTCTGTTTTTCTGCCAAAACTATGCTGTTTTGATTATTGTTGCTTTGCAGTAAAATTTGAAGTCAGGCAGAGTGATACCTGTAGCCTTGTTCTTTTTTCTCAGGATGGCTTTGTCTATTCAGGGTCCTTCGTGCTTCCATACAAATCTGATGATTTTTTGTTCTTGTTCTATTTCTTTAAAAAATGCCACTGGGATTGTAATAGAGATTGCATTAAATCTGTAATAAGGTCATTTTAACTATGTTGATTCTTCCAATCCAAGAACACAAAATATCTTTCCACTTCTTTGTGTCTTCTTCAATTTCTTTTAATAATTTTTTATAGTTTTCAGCACATAGGTCTTTCACATATTTCCTTAGTTTATTCCTAGGCTTTTTATTCTTTTCTTACAATTACAAAAGAAATTGCTTTTTACATTTCTTTTTCTGAAAATTTATTATTAAAGTATAGGAACGCTATGGGTTTTTGAACACTGATTTTATATCCTGAAAGTTTGCTGTGTATTTGTTTATTATTTCTAATAGTTTCTTAGTAGAGTCTTTAGGGTTATCTACATAGAGAATCCTGCCATGTGCAAAAAGTGACAATTTGACTTCTTCTTTCCCTACTTGGATGCCTTTTATTTCTTTTTCTTGCCTGATAAATTGCATAGAAGAAAAGATAGATACTAAACTTGTAAACCTTGGTTTTAAAAAGGATTTTATGAATTTGACCTCAAAGGCAAGGGAAATAAAAAGGGAAAATGAAGGAATGAGACTATATCAAACTTAAAAGCTTCTGTACAGCAAAAGAAATCATTAACAAGATAAAGAGAGAGCCATGCAAACAGGAGAATATATTTGCAAACAACCCCTCTGATAAAGGCCTAATATCCAAAATATATAAATAATTCATACAACTCAACGACAACAACAAAAAGACAAACAATCCAATTAAAAAATGGCCAAAAGACTTGAACAGACTCTTCTCCCAAGAAGATGTACAAATGGGCAACAGACAGAAAAGATGTTCAACTTAACTATTTGAGACATGCAAATCAATACCACAATGAGATACCACCCCACACCTGTTAGATGGCTACCATCAACAGGACAAGTAATAAATGGTGTTAGAGAGGTTGTGGGCAAAAAGGAACACTTATATTGCTAGTGAGAATGCAAATTGGTGCAATCACTATAGAAAACAGTATGGAAGTTCCTTAAAAAACTAAGGTATAATCCAACAATCCCTCTTCTGGGTATTTATCTAAAAAAAAACCCTGAAAACATTATTCACAAAGATATATGCACCACGATGTTCATTGCAGCATTATTCACGGTGGCCAGGACATGGAATTAACCAAAGTGTCCTACGATAGATGATTAGATAAAGATATATATACTATATATATATCTTTATATATATATATATATTATACTATATATATATACACAATAGAATATTATTCAGCCATAAAAAATGGTGAAACTGTCATTTGAGACAACATGTATGGTTCTTGAGATAATCTAATCATACACATGCTAAACGAAATGAGCTATAAGTTAAAACCATATGATTTCACTCATACATGGGATATAAAACTGAAAGCAACAAATAAACATGACTAACAAACAGAGACTCGTGAACACGAACTGTGGGTTAGTGGTTATCAGAGAGAAAGGGAGAAGTAGATAGGGGTAAAAGTGGTTAAATATTTGGTGATGAAAGGAAATTTAACTTTGGGAGTTGAACACGCAGTGCAATATAGATATTAAATACCGTTTAATTGTACACTTGAAACACCTGATTTTATTAATCAATGTCACTCCAATAATTTTTAATGAAAACATGAAGTGCTAGTTTACATGTGTTTAATTTAATTTTATTATTAGATTCAAGTATACAGTACATTGGTTAGACATTTATATAGCTTATAAAACAATCCCCCTACTTGCTCTTTCTCTCCTCTGGCTCTCCACCTAGCCGTTACATTAATGCTGACTGCATTCCCTATACCGTACTCCCCATCCCTGTGACCATCTATTGAATGCTTGCGGAACTCACCTGACTTATTTAATAAAAGTTAAATCCCCAGATCACGCCCTGGATATAGTGATTCAGTGAGTCACATAGAGACCTGCAATCTACAATTTCAATAAGTTCTCTAGGAGGTTAAGCTACAGTTGCATATTGGCTCTTAATTTAAGAAACAGTATTCTAGAAGCTCAACAGTAGTGTTAAACTAGTGTTTAGGGTGTGGGAACGAGGCTTCCTAGAACCATACCAAATGGATCATCTAGGCCTTGCAATAAGATCAAGCTATAGTTAGGAAAATTAATGTTTCCTGTCCAGGACAAGGAAATAAACTGAGGGTTAGTCTTTGAATAAAACAGCATACCTAAAAACAATATTTCCTCTGGTTTCTTAATTATATTCTGTTCATGATTCTACTTATACTTGGCTATAATTTGTTTTTAGAAATAAATATTAAAGATTTTGACAAGGAAATAATTTTTTGCGCCTACTGAGCAATTCCCTTCACTCTTTTTTTCAGGCAAAAGAGAGAACAAACCAGAGACCTCCCCTCTCCCAAAAAAAAAAAGTTTCAGTTTTCTGACAGGACAATGTATTGGTACTCCTTTAAATAGATATGTTTAAAATAACTTCATTATTATTTTAGAAGAGCAGTTGAGTAGTCTGGGGTAGAGTGGAAGAGGAAATGCTTCAGCTCACATATTCTCTTTAACGCAGAGAAAGTTCTGTGGTTCATAGGGCTATTGACTCAGAGATCCTCAGGTATTTTGGAAATAGGACCCTTCTGACTATCTCAGTGACTGAGGGGCATTGCTGAAACTGGTTGAAGGATTAGGAATAGTAGATATTTTGCAATGTAAGTGTTAGTTTTCCTACAGAATGAGCAACTACCCATTCTCCCACTGACTTTTAAATGTCTTACTAAAAAACTAAAACTTCGTGAATCAAAAATGTATTTATAACTTTTTGAATTTATTTTTGAATTATTTTATTTTATTTTTTAAATCAATTTATTTATTTTAATTAGTTTTAAGTATACAGTACATTAGTTAGACATTTATATAGTTCATAATTTTAAAAGACATTAAGTTCTTTCATCTTATAACTGGAAATCTGGGGAAAATTTTAACACTTTTCTATTTAGCACATTACAAATATTTAACATTGAAAAAAATTACATCACCAATAGCGACGTTTAATTTACTATTTAAACATATCTATCAATGTGAATTTGTGGCTGTTGTATTTATGATGACATATACATTTATATGCACAAGGTAATAATATACACACATCTATATTTGTGTGTATGAATGTGTGTATTTCATTAGTCCTCATTTCAAAATGTCAAATAAAGAAAAATATTTGACACTATTTGGTTGAATATTTGAAGGTGAGTTTTATAGCTTTGCCCACAAATCCACAGTTACCAATTACTTATTCCACCAATACTTTTTTCTTTTTCTAGTTAAACAATAGAATGGTCAAGATTAAGTGTATATTTTACATAGAAACATGCCATTGTATTTTGACAAAATTATACTTCCAGGAGTTAAAGTAATGTCTGAGAACTGTAATATGGTCCCTGGAATGCTTATAAATATTCTAATTAGAACAATAAGGCACTCATTTCTTAAAGAATAGCAAAATGATAGCAAAATATCAAAAGCTACAAAATATTGGTGAAAAAGAAATTTATCAGCTGCAACAGGTCATTAGTTCAAGGAAAAAGAAAACTCCAAATCAAATTATTTTCTTCTATTGAATTAAGCAGTGAAACTGATTGAAGAAAAATCAATGAGATTGTGAAAGTTTTTTTAAAAAGAAACCATCTATGTAATGAACAGCAGATAAGCATCTTATTTTAGAAGTGAATGAATGCACCCTGCATAAAAAATAAGGTTCCACTGCTTGGAGATATAGGAGTTATCATTAATTAAAGAGTCATAGAGGAAATGTGATTTTCAGAATTACTAATGTGGCAGCCATGGGAGTGTGCTGCTCAGAATTGCTGCAGGGGGTGTAGTTCACTGACAGCTTCCGCTGGGTCCATTCAGCCTCTGGATCTACAGTGCGCCTACTAAGGCCAGGCTTCCTGTGGCCTGCTCCAGTGCCAGGCACAGTGCAGGGACCAGCACAAGTCCATTGCAACACGCACTGGGCTATTCTAATGGGTGACTTTAGATTGACAATCTTACATCTGACTGTTCAGATTATTTTTTAAAACTACTCTGTAGTCCAAGGTTCTTCTTTCCCAGTCTTCCTTTTTCTCTCTCTCCTTTCACATGTGTCAGACTTGTGTTTTATTCTGAAGACACTCCCAGCATTCTTCTGTATCTTCCCCTTTATTCTTCACAGGCATTTCCTCCAATATTTTTTTGAATATCTACTCCTGCCTTGGTGTCTGGTTTTTGGAGAACCTGAACTGACACACAAACAATAAGTAGAAAGAAAATGACAATTTTTATAACCATTATACATTAGTTCACATGAAAATTTTTCTCTTTTCAATATCATTTTCAATATTATGAAACAGATGGAGTCCAAAGTATGGTTAGTCAGTATAACGGTTTAAAGTGTCATTTTAAAAGTTGAATCAAGTACTTTAGAATTTATATCAATATTCATCAATTACACTTAGCCACCAAGATATTAAAGACTTCACAAACCAAAGAATGTTATCAGCAATACTCATATAAGTAATATGATACATTGAATGATAAATTTCATAAATTGTAAAAAGATAATAAAGGAAAAATGAACAACAGAAACTAAAGTTATCCTAAAAGGATTTTGTTCACTGATTCTATTGTAGAATTCTTTCAGTTTATAAAAAAAAAATTGAATTCTAAGGTTAAAATATTATGAAATAATGTGACATCTTTAATAAGTATTTATAAAAATAAATAAGGTCCTTCTTCTATAATAAAGAAAATAAAGTATCAGTAAATTTATCAATAATCATACACTAAAGAAGTCTTGCCTGTTAAGAACTTTGTTTTAATCTTTGCAGCAGTTAAATAAGGATAAGCTCAAGCATACAGAAATGGAACTACACTGCTCTCATCTGTGTTTTATTAAAAACGATATAATGCTTAAATTTAAAAATCTGTATGAACATGCAATATTAGATTGGATGATTAATCCATTTAATATGGATATGAAACATGTTAGCCAATAATTCAGGAAGAATTAATTAAAAAGTGATTTCGAAGCCAAAGCATGATTTAATACATCTAATTATGATAAGTTTTGGACCCAATTAAAACTTACATACTCATTTCTTAGAAAGAAACTAAATTTATTATTAGAGCCTTTCAAACTATATATTTTGATTAAAACAGGTAGGTTTATGCAGTAGTACAGTTACTGAAAGGCAATAAAACCAATTGCAAATATATAAGAATAAACCGAGTTGCTTTTTTAAGAGTGGAAGAACCGAATTCTATTAAAATAGAAGAAATGCATGAAATTCAGGGATTTCATTCAACTTCTTTAGTAAAGGTGATTTAAATAATGTTTCATACTCACTTACTAATATTTAATATTATACAGTAAAATTATTTATTTGTTGGAGGCAATTTTTTTTTTTCAGTTTCGTAATGACACAGTCCCAGGAGGTCTACTTTGTATCTCTAAAGCTTTTTGTAGTATTGTCCTTTTTTTGGTATTTCCAGCTTCTAGTTCTATTATGATCTATAAGGTCTTTTTAAGCTCAGAAACTGAATATTTGCCTCAAACGAAAGTAGAATTTTTGTGTCAAAGATTGCCTTTTTCTTTTTCTTTTCTTTTCTTTTTTTTTTTTTGAGTAATAGATCTCCCTGTATTTTAGTTGGTCATATGGTCACAATCCCACTTTTGGCTGTATGTAGCTTTGGCCATGTGACTAAGTCTAGGTCAATAAAACAAAGAAGAGATAATGTCTGCAGTTCAGATTCATCTCTTTAATAAGGGAGTTTTATATCTTGGATGTCCCTTCCTCATTTGCTGGTGGCTAGAGAAGGATGACACTGCTGCCATCTTGGAAGCCACTTATTGACATTTGGCCAAACCATCTGATCTGTTGTGGGTTGCTTACCTCTAGACACCATCATAAGTAAAATCTGTGATGCTTAAGCCATCACATTTGAAGCTCTATGTTAGCCTATTTCTTAACAATGTAAATTTTAAGTTACAATTTTTTTCTATGGTGCTTGTTACTACTGCATTTTATGTCCTAACACAGAGAATTATTTTGACATTAAGTTACAAGTAACGGTTGGCTTATTTATTAGAATATCTTTTTCCTCATTGTCTCCAACCTCCACAGTCTATAATTTGACTTGGCATATTATTAATGCTCTCATTAATGTCATTTCCTTATTTCTCTCATCAAATACAAAAACAAACAATACTAAAACCTCACCTATTTTTACTTATTCTAACAGCAATTTCTATTCTGTATTTTTCTGTGTTTATTATACAAATGGCCTCTGTTTTTTACTATTCTCCAACAAATATTTACCAATTACAAGTAACTTCCAGTATCAAGCTATTTCACTGTCTTCCTGTTTAGGCATGTCCAACCAATTTACATTGAAATGCAATGTTTTATTATCAACTACTTTTTATTTGTCTTTATATTGCAGATAAGAAATATGTATAATTCTGGGTAAATTTTTTGTTTAGTTTAATTATGTTATCCATGAACTTTATTCAGGATAGCAAATAGGGCATGTTTTACATAACTAACATTTTATAATAATATGTGTTATAAAAAGGGAATATTGGATCTAAAGACTTGGAATCATTGCTCTGGCGTGTCCTTTGGGAGATCTTATGGCCTAGCCCAAGTGGCTTATCCAAGACTATCTTGCAAATATATATATAACTTTTTCTGAGAGGAAATATAGTAAACACAATCCATCTGGAGCAGCAGATTGATGACCAGTGGACTGGCACTCATCACTAGGGTTCACCTAGGCCTTCAGTTATTTCACTGGAGTATCTCCATCGATAAGAAATGTTTTAAAGAATTGGTATCATGGGAGAAGCTAGATTTCACTTAAGGTAAAGTAGGGGAAGAAGTATTTGATGACATTGTGGATGATGTTCAAGAATCTTTTCTAGAAGAACAGAGATACCACAGGGGCATAAGGACATAACAGGACACAAAAGTATAGAATGGAATCTGATATCTCGTAAATAGTTATAAGGGTCAAAATCTAGGAAAAAAAGGGAAATTTTTTTCAGCTGGAAAATGGGAACATTGGAGAGATTTTTATTTATGTATTCAATAACACATTTGTGTTGCATCTCTTCACAGATTGGAATAAATATTAGAGGGAGAATGTGAAGGAAAAATGATTCATGATTCTTATGAATCTTGTACAGTAGTGGTTAGACACATGAACTGGATTGACTTTGAGATGAACAGTAGCTACTACTTTTGGAGAGACTATTGTATAATGTGCAATAAACTAGGTACTTTCTATATGTTATCTCATTTATTGTCAACACTCATTGAATGATACACTTTGAATTATAAATTTTATTGAATGTAAATTATACCTTAGTACACCTGATTTAAAAAAAAAATAACATTCATGTATACTAACTTAGATGAAACTCTATTACCAGATCAATTAGAATATACTTATTTTTCAATTTGATTAATTCCTATGTTGGGAAAAACACATGAGCTCATTTATTTGGGGGAGGAGTTACAATATCCATGAGCCTTAATCCAGTTGTGAAGAATGGTAAAAGCAAAAAATTCTATGGCACCTCTGAGAGAAGGGCAGGCATCACAAAGGACCTGACATAGGTTAATTCTCTATACTTTCCAATGTGCCTGAAGCTATCCCAGAACAGTCCATTCTGAATTAGAAGCACTAGTTTTGATTCTATTCCCTCTAGACTTTATTTGCATATGTTTGTTATCTTGCACTGCATTTAAGTAAATCAAACTAATTACTATAAACAAATATACATGAGAAGCAATATTTGGACAGTGATGATCATCTTAAAATGTGACTACATAAGGTGTTTGGAATTTCATTAAAATTAAAAATAGAAGACCCTGAAAAAGAAAATATATATGAATAAGTTGATTCTTTAATATTATATTAACTGGGCATGATATTATTTTAACAGTGAAGGGATACAATTCTGCCACACAACTATTAGGACCATTTAATATTCTTTCAGTGGAATAAAAAGAGAAGAGATAATATTAGGTGCATTGATAGCTTAAAAAGTGTTTACTTGCATATTGTCTTGGCATTAAAGAATTATCATTAAAATATCATTATCACTATTTGAATGATAGTATGACAAAAGTAAATAATTTTTCTCAACATATGAGATTGAAATGTCTTATTTCAAGCAAAGCAATATTTAACAAATTTCAGGAATATACGTTTATATGGAGTGATGGGGTCATTAAATAAACATATATTGAATTCATTTGGTGTTTCACATACTTAATATTATTGGATATTTTGCCCCTTCTGATTTTCAGAGAAAAAAATATAAGGTAGTCAAAAGTACTTCAAATATTTCAGACAAATTACTTTAAACATTCCATATGCGAATTAGCATTAGTTTTAAGAGACTTCAAAGTTTACATGAAATGAGAATTTTCAGTATAAGGAAAACAGTACCTTTAAGATGTGTACTCAAATGATGGTGAAGAGATTGTTGGGGAGGAAGAATTTTTCTCTGCCCTTCAAGATTTTTCTGGCTAATCTAATAATCAAATTAACATGAGATGATTATTAAGATGAAAACAAATTAAAGGTTAATATTATTGGAGGTAGTGAGACTATGATTCCAAGGGGAGCAGAGAAATAGGGTATTAAATTACAGGTAAACCAGAGGCAAACTTTTTGTTTTTGTTGTTTTTCAATTACAGCCTATGTACATACATAGTACATTTGTGGTTTTAGTTATAAAATATAATTACAATATATAAATATATACATACACACAGAACAGAAATACATCTATCAATCTATTTGCACACATTTATGTACATACACATAGTCAATTCTCATTATTCACAGATTTTTGTATTTGAAAATTTACCTACTTGCTAAAATTTATTTGTAACCCCCAAATTAACGCCAATGGTGCTTTCCGAGTCTTTCGCTCAGTTGCACATAGTGTGAAAGTTTTCAGTGTCACACAGGAAAAGGGTTATACCTTAGAGGAGGTTTTCAATACTGATGAGACTAGCTTGTTTTTCAAGGATATTGGCAAACAAACCTATTTAATACAAATAACTTTCAAAGCTCCTGGCTTTAAATTATTTAAATACTATGCAATTAATTATATGTAACAAAATATGTATTAAATATTGTATCTTTAAATAAAAACACTTGTGAAACAAAATGCTGTGACAAGCCTCTCAGGAATTTAATTTGTATTTCTGCTAAGAGAGATAGTTCTATATTCACTAATTCAGTGTTCCAGTGAATTTATAAAACATAACTAGTGTAAATAATAAGAATTGAGGGTGTATATATGTATATATATACACATATATACATATATAAACAGATATATACTCATATGTGTATATGCATGTAAACATATATATGCATACTCACGCTCTTTGGAATATTCCAGAAGATATGAAGAAAACTGATATAAATTGAGAGAAGAAACTGTTTAAGTAGGAAAGTCTATAAATTAATGAGATGTTGGAGTCTAGTACATAAGTTGACGTGCTATCATTAGATTGTGACAGTCAGCCGATCCACTGTAACACAAATAACACAAAACATATATACCAGTACGAGTGAGTTGGTAGACATGTAAAAGGAAGCATCTGGAAGTTTTCCAATCCTCTAATAAAGAAAAGCAGGGTTGGTAACAGAGAGAGGAGAGAAAAGAGGTTGTAGGGAGGTTTGAGGAAAGAGGAGCAGATGAGAAAGAGCTGAGTGATAGACTGAATCTACCAGGGAAATGCAGAGTAGGAGTGCCTGTCAGGACCAAAGTCACTTTGAGGTCTGCAATCATGAATTTAAAGTGAGTCCAGTCAGCATTTTTATGGCTTTTCTCACTCCACTTTCAGTTTTTCAGGTGCAGGCAAGGAATATGTGTAGAGTTGCATTTAATCATGCTGAAATTTTACTAGAAGGAAGATCGTTAATGTTACAATTTAAATATAGTTTTAGAATTTTAGAATTGAAAGAAACGTTAGAAGATTTTTATTACCTTTAGGAGAAAAAATATTTCAGAACACATATTTTGAAGCTGAGTAAACTTGTTTCCAAATGCCAGATGCATCCATTATTAGACTTAGCAAATTACTTTTTTTAAACAGTAAATTGGAAACAGTAACATATTTCATTCAGATTAGTTTAAGGATGAAAATAAGGCAAAGAAGAAAAATATTAAAGCACCTATTACAGGACCAAGCACATAATTAACATTCAAGACATGTTAATTTTCTTCTACCTCTGTCTTCATTTAAAAATTATAGACTGCGGATATTTAGAAACATTTTTAGAGTCTGAACAATATTTACAGCTTTTTTTTCTCTGCTTCTGCTTTTTATAAATTCTTCAATGGCCTAGGGGAACAAAAGAAACTTTGGTAGAAAAAGTACAGTTCTCCGAGTCTTCTTAATCAGAAAAAAATTTCGCCTTTCAAGGCCAGAGGGTGAGAAAATGTCTCTAGTGATTTGTCCTTTTGCATCTTGCTCCTTACACTTTTCTTGACTAGCATTTGATATAAGGCAAAAAAGCTTTCTCTGTAGTTTACCATTGACAGAGAAAGTGGCAACTCTGAATCTTCCTCGGTAAAAGTGTACAACTCTTCTGAGCACATTTCATGGCACCTGAGTTAAGTTTAGAATAAATGTTTTAGTATAAGACTTTGGCATATCTAACCAATCTCCTTAGGTGATCATCTTTTTCTATAGAAAATTCCATGTAGTTCCTAGTGCAGGCTCAGGTCTGCTGACAGTCCCACAAATCCAACATTTAACCCTCAGGCTTCAGGTTTCAAAATTTCTCCACTTCAAAATTCTAAATATATAAAGAAGACAATTACTAACCATGTTAGTTCTTTTCTGGTGCTGTACTTCGATTCTATGCACAGATTCCTACTTTGTTCTAAAATTAAGCTCAAGTCAAGTCTGGCAAGGCAGCTCCAGGCTTTCCCTTCAGAGGCCACCTTTCGATAAGGCATTACTCATTAAATGACAGCACCACTGTCTCATTCACACAGTTCTTCCTACCTCTCCCACTTCCAATACATGATATAACAGTTATAATAATACTGTTTTAATGAAAGCATACTATGTATAAGTCATCATACTAAGCACTTTTCCTCCATCATCTATTTAATCACATAGTGAAGGCTACTATTATAAGAATTTTACAAACTTAGACACTAAAAAGGAAGTTAACTCATCCCTGCCTTCTCGATGCTAAATTCTAACAACAGAGATAACTATTGAATGAGTAATTGTGACATTAATTATTAACTGACAATAGTCATAAGTGCTATCTATGACAAGGCCAGATACACTAGGACTGCATCACATACTGAAGACCTGACTAATTCTAAAAAGTCTGGAAAGTCAAGGAGAGCTTCTTTGAAGAAATGTTATTTAAGATAAATTCCACAGGATGAGCAGAAATTCACACTGATAATGCGGAGAGAGGAGAAGGGTGGTCATTTCAGAAGAAGAAGTACCTCTTCTGACGACACTGCAGAAATTGAGATAAATCCAGAGGGACTGGAGTGCCAAGAAGGAAAAATGGCTTGAGATGAAGCTAGAGGGCAAAAATCAGATCATTCAGGGCACTAATGCTGCCCTAGAACTTTGTTATTTATCCTGAAAGCAAAGGGAAGCCTCTTTGCATGATTTGGGGAGGTAGCTAGAAAGAAAGCAGGAAGATCTGTTAGGAAGCCATTATAGTATTCCAAGATGATAAAAGATGTTGACAGCATGTATGACTGTGGTAGCAGACAGGAAGGAAATAGTGAGTAGGTTTAAGAGAAATTTGATAGAAAGAATCAGGTGGATATTATGACTCATTTAGCTATAGGAGTAAGAGTGATGAATAAATACCAGTCAGCTAAATGGAGCACTCTAATGGCACACGATTATTAAACCAGAAAATCTATGTCTGTTTACCCTACAGAGACATAGGGGATCATTTTAAAATAATTACCTTTTATTATGTTTAAAAATATTCTTACCTCGGTATTTATTTCAGGGGATGGAAATGTTTCCTTCTATGTTATACCTCTGTTGCCTGAGAATGGGAAATGGAGGGTAGGCCTAGATTGACAGGTGGAGGATAAAAGTTCAACCATTGGGAGGACCCAGCTATTAGGTGGAAAAAAAGGTCAAAGGTCAAAAACGGGGCTTAATTATTTGATAATGTGCCTTTAAGTTCTGAATAATCTTTTTATAATTGTGTGATAGGCACCTTTGAATAATACATATTATTTATGAACATGATAATAACATGACAATTACTATTTATTGTCTACCTTCTATCAGGTACATGTTACTTGATTTTATCGATCGTTATCCTAACTCTCTAGATTAATGTTCAGAGTGATCAAGTGGCTCTTCCAAGGTTAGAGAAGTGATAAGTGCTGGAGGCAAGATACATATGACCTAGGCCTGGCTTGAAGTTACTCTGCAGCATAGCAAGGCATGAAAAGGGAAGCCATGAACAAGGTGCCTCCACTCCCTCCCACTGCTGCCTGTTGTTAACTCAGAACTAAGGCTCAAATGTGACCCTAGTCTCATGAAACACCAGGATGAGGTTTTCAAGAGATTAGAAATTCTCTTCTTTCCTTTTTGATTAGAGTTTCACAGTCTGATTTGTCTCGGAAAAAAAAATGGGTTAAGTGAGTTCTTTTCTGTCTATTATTAAAAGCTTTATATAGTGAGGAATGAGTGTAGGGACAAGATGTATTTGAGATAACTACGGTTGAAAAAAGCTGGGTACATTTTGGGTAGATGGATAGGACCTGTAGAAAACATGAGGTATCATATTAAAAGTACCTAACGCTAGTTTAACACTTTGAAAAGTACTGAATGAAAGCACAGTTAAGTTTGTCTCACAGTTAATCTCTAAAAATAAATCTATTGTTCACCTAAAAAGAAAAATTTTTAGTTTCTTGTCAGATATGGAACACTGGGTTTCTTTCCCAATATTGTATCGGTGTTCATATGCCCCTATCTTTCAAATGCCTTTTTAGAGTTTCTTAATGAAGATTTCCTCCTCCTAAAAGGTTGACCAGATGCCTCTCATTTTAAAGGTTTTTTTTTTTTTTTTTTTTAACTTAGGAGATTCTAAGCATCCAAGAATAGTTGTGAATCTACACTTTGTGGTGTGATCATCCAGTGTGTTTTACAGTTTGCTTGTCTTGATGTAAAAACGACAGTCCAATTTTGTCTTTAGGTTCAAGTTTGCTGAACCCACTTTTGCACTCACCACCGTTCCTAAGAAGTCTAGATAATTGGTGCCGAAAGACAATGGCAAAAGTTGGAACCAATTTTCCTTCCTTTCATTAAACTTTCTCTTGAGCTGTGTGTGGCACTGCAGGTAATGAGTTTCATCTATGTGTCACCATCTTTACCTGCGGAGAAATAGCATTCAAATGTTCTGAGTCAGGAATTCCCTTCAGAGAAGCTGTAAAAATGTGTAGCTAAAAAAATCACAAAGGTTATTTTTGGAGCCCAGCAGCACTTTCCATACACGGCCACTTTACCTCATTCTCCACTCAGCGAAGCTCTTCAGAGAAGCTAATAGAGAAAACTATTCAACTAAATAGCTCATAATTAAAACCCAAAC
Source organism: Pteropus medius (assembly GCF_902729225.1). Lineage (NCBI taxonomy): Eukaryota > Metazoa > Chordata > Mammalia > Chiroptera > Pteropodidae > Pteropus > Pteropus medius. The sequence goes on along the minus strand of NW_024340849.1, from coordinate 32,668,248 downwards.
TAAAGGTTCTTAAAATGATTTTCTCCAACTTACCTTTATTTAGTGTGAGAATGGGTCAGAGATCTTTATAATGAGGAAACTAAATCCATTTAGAATGTTCACATGCACCATTAGAATCACAGAATTTCAGAGCCTGAAGAGCATAAGCTGATAAAACTTAAAAGCTACTTAAAATAAATAACTTTTTTAACATGGGTAAATCAGTAGTAGTGAGCTTTGTTTGGCCTTGGAAAATACTCGAGGTTCACTTAAGTGACTTACAACTTGAGGTGAGATGTAGAAATTAATATGAAAAGATTACACAGACAAAGACAACTGGCATTAAGAAGAAAAACAAAGTAAAAACATTGGGAAGGCTCCTGTTGCAAATAAGCTGTGGCAAACTAGTTTTCTCCTTCCTCCTGAACACTGCCCAGGAGGAAATTTGTTGAAATTACAAAAGTTATTTGGATCAACTAGAAGAGCAACAACAACTTGCCATTGTGATACAGTGTAGGAGAGTTTTTCACTAGAGTCTGAAGCGCTTTCTTATAGATTGCCTCATATAGGTTCAGCATTCTAATGAAGAAGAAGCAATTATTGTTGTTTTACAGATGGAAAAACCAAAGCACATGGAAGTGTAATGACTTCCCTGGTATCAAAAAGGTTTTTACAAAGTCTCAGAACTAGAATTCAGTATTGAGTTTTTTAGTTTAATACTTTTAGTCATTAGATTTCAATGTTTCCTGACCTTGGGCCTTATGCAATACCTGAGTGTATTATTAAAGTGCTCTCTAAAATCTTCCCTGAGGATCTCTAAGAACAACCCTACCGTCGTTTTGCTTTTTTTTGGTACAAAAGGTGGAGGAACAGTGTTTTCTTGCTTTTTAAGAGCTGAATCTTTCTATCTCAAAGTAGGTCAACAAAAAGTATGTAATTTGCTAATATAGGAAGTATTTCAAATCACCTACAGTGGACTTAAACTTTGAATTCTGGAAAAACAGCTGTACATTGACTTAGTTCAAATTTATTTTCTCAAATGGATACAAGGTCCATTGTTTAAAATTGGGTTTATATGATGCCAAGATGATAGGGTATATAGCAAACATAAAACAAAGCCTCTTTAATCTGACTATTCAGGCATCGGATAACTATTAGAGCTGTGGTTATTTTGCATGTATTATGTTGTACTGGGACTGAAGCTCAGACTGATCCAGACAGATCATATTAATGTATTTCAGAGATTTACCAAATCTCAAGACCAAGGGATCTTAGAGGTCATCTACTTCAGTGCTGCCCTAATACTGGCTCTATGATATAATCGTCCAGGAGATTTTAAAATATATATTTTCAGGGTCTAATCCTACACAAAATTTGGACTTGGATAGATTATATTAGTACATTTTTTTAAGTTCTCCAGGTGATTTAATATTTGAGTAATCTTGAAAGATACATATTTATAGGAACTCTGGAAATCTGAGAGAAAAAAAGAAACAATCAAATTTTAGGAGAAAAATAAATATCTTATGGGCTGGGAAAGTATAAATTGTCTCTCCAAAAATCTGCTGCTCCTGGAGAAAGAGACCACAGAGGTTTCAGACCATTGGGGTTTGAAGATTATATCCTCAACCCAGAATCCTAGCACATAAAAACTGACAATTTCACGTAAAATAAGAGTAGCTATAGTTCTATGAGAAAATATTTTTATTTTTTAACAAAATCACAAAGCTATATGATATTATACAAAATAAATTTATTGAGGATTGTCTAAAAGGACATATAAATTATATAGGTTTTTAACATCATCATACAGTCTTAGATACTGAAAATTTTTTTGTTTTAGTATAAACTGATGGTTAACTTAAAATAGATTTATATGATTACATACAGAAATATTTGGAAGTAAATGAATATAATGCACATAATATTTTCTTGTTCTGTCATCTCTAAGGTCCTAGAAGCAGTGATATCTCAGTCAATAAGTACATCTAGCACCAAAATCTTATAGTGCCAGAAAGTACTAAAAACAAACTCCCAAGTAAAACAATGGTGAAGATATGTCAAAGAGATACAAGAGCCAACCGAAAGAGTTTCCTAAGGCCAAAGTTGTGGGCTATACATAGTGACTTTCAAAGAACACAGTGTAGAATGCAGGGGGCAGGGAGAAGAAAAGTTTATAGTGGAGGAAACTGACAAACAGTACCTCAAGTCAGGTCATAAGTGTTAACACCGATTATGATAAGTCATATTGATGGTATGAACGTACCTTTGACATGATATGAGGAAAATAGCAGTTTACCTCTGTGGTCTTCCTCCGAGAAATCTATCACCCCAGTCTAAGCTTAAGAAGATATCACACAAATCCCAATGGAAGGAGATTCTACAAAATACCTGACCGACACTTGGCAATATGATCAAGGTCATCAATGAAAGTCTGAGATATTGTTACGATCAAGACAAACTTGAGGGGACATGAGAAATAAATATAATTAGGTATCCTGGGTGGGATCCTGGGGCAGAAAAAGGACATTAGGTAATAATTAAAGAATAAAGTATAAACATTACCTAATAATAATGTAACAGTTTATTGTTCATTAGTGGTGAAAAATGTACCATACTAATGCAATATGTTCACACTAGGAGAAACTGATGATGAGAAACTTATACCGTTTTCAATAATTCTGTAAATCTAAAATTGTTCTAAAATTTTAAAAAATTATTAAAATAAAAAACTATTCCTCCTCCTTTAAGAAAGAGTGGATTATTAGCCAGACCATTGTTCTTGCACGTAGTTATACATGATTCCCATCTATCATAGAAAGTAAAGGTCATCATGGTCGCTTTGGAGTTGTCTTGATATTATCAATAATTTAAAAATCTAATCCTGGAGAAATTTTTCTACACTAAATCTAGAGCCAGTCATTACAGATATTATCTATGCCATAACAGTTTCACATTACTTGGGACTAGTTCCATATTCTACGGAACATAATTCAGGCTTTCAAGATAGAAAATCTCCAAACATTGCTCTCCTACTAGTAATGAAGCCTATATTTTTTCATGGTCACTATCTTTGCCAAGCTATTTTTCTCTTGGATATTCTCATAGACCTTTTTTTTTTTTTTTTTATCCACAGTAGCTGCTGTTCAAACTTACATAATAGAATTGTCACACTTTATAAACCATGTTGAATATTCTGATCCCTTTCATTTGAAGAGGTCTTCTATTTCATGCCCAACTAGCTTCGAGGTCCTTCCAAGATAATCAAGTAGTCACTGGCACCTTCATATAATAGCCACTGCTGCGTGAAGAGTCCATAAATTCAATTCTCTGTGCAAAAGCCAGGGAAAACAGAGCCTCCCAGCTTAAATCACTGGCAAGCTACTCTATTAGATTTCGGAAGCTGACCCTGATAAACAAAATTGGGAGGAAATTTATTATTGATTGCACAATATCATATGGCTTAGATGTAAATTTCAACAACTGCTTTCTCCACAGAGCAATGTTAGACACTGGTTTTTTAAGCTATTTTTTATTTTACTGATGCTATTTTAGTGGTTCAGCTACTTTAGTGATTTGTGATCACAATCCCTGCAGCCTTAGGTGGACCATTGTCCTGATTCAGTGTGATAATATGGTCTACTCTGAGAATTCTATCCTCACTATTATTCCTGTTACATGTCAGATGGTGAGTTGCTGTTGCACACTCTAAAGTAGTTACAAGTTAGAATTCCATCTAACTAGTATAGGTTATCATTTATTTATAGCTGACCTGAGGCATTTATGGATACAGATGACCAACTTGCTCTAATTGAAGTTTTCCTACGTTCTCCTGAAAGAAAGTATTACAGACTCAATGTCACCATTATCATAAACATTATCTATAAATCTCAACTTAAGCCTATGGTATTCCTCCAAAATTCTTCAGTTAGAAATATATTTTTTAAGCCTACATTTCCATTTTATCAGAGCTATACATCTTTCCTTATTAATATCAAGACACAATAGCAGGAGAAAAGGAATGTCCTTATTCTCATCTTTTCTATTATATAATTGGGAAAGTTAATACAGCAACACTAAACTAACCTAAGCAAACAACATATAAAAAGAAAATTCTCAAATTGTCTGAGGAATAAATGAAAATAAGCCTTATAGCTAATACACATATATGTACATATGTGTGTACTCACAAATATGTATGTTCATAGTTAATACAGACAAACATATGTATATAAATTCCTCAGCTACAGAGAATTCATATAAAGGCAGCACTTAATTTTTTACTTTTTATTTTCAACAGATCCATTTAAACCTGATGATGAAGATACATTTTAAATCAAAGAATGAATAGAAGAAAGATTCCAAATTGCAAAAAAAAAAAAAGTATTTAAATATTGACTCACTACTTTTCATCAAACAATGCTGCTTTTACTCAGATAGACGCAGAATACTTAATCAACACTTTTTAATATTTTCTAATTTTTTATCAACCTCAAACTTAGTCCTCAATCTCATCACTGCTACAAATAATGTAAAGAGGAAGCAACTTTCCTTTACACTAACTGAGACTGCATTTTTATAGATTACCTATTTCTGTTCCCTTAAAAAATTAACAAGATATCTAATCTATACAAAGCATAGTAACAGTCTCAAATCACTCTTAATTTTCAATAAATTCTATTAATTATTTATGGGCCAAGGATCATCTCACTAACACCAATAAAAGCTAAAACAGATTTGTCAATGATCTAAACAGTGATTAGCTCACATTTATCTAAATGCAGGACGATTATTTTTGTGTCTTTCAACATCTGTTTAGCATTAAATGAAATCATGCACTTTTTAGTTAAAAGTCTATTTCCCAGGTCCATTTTTAAAAACCTATTTGGTGTATATATCTCATGATAAAATAAATAGCACAGTTTTGATATTAGGTAGCATAGTTTCAACATCAAGCCTAGCTCATACTGGCTGTGAGTCCCAGAACTAATTATTGATCTTGCTGAACTCAGTTTTTTATTTGCGATGTAAAGGCAAAAGAGTTATCTTTTAAATAAAAACTTTATTTGAAGTAGTAAATAAAAATACAAGCCAAATAAGAAAATAAGCTCCTGATCTCTAGGAAAAAAAAATATATTAGGTACTAAAAATTTCCCTTCCTCAACACTTTGTACTGGAAAAGCTTAGGACTTAGATTTTCATTCCTTCCTTCATTCACCAAATATATATTGATCATTTTGACTATGCTAGGCACAATTGTCTACGCAATAGTGGTGGACAAAACGGGACACAGATTCCAGTTTAATGAATCTTGCATTGGAGTGAAAATTCTTCTTATCTATATGCTCTTGACCAAATATCTAAATGTTCTTTTGCTATTATTTCTTCATTTGTTAATAAAGAATAATGCTTTTAATATAACAAAGTTTAAATTATATGAGAAACAAATATAAAAAAGAATTGTAAACTATAAAATACTATGGACAACTTATTTATTATATGTGTTCAAAAGAAAAAAATATTTACAGATACTGTGATGTTCAAGAGAGAGAAATAGAGAAAGTATTTGGTCTTTTCTCTAAAATTTCAAGTAAGATAATGAAATAATTCAAAAAATAAAATGCTTTCCTTGTATTTACATCCATGTGCTAGAAACTTTATTCATGATAGGACCAACTGATCTATAAGCCTCAAAAAATGTCAGGGTTGGATCAGTTTTGTTTTCCTTTATATCTCCACTGAATATCCAAGAAAAATCTCTTCATGCTTCAGGCGGAGTGAGAAAAAAATTAACCATTATGAAATACACAGGAGCATTCTATAATTTTAACAAGGCCTGCCCCCAAAAGAAACTATTTTACCAAAGATTTAAACTGCCATGATTTTTATGAGGGCCTAACCTACCTGGGGAAAGAGAAATGCCCAATTCTAGCACATACTAGCCATCCTGTCCCATTTAAGCAGTGAGGGGAGGAAATTGAGAAGCTTTGGTAAAGTTCACAGTCCAGGAGCACAGACTCACAAAAAGACTGAGACTTTATCATAGAACTAAAGAATGCCTCCCTTCCACCTCCACCTGACCATCACATTACGAAAGGCTCATTTATTGCAGTTCCTTTTTATCCTGTACATAACATCCACTTTTCAACAAAAACTTGTTATAAAAAGGCTATAAACACAATTTGAAAATACCGACTAAGTATCAGAATGGCAGCAATGATACGAAGGCTGAAAGGGAGGAATTGGGATTATTTTGTTATTATAACGTATTCACACTACCTATGAAGCAGTATAGTGGATATTGATTAGTTGTAATTATATGTTGCAAACTTTAGTACAACCACTAAAAAAAGTTTTAAAAAGAAGTATATTGATATATTAAGAAAGATAAAATACAATCATATAAAATGTTCAAGTAAAACTACAAAAAAAAACCCAGAAAAATTATGGAAGACAGAAATAGGAACAAAGAACAAAGGCAACAAGTAGAAAACAGTAACAAATATGGTCGATATTAATCTAACTACATCAATGATCATTTAAATGACAATGGTTCAAATGTAACAATTAAAAGACAGAGATTGTGAGAGTGGATCAAGAAACAAGACCCAGCTATATATTGTCTATAAGAAACTCACTTTAAGAAAAGACATCTATAGATTACAATTAAAGAAATGGAGAAAGATATACCATGATAACACTAATTCAAAGAAAGCATAGTAGCTACAAAGCAGACTTCAGAGCAAGGAAAGTTATCAGGAATACAGAGGGACATTATATAATGATAAAAAAAAAAGCCGATATTCTAAGAAGACCTAACAATCCTTAATGCGGATGCACCTAACAACAGAGGGTCTAAATGGTTGAGGCATAACCTGATAAAACTGCAAGGAAAAGTAGATGACTCTACTATTAGAGCTGAAGACTTTAAGACTTCTAACAGAAATAGACAGTACTAGCAGGCAAAATATCAGTAGGACATAGTTGAACTCAGCATCTCTATCAATCAACTGATATACATAACATCTATAAACTAAAATAAAGTTCACATGAAAAGATATTCTTACCTACCCAGATTTATTAAATTCTTAAAACCAGTCTCCTGAAATAGAACTTGTATAGATATGAAAGAAACTAATCAGAAAAATTATAAATAGCTAGAGAGCAAAAGTCTACAGCATGTATCCAACAGTTAAATTAATTGAGTCCTGGGAATGTCAGATTGTTTGCACTGCCAAAACTAGTCTGCGTTAATTGGGAACGTAATTTGGTCAAGTGGCTGGGTGAACATGGTTAGTGATTTCCTGCAAAGTAAGTAGAAGTTTAGGAGGGTAGGCTCAGGCTCAGATACAAGAGTTTCCCTTCCCTGCCTGTCTACAGTTCAACCTCTTCTCTTAAAAAAGATAAAATAACAAAATTTCACAAGAATATTTTCCATCTTTCAAAGACTTTTATCACATATTCTGTTATCAGATACTTATATAGTATAATTAAGGTAGTTTTATTTTTAGCTTCTTACAGAAAATTTTTAAAATAATAAACCTGACTGGTATGCCCAGCTTTGCTCTTTTGTATCCTTTGGTAAATCTCACTTAGCTGCCACTTCCTCATCTCTTAAATTGGATTAAACATATCTACTATTATGTAATTGGTATGAGAGTTCAAAAACAAAGACCTGAAACATTGCATCTATTGTTATTATCAAAATTGCTATCAGTAGAGCAATATACCATGGTGTGGTATAAAAAAAGTCTGGGCTTGGAGCCAAAATCCCAAATTCACATGCCAGTTCTTTCCCTCCCTAATATATCACTTTAGATAATCAACTTAATTTCCCTGGGCATCATGTGTAAAATCATAGAATGACTGTAGTTATGGTATTAAACGGCTGTAAGCTAAAATCATATTCGTTAAAATCTAAGATATCTCATTGTCAGTTCTTTGTCATTTCCTTAAAATCATAGTGCTTCTTTTATTATTTGTTAGTCTTAATCTATTTTTCTATTGTTTATTATATTTATTTATTGTAGTATGTCTAGAATTTTATGAAGGAAGACCTTACCTTCCAAAGAGTGAGAATTAGGGTGGGAATTTGGGGAATCAAAAAAAGACAAAAGCAAGAATTAGATGAGGCTGGTTTCCATGGATGTGCACATCAAAATGTGTTTCAATAAAAGAAAATTTGTTTATTCATAGAGTCTAGCGTAAATTCTGATTGGAAAACACTTCAGCTACATAGACTGAGGAAATAAAATGATGGTCCTGGAAATGGGGTTAAGAAGTTTCTTTAATAAGATGCTGGACCTAAGTTACTAGGACTAAAATTTTGTGATATATCTAGTTAGAATAAACAGAATTATATTTTGCAAGTTTTCTGGCTGAAAACTATGTTTAAGTAGAGCTTTGTCTGACAAATCATTCAGAGTTTACCTGTACACAACTGCCTCACTTCCAAGGCTACCTCAGCAATAGTACATAAAACCAGGATCTTAGAAGTAAGTCACAAATTCTCCAATAACATAAACATCTATGAACCAAGGTATATGGACTACTGCCTTTACTTTTTGGAAAGCACTTTTTGACAAATTTTACTTAAGGCCTACATCTCTCTATTTTAAACCAAAAGTTACTACGTGTGGTTATCTCAAATCCAAGATTAGAAATAAGTTTGGTAAAAGCAGCAATGGAACTGCAAAAATCAGGTATCCCGATTAGGCACCATAAAATAATCAAGAAAAAGGAAGGAAATAAAAAAAAAATTGATAAATATACAAGTTATAAAGTCTGAATAGTCTGGGGCCATTTATATAAAGCTAATCAGTGGTGTACAGCTTAATAGTTTAGAATTCATCTTTGTAATAAAAATAGACCAGGAGAATAATCAAATGTTAAATTATGCTTATTATACTCTGTTCCAAAGTCCACAATGATAATGATATCAAATTAAAAATTTTATCTCAAAAATTTTTAAGTGTACAACATAGAAACAAATAATGACTTTTATAGGATGAGGTTTTACATATATGAAATTTTTTATTTCTATATAATATCAGAGACATGAGCCTTTATTTCACTCTAGAGCTGACAATCTGAAGCTCTTAAATTCTATAAAATTAACCATCAGGATTTTAAATGTGTTCAATTTCATGTTGCCTTAAGACAAATAAACATTTGCTTTATTTATCTGATTGTCTTCCACACTAGAAGGATGGAAATTTTTCTCCGTTGTTTATTATCATAATCACACAATCTAAATCAATACTGGTACATAGTAGTTGTGTAATGATTTTTACTTTTGATTTATTATTAATGAAGCATAGAGGAACATTAAAAGCAGATTTTATGATGCCAAACTGCTATACTGGTATTAATCCCACACTTTACTAGTTAAGCCTCTATCTTTAACTCACTGTGAGCAAACTTCTTCAATTAAAAATACATTTTTAACAACACTAAGAATATTGTTATGAAGAAATAAAATCACAACTAATGCTAATAAAACAAATAATAATGGAACTAATCCTAGTGAGATTTCTAGAATGTTAAATAAAAATAACTCATTCTCTGCATATTCCTGGTAGTATTTTTTACTTCATTTTTTTTCTTTATTTTGTTTTGTTTTGTTTTATCTTTCTTCCCTTTAATGTTTAAAAAAATAATAATAACTAGGTTTTTAATGCGCAGTTCAATAAAACAAAAAAGGAATAGGTAGATTGGTTTTCAAACCTACAAACTTCGTGCCTGAGTCTCTTCGCACAAACTACATGTGCATACAAACAAAAACTCTGTATACAACAGTTTTGAACTATTTTCTAAGACACAAAGTAAAGTGCAGAATAGCCCCCAAAATGCAGCTGATTAAAAACATCATAGCAGCCAAAGAAAATAAAACATGGTTAAAATAATAATTATTATTTATTGAATCCTTACTATATGCCATGTTGTCTATCTACCTATCATTTATCTATCTATCTATCTATCTATCTATCTATCTATCTATCTACCTATCATTTATCTATCTATCTATCTATCTATCTATCTATCTATCTATCTACCTATCATCTATCATTTATCATCTATCTATCATCTATCTAATCTTATTTAATATCCACAACACTCCATGTTAGTATGGTATTGCTGCTATAACAAATTACTATGCTATTAGTAACTTAAACAACATAAATTTATTATCTACATCTCTGTAGAAATCTGACTCTGGTCTCACTGGGCTAAAATCAAGATATTGTAAAGGTTGTGTTTTTTCTGGAAGCTCCAGCAGAAATCCATTTCCTTGCCCTTTCCCCTTCTAAAGTCTACCCACAATCCTTGGCTGTGGTCCCTTCTTCTGTCTTCAAGGCCAGTAAGTAATGTTTCATCTCTCAGATCAATCTCCTATAGTCCATTTTTCTCTGAGTTTCTTTTTTTGCCTTCATCTTCCATTTTATAACTATATTAGGCCTATCTTAATAATCCAAGATAATTTCCTTATCTTAAGGTAAAATGATTATCAAACAATTCTGCCACCTTTGCCACTTTTGCCATGCATTCTAACATATTCAGGGGTTCTGGGGATGAAGACATGGACATCTTTGGGGGGTATAATTCTGCCTACTATAACACCTCTGAGGTAAGTACAGTTATTATTATAATAATGTGTAATGAGGAATATTTTAGTATTTTGATTTAGGATAAAATACTAGGCATTTAGGTTCTTGGTACCTGTACAATTTAGAGTTGAACTTACAGAAAGATTCCAAAGAACATTAATTACAAAGGCCTGATTATTATATAGTTTAAAATATTTTAAAAAATATCCACATATCTGTTCACATTTTGACTGCAACAATAGTTCATATTTCGCCATCATATAATAATAGTATTTATAATAATTCATCTACCATCCTTTAAGGAAAATTAAAAGACCAAATTATTAATTCCATCATCTTTGGCAGGGATCATATTCTTACTAGGTAAGTCTGAAGTCCACTTTAATTAGTCATCTTACTTTTTTATCATAGGAAGAGCATGAAAGTTGGAGTTAATCAGTGAATGGTAATAAACTGTAGTCAAGTGTCTATCTTACTAGAAGAGCAGCTTTGGGCATGTTATGCACACTAACTTCATACGTGCAAGGGAAATAATTCCTTGTAGCAATTTTGTGACAAATAAGAAGTTTTAAATATAAAGTATCTGCCACAATGATTGACATATAATAATTAGCCATCCACACCCTGAACTTCACTTATACACATCTTAACCAGTATATTTAATCCGTGGATTTGCTGTTTGTTAGCCATATGTCCCAGAACAACCCACTTTGACTCTTTGATCCTTAGTATCTTTATCTATATAAAAAGATTTAAAAAAAAAAAATTGCTCTGAAGAGTAAATGAGATCCTGAATATGAAAGCATTTGTAAACTGTTAAGATATTATTAATGTTATTTTGGGGCCACTGGTTTAAAGTTCAAGAATCCTTAAATCTTCTTAAATGGTTATCAGTGTTTCACTTCTCAGAATATCACGGGTCAATGATCTGTTTCATTTTCAATTCGTATTGCATAATTATTAAAGCAAAACCCAAGAAATATTTCTGAGCCAAAATTTAGCAGTTTTCCCCTAGGCTTCTAACACCAATTGTCCTCCTATGTAATACACTCTAAAAAAAAAATTCTAGGAACTGTTCTCCAAGTGCATGTCTGCAATTTCAAACAAACTCGTGCTGCCATCTGCTCCTTCTGATAAGAGACTCATCTGTCCGCTGAGAAGGAAAGGAAAAAGCTCACTAAGAAAGAATAATGAAACTCTGCCACTCCAATAGCCTCGCTGGGTGTCTCATGGACATGCACTAACTAATTAGGGGTCAAATCACCATTTTTAGGATATATTTGGATAGGATTTGAATTCATTTTGACTGCACTCTAAACAGCACAACATTTAGCTACTCCTGTAATTTGGCCAATAAGCCCAGCATCTGCTACCTTTCAGCAACAAGGCATAACAATAGAGAAGTATGATTAAAGGAATTCACTTATCTCCAAGCTTTTTTTTTTTATTTTAAAGGCGAAAATGCAAGGTGTTCCTACGTAAACAAGAGAAATGTGTATGTGTGCTTGTGTATATGATGTAAGAATAGTTAAAATAATGTAGTTATAATAAAGTAACTTCCACAGTAATTAAAACACTAAAATTAAAGTTTTTGAAATAATTTGAGAAAAAAGTCAATTAAAAATTAGCAGGACTTTAATCATTAACATAACATATTAAATTATATAACATACAATTTGTATTATGTCTATACTGGGTTTACAGTTAGAAAGTGAATTAAAGATTTTTTTCCCCCACATATATATGCCTACATATGCACAGAAAATTCCTGGAGGCATACATTTTAAAAAATTGTTAATATTTCTGGGCAGTAGAATAAAATTTTGTTGGTAGGAAACTTTAGACAGAGAATTTAAACATTTTACCAATTACCTTTCTATACTCCGTTTTAAAACCCTGAACCTATATATTACTTTATAGAATTAAAAACACCTAATTAACAAAAGAGAATTGGAAAGTATATCTAATTTGCTCTGATAGTCTAATTTTAGGTAATGTTGCTCTTGGAATCAGGAAACTCAGTTAGTTCTCACTCTTCTACTAACAGTACTTACTAAAATTGATATTGAAGGAGTTCATCTAAATGATCTTGCTTTCTCATCAATAAAATTGGGACAATAAAATCATATCTAGCCCACCTTTCAGAGTCTGTTATGGCTAAAAACAAATTTACTGTACCATACAATATTATTAGTAATACTATGGTAAACTGTGGTTAAGTGTCTAGCTCCCAAGTAATGGAGCCAATTTTATATATATTCTGAAGAGAATTTCCATTGCTTGAAAAGTTCCAATAATGCTATCAATAAAACCAGAGATGTGTTCAAAATACAAAAATTATATTTTTAAATGAATAGTATATGCTGACAGTGTTGCATAATATTAGTGCCTTAAAATGGCTATTTCATAATTTTTCAGGACAAAAAGTACTGGATGACCAATATTATTATTCAAAATCTCACATTTGATATTTCTTCCACTTAGCACTCAGTTTAGTCCATTAGACGAGACTAACAAAGAGTAAGGATAAGAATATACTTTAGGTCTTTAATTTTACCTATATTTTACTCTGCCCCCACCCCCATAGGATACAACAATCCCAATTCTTGACTTTTATTTTTGAAAGTGTTACAAAATGACCTTCCAGGTTGACTAGGAAAGTAAGCTGTTAACCACAGAATTAAAAGAAGGTTGCAGTTGCCCATTTTGTCCTTTTTCCCCACTTCATTATTTTCTCTAGCAAATTCTGAGTCTATCTGTGAGGTTGATGGGGGAAAGGATAAAACTCAGTATAAATGAACAAATAAATAAATCAAAGAATCAACCAGTCCTGACAGCCTTGGTTTCATGGCTTCAGCTACAGAGAGAAGATGAAAAGGGATATTTATTTTTTCCACAGTTGAGAAAGAATAAATGTAGCTAACAGGAAACATGTTCACAAAGTTTGCAGTATCTGTGATCTTCCAATCTTCTGGTGTTGTGTGAATGCGTAAATCTTACTGCTCATGTAACACCTGTCCTATTGTAACAAGTGGTGGAGATATATGTATGTATGTGTGTACACACACACACACACATTTATGTATACACACTCTTTAATACATATATATATTAATTCTTAAGTTCTATACTACTAGTAGGTGTTGTAAAGCTAAAAGAAAGTCATCACATTTCTAGCAATTGTGTGCATGCTATGGTTAGATTGTTGCATGCCTTGGTAGAAAATATCACTATGGAGTAATGGAAACAATAATGGCAAAAACATTCCATTCAGAAGAAAGGGTTCCTTTTCTTTGCACCAGTATTTAGAGACTTGGAAGAACACAACACTTCCTCCCCAACAGAACATTCTTTCCTTCCAGCCAATGACAACCTAATAACAATATAATACCAAGTATGTTCTAATACTTCCTCCCCAAGGAGGCCATAGCATTTTGCAGATATTATCTCATAAATCTTCTGTGAGCTTTGGAAGAACGAGGTATTATTAAAATCACTTTATTTAGTAGAATCAGGGCACAGAGTGGGACTATATTTTCCAAGAAAAACAGCAATATGGCTATAGGGCTTAAACTTCATCTCATTGAGTCTATGATTTTGTTTGTTAGTTTGAGACTTGTTCTCATATAATGAAGAGATTCACTCTTGTTTTGCTCCTGAGATCTGTGCACTAACAATGTCAACATCACTTGGGAACCTATTAGAAATCAGACTCTCAGGCCCCATTCAGAGTTTCTGAACTTTAATCTGCATTTTACTAAGATGTCCAAAAGATTTGTGTGTTCACCAAAGTTTGAGAAGAGACTTTTGCATCAAAAAGGTGTAAAAAAGTTTTTTGTTTTTTTGATTTTTTTTGCTTTTTAAAATTCTTGCTGCACATGTGTGGCTGATACTGTGTAGATATTTACCAAACTCATTTCCCTATCCTTCTGATCACACTGCTAGATTACATTTTCCACTTTCTCTTGCAGTTAGATGTGATCATGTAACTGAGCTTTGGCCAATTAAATACCAGTGGGAATAGTAAACACTTCTTTTGTCTCAACCCACATGGCCCTACGCTCTTTCTCTCTCTTATTCTTAACTCAGTTTACAGAATGACTGGGAAGTAGTGGATGCGCTGAAGTTAACAGAGTCTTCAATAGCCTTCACCCTAAATGACTATGTGGAGTAGGGGTCCTCCTCATTCCTATACCCCACAGCCTTGACTGTGTGTGAGGGAGACTGAAAATGTTCTTGTGTTAAGTTCTTGAGTTTCAGGGTTTATTTGTTAAGAAGGAAAGTATTACTGTAACACTTTTAAAACATTTTAAGAGGTATTTTTTAAGTCTTAAAAATTCAAGTGACTTGAATTGTGATACAATTAAAAGAATGGTAGAAAAGTATATTGAGCTAGTTTTGGCCTTTTTAGCTGAATGAGTACAGCTTCAATTCCTTTGGGTTCATTTTCTGTCATGTTTTCCTTTTTTCTTAACTTCCTTACTCATCTCTCCTTAAAATCTGTTATTTATTGCCTCTTAGAGTCTAGAATTCTTTACATTGCTTAATTTTTCTCTTTTTCAAAGCCATGGAAAACTTAGAGAAAATTTTTTAGTTATGGTTCCAATTTTTTTGTAGATGCATAGTGCCTCCTGATCTATGTTATTACTTATGTATAGCAGCAGGGGGACTATGGCAATTTATAAGCATATTAGCATCCCTTATTCATTTTTCTTTTTGAAAGTATAATTAATAATTCATGTATCTATTCGGAATGTTTGTTTATTTAGTCTTTATTATAAGTGAGCCAATTGTGGAAAAATTAGAAATCCCCACTGACAGAAAAATTACCTCTTCTGATTGACAGAGTTTTGATAAATGATTTATAATTAGCTCTCTGATTTCTTGTTATGACTGGTCTCCTCAAGCACACTGCATTTACAGACATAGATACAAACAGGTTCTATTTCGAATAGAACTCTGCATTCATGTGGAGAAAATCATATAAAATGAAGGATCATTATACACCATTTTATAAATATTTCTCTGTAGGATAAAACCATAAAATGGGCAGTGTCTGATTATAAATCACACAGCTCAAGCCATTTGCCAGCCATTCACTAGTAGCGACATTTTATTTACAGATTTGAAGACTCATTTCAAAGAAGAGAAATAAGACCTTAATAAAAAAAGAAAGTTTTCAAAAAAAAAATCAGATTTTAAAAAGAGAGTAAAATTGAATGCTAGTTTCTCTTTTTCTCTTTACTTGTTTTACTTATAAACATTCATAAATTAAAATATGTGAAAGAATCAGCATTAACAAATAGCCATAACTAATGCAAAGTGATTTGCTTATGCTATTCAAGCAAAATTAATTTGGGACTAATAAGAAAATAAAAGTGTTTTGAACATTTTGGAGTAAATTATTTTGAATACTATGTGAGTTGCCCGAATTTTATTTTTGAATTTTAATGTAATTTTAATATTTGTTCAAGATTTAGAGAAGAATAGTAAGGGCTATTATTTTTTATAATGTACAAATGTTTCATTTGCATCTTTTCTTTGTTTATCCTGCTTCCTCTTATACCTGAGAGTACTTAAACACATTATACCATGCAGCTTCATTTTCTTTTTCTTTTCTGCATATCTCTCAAAGTTTTGAAAAAACTCAGATACAAGTTCAGCCATCTTGTTTTCCTATTCCTTGGAAGGACTCTCTAAAAAGAGATAAAGATACTCTCAGAATGGCATTATCAAATGATTAGAGTTGAGGCAATCTCCTTGAGCAGAATTATAGTTGATGTCTTATGATAATATCCTGTGGAAGAGCAGCTTCCAAACACTGTAATTCTAAATTTTAAAGTCTGGATCTTTTTAATTTAAGGAATCATCTCCAGTTTTAGCCACAGAACTCTCCCCACTATTACTCATGACTGTGCCTTTTATCTTTTCAATGACCAGAAGTAATGCATTGCAGAAATCTTTAACTCCATTCTTTCGCTACACCTCCAGAGGCCCAGCTGTATTATTCTCAAGAATCCTGTTCATCAAACTGAAGCTCTAGAAAATTCTCGGGCTCTAGATTGCTTGGATTTTATCCAAGGCTAATACACACTCAGCTCTTCTTTCTCTCTTATCTGTTAGAATCTGTGCTTGAGCATCTAAACTAAATTCTCAACAATATCTTACATTCACTTACAGCTTTATACTTTATTTGTACCTATTGAGCAAAACACTCTTGGGTCCTTTGGATCAACAGTACAATCCCATTTTTACCCTAACAATTCCCAAGTACTGAATGCTAGTAGATAGATTAGAACTACATGGATTTGCATCATGTAATTTCAATTACGATTTTAGCAGTCATTTTATTTATTTATTCTTATCTTGCTCTTTTTTTTTTCTCAACTATTCCAGGAATTCATTTCTCTTCTGCTATCAGTTAAATTTCTGTCAACTTCACTATTAGCAGAAAACCTAAAAATAATAATCCATCTAATTTTTTTCCTTTTACCACGAAAAAAAAAAGAACTATATTATGATCATCCTTAACCCTGCTCCTAGTTGAAAATGTAAGAGAATAATGCAATCTGCCTCATAATAACATGATTCAGTAACTGGTGCCTTTGACATCGAGACCTCTCACCTTTTGCTTTTTGTTCCATTAGTCTTGTTTCCTCTCCAGCTGTTCCTTTTGTAAACTATAAACATATCCAAATCACTATTTCATCTTCAAAATTTCTCTCTTAACCATGTGCCCTCTTTATACTCCTGAACAACTTTTTGTTTTCTCATATAAATGTCTAAAAGAAGCAAGTACATTTACTATTTCTACTTTTCATCTCATTTTCACTCAACTAATTTCAGTAATTCAGCTTTTATCACAACCACACTATCAAAGCAGCACTTTTTGAGGTCACCAGAGATGTCCTGATTCCCACATCCCATGACCATATGACATATTTGTCCAAACTCTACTAGACCTAGCTAACTGCATTTGCTGCTTGGTCACTACCTTCTAAACAGTCTTTGCATTCTTGGCTTTGTGAGTCTTCGTTCTGGTTTTCCTTGTACTCCTCCAATAATTTCTATTCTGTCTTTTTTGAAAAAAATATGCTTGACCACCTTTATAAATGTTGTATTTTTTTTGTCACCTACTCTTTTTATTCTATTTATGCTTTCTCCTCTTTCATAGTTTTAATGCCAGCCTGCATGGGCTATTGCTAAATTTATATATCCAGATTATATTTTACCCTGTCTTTAGATTTATATAGTAAAAGTGGTTTAACATAATGGTTAAGAGAGGATGTTCTTTTGCTAGATTTCCTAGGTTTGAATTTTGGGTCCATTAATTAGTAGCTGTGCGATTATGAGCAGATCACTTACATCTCTGAGCCTCTGTTTTCTCATGTGTAAAATAGAGGTAATAGTAGTATCTGTTTTGATAGTTAATACATAAATATAAGTAAATGCTTTAAATAATACCTGGGATATTGCAAGTGTTATATACGTGAAAGCTAATCTTAATAATAATATTTTTTTAGATATATGTACTTAAATGCCTTACAACCATCTCAAATTCCAAATATTTAAAACTCACCCATTCTCTTTCCAAGTCGTTAACCATCTATCCACTTATGTAAACTAGAAAATGAAGAGTCACTCTTCTTTTCTCTCTTGAGCTAACCCCCAATTCTAATCAATTTCCAGATCTACTGTTTTTACCTCATAAATATTGCTTGGATCTGTGTTCTCTATCCACTCTTTTTCTGTCTGCTTCTTTTTGATTTATTTTGCAAACTTATCCTTCTCTATCTGGTCATCAACATCAGCATTTCTCAAGAATTGTCCTAGCCCTTCTTTTCTCATTTTATACTCTCTTCAGTAAACCTCATTCGCAAACACAATTTTAATCACTTTCTTTATGCAGATAGCTTTCAAAATTCTTTTTCCAACCAAATCTATCCTTCTGACCACCAGATTTATATGTTCACCTGCCTAGTTGACACAGTGTTTTAGATGTCTTAAAGGTATCTCTAGCTTCTATATTAAATCTGTCTCTTGCTATAGTTTCCTTATCAGTGACTGACACCAACATTCATCAATTTCCACAAAATGGATGTTTGTTTACCATTCTTGACACCTCCTTTTAAACTACTACAATTTCTCCCAAATCTAATCTATTATCAAGTGCTATATTTTTTCCTACTATATATTAAATATCTTTTGAATATGTCAATTTTTTTCCTTCTCCATCCCTACCATTGTCATGTTCTTCCACCCAGACCATTCTGATAGCTTCTTAAAAGATTCTCTTTCACTCTTCCAATCTATTCCTCATAGTGAGCTGCCTACAGTCAGGGTTACCTAGAGCCAGAGGTCTCTGAAGCTGGTGATGACTTTCAAATCCAACTCTGGTCATTTTTTTTTTAATTATAATCCTTCAAGGACTTCATATGAAGCTTAGATAAAAAATAAAATTCTTAATTTGATGAGTAAAAATCTATGTTGTCTGGCATCTACTTTACCTCCTGCCACATTTGATGTAGCTCTTCACCTTACTTTCTGTAATATAGCTTTACCAACTCCTTTTACCAAACCTCAGTTGTACTTCTTTCCCTCTAACTGCAGATATGTAAATAACTTGCTTTAGACACATTGTGGAGGGCACTACTTGTGCACACTTTACTCTTCGTAGCATCCACTGCAGTGACCAGGTCAGCACATGCCTTGACTGGATATCTCTCACTTTCTGTCCAGAGTTTTCTCTGACACTAATGTTTGGATACTCAAAGAAAATTCTGAGATGCATTTCAGAAGATCTCATACTAGTCACCTCTAATGGCACCAACAGGTAACATACTTTTGGATTTTCCTTCTTCTTGGTTTCACTCCCACCGTCCTTTGCTTCTGCTCCCTGGGACCACTTCTTAAATAAAAGATTTAGATACAACTATTTACCTCAAAGGATCTCCGTTGAGGTAATTTTGGCTAAGATACACGTTTTCTTTATTCTGGAAATCTTTCTTCTACCTCCTTTGAATCTTTCTGAAAAGATATTCTCCATCTTAGTACCCTCATTCTTCCTTACTTTATTGCACTTTCTTAAAGAGGCATTTCTCTCCCAAGTGTTTCAGTTGTAATTTTGCATTTATGTCAGGGATCAGCAAATATTTTCTGTAAAAGGCCATTTAGTAAATATTTTAGACTGTCTTGGCCATAGAGTGAGTCATTGTCATAACAACAACAACAACAACAAAATTGGATTTTTTTCATTTCTAAAGATTTCTCATCTTACTTGATAAACTATAAATACTCTAAGTGCTAAATACAATATGATAAGATCAGAAATCAAGGAAAACAAAAATATAAGCAGGAAAACAATAGGTTTGGGGCAATTCTGGGATATTTTTCCACCAGTTCGATAATGTCAAAGTTTAAGACCACTTATCAAATATTACCTATATATAAAGGAGCATTTATAAGATAATGTTCCTTTGAATAGAGCCAGGATAAACTAGTGAATCATAGATAAAATTCAGCGCTACACAGAGCAGAAAGAAGTATGCTTAAAAGGCCATATTTTGAAGTTCATATATAGTTTTGAGAGAAAGAATATAAGAGCAGAGATCCTCTGAGAGAAATAAATCTATTAGAGGAAAAAAATCATCACCTAAGATATAAGTACATTTTAGTCCAACCAATAAAATACATTCAGTAATTTATGTCAAATCTTAAAAGAGTTTTTTTTCTTTTTTGAAATTCTCTTTTTTTTCCAACAATGGAGAGGTCAAAGACCAAGTCTAAATGTCCAATTCTGTCTAAAGTATATAATTTTATAAGCTAAAAATAATGCTTTTATAGAATACTTTCTTTGTAGTTATTTGGCCACATCTACAAAGGAAACATATTTGGTTCTTTATTTCCTTTTATAATAATGTAGGAAAATGACAAAAGATAAAAATGATGAAAGCTACTAAAGCTTTGGAAACATTTTTAAATAGTTTCTGCATCCTTTAACTTTTGCATAGCCATGCAAATAGCCCTTTATCAAAATTATCTATTACTTATATGCATAGACTTGCTAAAAGAATCTTTGCTCTCACTCCTTTAAATTAAGAACCCCTCTGTGTGTGTGTGTGTGTGTGTGCGTGCGCGCATGATTTTTTTTAAAAATCTAAAGAATCTGATTAGAATGGCACCTAATTTTACTCACATTAGTAAAATTAAATTAGGTGTTAGTTTTCAATTTTCCATGGCTATGCTTACTATTTATTTTGGTATATTTTTAGTTACACTTCAATCAGCTTCTAAATTGCTAACAAAGTCAAAAAAGACATCACTGATGACGTAGGTGTGTATCTGAGCTTCCATCTCTGTCCACATTCTTTAAAAAATATATAAATTGACTTTTTATGCAGCACTCATTTCTACATTTACATTAATGCTAATTAACTATATATTCATTTGAGATACAAATATTATAAATATATATCCAAAGATATTTTCATTAATAATTTTCAGTAGAGCATAAGATGAAGCAAACAATATGGATGGCAGAGCCCCTAGTAAGTATGTGGTGCAGAGGCCAAAGGAGCTAATGTGCCATTAGATTGAAAAGTAGAAGTAAATACAGCACAAGGAAGGTGATAATCCTTTGCTATGTACAGAGGACTTTTATGCTGTTCCATTTGGCATCTAGAAGAGGAAAACAGAGAAACTGGAGGACACTAAGAGGGCAATTCCCAAAGTAGAGAGGTTAATTAGAAAGAATAAAAATATTAATCTGAAAGGTAAGACATAAAATTGACATCAACTATTTAAAATATTTTTATATGGAGTAAAGATTGTATATGTTTTTTATAGTTTGAAGAGGTGGAATCATAATTGCTATACTGGATTATTCTTAAGAGAAGTTTTCTCATATGGTTGGAACGATTAGAAATTATGGTGGTAAAGTTATTTAACACTGTGATTAACACAAAGTAATGACCCAATAAGTATTTTCCAGTGATATTATTGCTAGTAATAGTACTAGTAGCAGTAGCAGCAGTAAAAATAAATTATCTTTAACCTAGAAATTCCATGATTTACAAGTTAATAAAATGGAGTGAATTTATTTTAACATTGTGACACTATCTGAACATTGTAAATAAACATGAATTTTTACTTACTGTCATATCAAATTTCAAAGAAATATTTTAGTTTTTTTTCCTGCCCTGATACATCTACTTAGAATTTACAGTTTCTATGGTCCCAGAATATGTATAATAATTACCTGAGTAGTTAGATTAGAAAGCTATATACTGTCATAAATCATGAAATTAGTGGAAATTGTTGTCATTTATCTAAATATAATGGACAGCAAGTATAATTCTATAGTAACTCGCATTTCTGACATGAGATTTCAGAAAGTCTTCATAAGAATTGTGTTTCATAGGCCATAAACAGTGAATTTTCAACAGATGTTGATATATCAGAATCTCTAGGACTAAGAATATAGTGTAGAGAATATATGTTGAAAACGTTTCCCAGCTAATGCTGACACATACCCATTCTCTCTACTCACTGCTGAGAAAAATTTTTTCTAATACCAATAAATTTAGAAAAATATCCCACTCTCCAATAGATATCTAAAATCAAGAACTGAATTCATTACACACTAAGTTATGTGAATTTATGATTCGCATCAATTAAACCTTTTGTCTTTAAAGTTCTTATTGTTAGAACTTTTGTGTATTGTTATATATTTTTGACTGTGGGAAGAAAAGCAATATTGATTGATTACTCACAACACATCTGGCACTGGATACTGTGCTTCATATGCACAGCTTAAAGAGTCTTATAGAGATTCCATTTTTAAAGAGGTGGATCCTGTTTTATAGGTGAGTAACTCTACAGATGAGTCAGAGTGATCGACTCTACCAAGGTCATTATACCTAATGTATGGTAAGTGTTCAAGCCTGGACCTCCTGATTGTGATGCTAATATCACGATATCTAGCTGTTCGGTGGACATGGAATTCAAAAGAGATATTTCTTGGACCACGTAGAACTTGTAACAGATAGCATTACAAAATAAAACTTACTGGCACCAATGTTTCTGCATTCTTCCAAAAGAACTGTGTATCTTAAGATACCCCTTTACTGGAAATTTTGAAATTTTGACCGAAAATGTTATTTCCTTTATCTTTGAAATTATAATGGAAGATCTTCATAGCTTTGGAAAATGGAGTTCATGTCAAGTCACCCCCAAAATCCGTGAAATAACACATAATCACAAACAAAAGTCCAATATTGTTACAGGTTTTTCACAAAAAGTATAACATCTTAATCCAGGGAAGTGAAGTACTTAACACGTAATATGTTTAAAAAATAAATACGCAGTGTCATGACTTTGGAATTGGACATTGATCACTGTTAGCGTTGCATGTTCTTCCCTTGCCTGGAAACCTTGACACCACATTTATCACGCACTCTATTTTTAGATCTCTAATGAGCAGATCTTCAAGACTTACCTCATTAACAGCTTGTGGAAAAACATTAGTTACAGAGATAATAGTGAATTAGAATAGTCACTACTCCCAAATTTGTTGGGAAAAAATACACGTAAACCAAAGTACCATATTTATTTTATAGTGAGAAAATCTGATCTTGTTTAACATGTAAGTTTTTTCTACATTTGTTTTCCTAGAATTAATTCATCTTAACATGTATATATATATATATATGTACGCACATACACTTAATATGTATATATATATACACACACATATATGTTTTCAAGGACACATGAACTATTTACCTAATTTTACAGCTTCTATGACTTATAAAAGCTAATCCTTTAAAGTAATATTTAATATTTTACTATACTTTCAAATGAATAATTATTGCTATTTCTAAGGTCTGTGCTATTTTAAAGAAGTATTTTAAAACATTTTTAGTCTAACTTTGTTTATTTGCAGTAATAGAAGTTATAATAAAATTACATGAATTTCGATGTATAGTTTGAAATTTAAAGTAATGAACTCATGATTTAAATAAATTAAATATAGCATATTGAAAACATATGTCTCTTCCACAAATTCTAAAAAATAATCATTAAAAATTTTTAAATAATGGTATAAAACCAGAGGGACCAAAAAAAAAAGAGGATAAAGTAATAAAAGGTGTGGAATGTCGTCAAGATTTTGAAAGATGAAAAGCAGATGGACAAAAATGGCAACTGATGAGCAGTTCAGAAGAAATTGGAAAAGGAGAGAAACCAATCAGAGGCAGTCTGATTTCCTGTATGGAAGTATAGAAAGTCTGGGAGAGAGAGACATTAAAGAATCTTTGAAGACTGGGACAAAACAAAAGCAAAAACAAAAACAAGATAATTAATTGCATATATTTATAAGGAACAATTATACGCAAGATTCTCTTCTGGAGTCCCTTCAACCACAGAATTATCACTTTCTCATCTGCAAAAGGCAAAAGTTTACCTGCGTTGTAGGAAAGAAAAGTGGTAGGAGAGGAAATCAGGATTATGTGACATAGGCCAGAGGTGGGAGTGGTGGCGAGAGAGGCTGCAGAGAGCATGGGGCTCTACTACACACAAAAGGTTCAGGAGAAAATATGGATATTAAATCTTGAAACCCCAATCCCACTCTCTTGCTCAACAGCAAAGCAGATTTCTAATTTGCAACTACATAACTAATTTTTTTTTTTTCCTAAAGGAAAATAACCACGCCAACAGCAAAGGCAGACAGATGCCAACAGATATGGGCATGGTCTCAGCCCCACCACCTTTAGGGAAGTCTCATGTCAGCAAGAGCTCCTCAAGTATTCAGTTTTCTATCTGTTTTTTAGTATGTTGATCTAAATATAAATTAATAGGCAAAGACCATCAAACAGTTGTGGAGTGTCTCTAACTAAAAACCAGAGGCCTAAGAAAATAAACAGAAATAGGGGAACTCAGGAGAAAAAAAGGACAATGGAAAGAGGAAGATAAAAAATATTTTATGAACTTTAATATTTTTAGAGAGATAAAAGATACACATCCATCAAGAGCAGAGTGCTTTTAAAAGAAACATTCAGAGAACAAGAAAAAGTTCTTAGAAATTAAATGTAATTTGACAGAAGTATCTTAAATCCAATGGAGAGGTTGAAACATAATGTTGAAAATTCTCCCAGAAAATAATTTTTTTAAAAAAATTACGGAGATCAGTCTAAAAGGTCTAACATAATAAAACTAGAAGTTCCAGATGGAAAAAAAAAAAGGAAGGGAAATTATTAAAGGACAAATATATAAAAAGAAATATTGAATCTAAAAATCATCATTTCTTAGATAGTAGCAACCCATTAAGTATTTTATAAAATAAAAATCATATCAAAGCATAGATCATAAAATTTCTGAATTTTGGAATGAAAACGTCTGAAAATCTTTCAAAAAGGTAAAAAGCACTTCTTAATAATATTAGAAGTCAGAAGAAGAGAAATATCTTTAAAATTCTGAGGCATAATGATTTTTAACCTATAATTTTTATTTGAATAAACTATGAATTGATTTTCCATGACAGAAAACAATATTTTTAGTCTTGGTAGGTCTTTAAAAATTTATATCCATCTATTACCCTTTTCTAAAATACTACTGAAAGATGTGCTCTACTGATATGAGGGAGAAATGCAAAACATAAAATTTAGGGTACCCGTAAAAAAAGATCTTCAAAGTAGGTGATAGGCAAAAGGAATTCCTAAGATGGTAAGGGGACATCCCAGGGTAATAACTGAACAGCAGGGTTAAAGGAATCATATTTGGAAAATTATGTAAATTTCCAAGAGATAAGGCAGTTGGCAGAACAAGATAAGAAATACAAGTACACAGCTTTTTATGCACTTAATAAATATTTACTTAGTAGCTATCATGTACAAGACTATTGAGATTAAAATGATAAATTAAATATAAATGATTCTAAAGGAACCAACAATCTAGTAAAGATAAGACATGTGAATGTTCAAATACATGGAGAAATGTCACTAGTGCTATCATAAAGAACACAAAATTGAAGAGAAACTCAGGGAAAGGAGAGGGATATGGCAAAAAGATTGCATGTTTGAGGCTAGGAAATAGATTTAAAGTACCTCATAGATGTTAGTACTGGAAAAGAGAAACATTTGTTTTTCTCAGATGAGTTAAGATTAGAGAGAGATTAAGTTAAACTTTTAAAAAATTTGTTGAGATGGGGAGAAAAAAATTGTAAATATTTTTCAATTGATGGAAAGAATTCAGAATCTTTTTAAAATAAAGTCAACGGAAAGTCATCATTAAACTAAGGAAAAAGATGAATTGAAAATTGAAAGCAATAGAAAAGAGTCAATAGAATTTGGTGAAATAATAGGTGTATTTTCCTTCCTGGATTGCCGGCTGGTTGCCTCCTCTCTAACTGATTAAAGACTAAATATCCTTCTGTGATAAATTTGTCTTATCTCCTTAAAGAAATATTTGTTCCTGTCCTTTCTTTCTCTTCTGTGATTTCTCTTCTTAAATGTTCTTCCTTATACAGTCTACACTGATAATATAAACTTGTACCATATACATAATTTTCTTCCAAATATTTCATAGATATGTCTTATCTATAAAGACTGTAAGCTCATCAAGGCTGGAGGTAACATTTTATGCACAGTTTTTATTGTTTCTAGTTCAAGAACATTCAAAATGAACCCCTTGTGCAATTTGTACAAAGACTTATGAAAAAAGAGTTGTAAAGAGCATATGGAAAGAGAAGATTATGTTCCCTTTAGAAGATTATGTTCCCTTTAGCAGATTAGAAACTATTGCATTTTTATGGAACTAGAATGAATAAAAATTATTAAATTAGTCATATTTGAATTTTACATACATAAAACAAGATCGAACTGTATAAATCATAGGATTTTATATAATAACTTTGCATTTATATATAATCCTCATTACAATAGTGAAAAATTTTGTAAATATTCTCAGTGAGGTAGAAAATGAGCCAAGTCTTAAATTGATTTATCACTTTGTAAAACAACTAACTGGCACAGCCAAGATGATAATTTATTTATCTAATAATTAATATAAAATATCTTTTATAATTTTAAAATTAATGTGTAATAATTTGGGGAAATGTAGAAAATATACAACAAACAAAATTATTCATGAAGGTTCCACCCAGAAATAGCTGGTGGTAACAGTTTGGTATATAATATTTCAATGTATCAATGCGCATAAAAATCTCAGAGCACTTGTATTGCTGGAAAATTAAAGAAGCCGAAGAGAAGGATTAAATCAGAACAAGAGTCTTATCTTAAAGGCATCCAGGGAGATATAACATTTTTTGCCACATCATGATTCAGTCTAATAGCATGAAAGCCATGTACAGTGTATAAGGCAACAGTCTCCAGCCTTTGAGCACTAGGAACCAGTGCTCCTATGAGGATCGAATGCCTGATGATCTAAGGTGGAGCTGAGGCAGTGATGCTAGTGCTGGGGAGCAGCTGCAAAATGCAGGTGAAGCTTCGCTGACTGGCCTGTTGCTCACCTCCTGCTGTGCACATCAGTTCCTAACAGGCCACTAACCAGTACCAGTACCTGTCCATGGCCTAAGGGTTGGGGACCCCTGTATAAGGGACTTATTGGTAAATATTTATTGAGTTCTTATCCAGTTCCAAAGAGTTGGGCCAGGCAGTATGGGGACACAAAAAAAGAAAAAAAAATATTCCATCCCTGTTCTTAGGAATCAAATTCTGATTAGAAAGATAAAATAGAGAAATAGAGAAAATTTAAATATCGATAAGATATTAAAGCAATAATTCAAGATGACAAAACAAATATTGGAGGATTATATATGATTAATTACCAAATGATGTCTGCTAACAATAATTGCCATTCGAATTCACAAGCACTTGAATGTGATTTATAACAAGGCACATTTAGATAGCAACTCTGTTAATAAACACTTAAACTTCTTGGAACTCTGAGTATAAATGACAAATGCAGATATACTTTCAAGTGTATGCTGACAAATTGAAGCTATTCTACTTTGGTTGGTTTGTCATATGTCATATATAGATCTAGTATGTGTGTGTGTGTGTGTGTGTGTGTGTGTGTGTGTGTGTGTGTTACATATATGCTAATATAATAACATGTTAATAACAACAGGTAGTACCATTTGTTCAAAAGAGCAGAATCCTGACCACTAAAATTCACATCCTTGTTCAGCCATCCACAACAGATTTCATCTCTTCTACAAGAAAAATTTATGTGCAGAGGACCAGTCCTGACAAAAGCAGTCTTTATCATCCTGTGGTTTTCCTCACACACACAGCCTCGGCCATGTAAGTCTTTTTTCCTAAGCTAGCATGAAGTCTAAGTGAGCTCCCTTTTTTATAAGACCATGGTCACTTCCCAATTTGATATCAAGGGAAAAAAATGAGTGCTGGGAAAACACTCTGAAGATGGGAAATCCAGAAAGGAGACAGTATTTCTAAGTGCTACCGAGATCCTTGCCTCATCCAAGCCTAACAAGCCAAGGGTCCACTCTAAAGTACAAGAAACTCCAGTGCCATTTTACCACAAGATTGAAAAAAGGAACGAATGAATTTCCTAAGTGCCTGAATACCAAGACACAGATTCTCCCTGAATTTCACAGAGTTGGGCAAGGTGCTGAGAGTGAATCACACTCATCTAGCAAGAATTCCTAAAGCTCTGGAACCATAAGAGACAATGACCATTTGCATTCTTAGACTCCACCTGTCTACATGAACACTTCCTAATCCTGTAGGTGGAATTATAGTAAGTAAGGGATTAGGAAGTGGATAAAAATAAGATTTTTATGTTCCATTAGAAGGCAACAACATGGGTTGGCAGAAAACTGTAACAAGTGTTATACCATGGTTTTCAGAATTCTGCCATTATTCTTTCTAGAACCCAAGGTTCCAGAGAAAACAGTTGTAGGCTACCGATAGTTGATTTCTATTGGCTCAGGAAAAAACTGTTAATTCTTTCCGTCTTACATTTTGAGGGCGTGGTAAAGATTATAAGGTAGCTTATTTGACATCATCTTCTAATGTGTGTTCATGTAATATAGAAGCTGGAAAGGTAAGATGACATTTCCCAGAATGCCCTCAGTCTAAATTCATCCATATCATCTTGCATTCCATTAATAACATAATCGTGAGCCTGTGATGTGTAGAGAGCAGATCTTTTGAGAACCACAGTGGTGGAGGCATCTGGTTCTTCTCTAGTGGAGTTCAGAGCTCTGGGCAGCAGGAGCGTTGGTGCTTCAGCAAGAGCATCTCTGTGGTGTGTCTGGACATTTTTCCTGGCCAAGTTTTCTCTGACTTCCTAATTCTTAAATAAGTAGCATCCTAAGTGGACTTTTCTGACTGTAATTATGATTCTTGACATATTTGGAGAATGTTTTCAATTAATTAAGAGTAGTTTATATGCTCATCCTGAAGAGAGATTTTAACCAAAATGTGTAGATTTAAAAAATTATTCTACAACTGAAAATGCATTCAGCTACCTATGAGGTTTTAATGAGCACTTAGTACATGTCAAGTGCCATATTAAGTACCGGGTCTACGAAGATATATAAGATGTAGTCTTCATTGAAGAAACTCCCTGGTGAGGGAAACAAACACCCTGTAAAAGGGCAACAACAAAGGAAAATAATAGAGGCTTTAAAACACAGAAGTAAACAGTTCAGTGAAGGGCACAAGTCTCAGGAAGACTACCTTGAGGAGATCTAAACCTTAGAGTAGGGATGTGAATGGAATGTTTTCAGTAGGTCAGAGAATATGCAAGAAGCATGAAGTCAAGCAAGAGGCTGGTGTATATTCAAGTGCTAAATGATGTGTTCGGTATAGAGAAAGTTATAGGATGAATGTAGGAGGTAGGGGCAAATAGGTGTCCTATGATGGAGGTCATTGTAAGCCATGCTAGAGAGCTTAGATTACACCTATGGATATTATATAGAAAATAGTTATGGAGTTCCAAAATAGTGCTAAATGCAGATGTAAATTTTAGGTAGGTTACTTAATTACAATGTAAAGATGTTAGGGATAGCAGTGAAAGCTGATGGTGCAGCCTGTATGTGAAACAATATGGCTTTGAAGTAAAACAAAAAACCACAAGGCACGTTTGTAAAATGTTTCAGAGATAAATGATTCAGGACTTGGTATTGAAAGCACAAGGAGACTTTCTCAAGTTTCTCTCTAGTGTGCAGAAAGAAGGTAAGCAACAGACACATCACATCTGGATGTTAGTCAATGAAAGTAATATTGTCCAGTTGTCCATAGGCTGTCTCAGTCATAGAAGATTCCCTGGAGACAGTTTATAGTTCCAGAAACAGTGCCTAACAGAGTGACAAAATGGTGTAATATGCTAGTTATAGAGGCTTTTTTCCCTCTATATTGCTTTTTTTCTTTACATTCTTAAAATAATGTCCCTTATTAATTTATGCACAAAAGAAATAAAAATATTACATCTCTTCTCTTGGGAGACAGGAAACATAGTAGAAAATGGTTAATAAACATTTCATGTCAACTTTAGAGTAAATATTTGCTTCCAAACAAATTACCCATATTATTGATATGAGGGTGAGGTGAGTTTCACACCTCATTGGCAGATGGAAATAGATGCTATATTGCATTGTTAAAGAATTGTGAAATTATCCTTCTAATGTTATCAGTAGCACTCTTTCTACATAGTGTTCAAATTTGAAAAGATTGCCTCTCACAAAATTCATGCTTAAACAACTTTAATGTAATTTAGTGATTCTGTCAAGTGAATTCAACAATGAAAATATTAGGGCAATCCCAATGAATATGACAGAATGGCAAGAGAAGCAGCTGGCTGAACAATATTTTCACCTCTGGATGTTGTCTTCAATTAAATTTTCTATCAAATGAAAGACTTGATTAGTTTCTTCAAGCAAGAAGTCTTGCTTCCTGCAAGTAAACAGAATCATTTCCATTAAAGCTTTCAAGGCCTTTAAGAGGTTGTCATCTCTGGCTGTTGAAACAGTTTATGAAATCTCAGTGGCTGCTTTCATTACATACACTTATTTGGCAATCAGTGATATGCTGCAAGTTCAGGAACATAATCTACAAAGGCCACAGTTGGACTGCTAAAATAGAGACTAATAGACCAACTAGTTATTGTTGAATATTATGATTTCTATTTCGATGCTTTGATATGTAGTTGTGTATACACAATCTAATTAATATCGATGTTGGCTTTATTATAACAATAATCCATTTTCTCATTTGCTACAACTTTGATTAAAAAGAGACCACCATAACTTTTTGTTGATTGCAGCAAGAATAGTGCTCATTATTACATTATTAAGGCCATACACTGGGTGATAAAATGAATTTGGCCAGGAAAAAAATCACATTTAAAATAATTATGTTGAAGTGGTTTTAATGGAGATAATTACACTTTTATTTAAAAACACACACGAGCTTCTAAAACTTGGGGTGAACTTGGAGATGAGATGTGTTGGACATTCAGTTTTTAAAAAGGTGTGAAAGATAAAACTGGTAATTCTCATTCAAGATTAGAGCTAAATGTAATTTAAGTCATGCCTTCGCTGTGCCATATCTTAGTCATCAATTATTTTTTAGTAATTAAAAAAATGTGCTTGTTAATTATTTATATTAACTTTCTGGTATTTATTCATTTGTTATACAGTATCTGAGTCATACATTCTCATATTTACATAGATGAATTAGTTTTATATAGTTTATGATGAGCATCTTCTTTTATAATTAACCTCTGTGGTAAAAAATATGCTTCCAAGATTTCTTTTCCCTTACTATATATGTATCATTTCTAAGAAATACACTTTTATATAGTCTACTATCAGAGATATTGTGACAATCAAAAGACTTTCATGTATAACTACCATGCATATACATGCAGATATACAAGCAGTGGAAGATAAGGAATGTGAACATGCACTTTTAAATAAATCATATTATATAATTGTATATAAGTATAATGTTAAGATATAAAGAAAGATGACATTTTTGTTTCAAAAACTCATAGCAGCTATCATTAAACATAGTGCACAGAAAGAGTTTACTGACATGATCCGTATAGGTATAATTCATATTATTAAGAGTATTCCCAAATAGAAGTCTTATGTAAGTCTGAAGCTGCCTATTAGAAAAATTGAAAATTATCTTATGAGGCAGTTAATAAATATAGGCATTAGCTGGAAATATAACTATGCTTTGATTCTATTCTTACTTCTATTTTTATTTTGAAGACTTTGCCAATGTTGTGTGTTCCTTTAAATATGTTTTATCAAAGGAACACTGACAGGTCTCTGCTCTATACATCCTTGCATCTAGGAAAAAAATGTGCCTCTTAATTCTTTGATCTATGAAACATTTTTCTTTTTTTATTATGAATCAATATATATCATTAAAGAAAATTGGCAAACAGACAAATATAAGGGGAAAATCACCAGTCATACCACCTAAACACAGCTATTATAAATATTTCATTGTGTTCCTATGGTTTTTTTTCTAATACATGTTTTCATTTTTAGATTGTTGTAATCATACTGAACACATAATTGCATGCTCTGATTTTTTCCTATTACACCATAGACTTTCATGGATCAACTTTGAAAAAAATAATATATTTTACATTTTAGAATAGTTTTAGATAGTCAGAAAAGTTATAAAGATTTCCTACACAATTCCCAACACAATTTCCAACAGAATTTCCCTGATTATGAACATCTTACTTTAGCATGATATACTTGTCATAATTACTGAAATTATACTGATGTATTATTAACTAAAGCCAACACTCTATTCAGATATTCTTAGTTTTTCCTAATGTTCTTTTCTTGTTCCAGGATCCTATCCAGGACACCACATAACATTTAGTGCTCATGTGTTCATAAGCTTCTCTTGAAAGAGACAATTTTTCAGACTTTCTTGTGAGGTACTTGACAGTTTTTGAAGACTACAGTCATGTAATTTGTAGAGTGCCCCTCTATTTGAATTTAACTGATGTTCTCATTATTACACTAGAGTTATGTGAGGAAGACCTTAAACATAAAGTGCCACTTTTACATACTATCAACATAACATATTGCTGTTGACATTGACCTTAATCATTTGAATAAGGTAGTGTTTGCCAGATTTTTCCACTGTAAAGTTAGTCCTTTATCCCTCTTTCACTACTACACTCTTGGGAAGGAATTCACAATGAGCAGCTATGCTTAAAAAGTGGGAAGTTCTCTTCACTTTCTTGAGAACAGAGTATCTACATAAATAATGTGAAATCTTTCTCATGGAAGTTTTCTCTATTCTTTTCCATTTATTTGTGTAGTCAATAACTTATTTATATCGGTATAGACTCATTAATATCTATTTTATACTTTGGGTTATGATTCAATATTACTTTTCTTATTTTGTTGCTCATATAATTCTGGATTTGACTATTGGGAGCTCCTCCAGTTGGCCTGTGTGCCTCTTTGACACAACCCTATCACTATTGTGGTTGTTTTGTATGCTTTCTTACCTTTCAGTATGACAATAAATCAACTTTTCATCTCCTTCTCAGTCAGTATCATCAATTATCTAATGTAATCTTTTTTTTTCTCAGAGCTACAGCTCCAAGTTCAATAGAATCATAATAACTTAAAAAATATTAAATCTCAGACACATCATCATCCTGCAACTGTATCATGGGCATGTTGTTTCAAATTCCTCCCCTATGGTTCAAGTGGATGGCAGAGGTTTCCCTCAATTCATAGTGAATAGTCCTGTCTAACCACATCTTCCACTTCAAAGTTTCAATCATTTATTTATTCTAACCATTAGCTCTTTATTCACTGGCAGATGCAGTTCATGTCATTTATTGAAGTGATATATGCTGACAAACCTTGGGCAAGTTAATTCTTTTGTTTCCTCATCTGCCCACTGACCGAAAAAAATATCCTTCTTCAGCAGAGTTAAATGGAAAATTAAATATTTCATGCATGTAGTATATAATAACATAACATGTCTATATAATCACATATGTGATACACAATAACATAATATATATTTGTATAATACACAGAAATCAAAAATAAAATGTATTTTCTACACACACACACTCAGGTATATAATAAATTTTTATACATATAATTTTCACTACCATTTGCTTTCACATTTAGTGTATATCATGATACAGCAACTTCATTAGATGGCTTCTTTACTTAGCTCTTCTCATCCAACATACTAGCTTATGTCCTTGAGGTCTGGTACAGAAAAAATAAATTGATTATCACTTAGCAATAACTTTTTCTGAGTTCAGTTATTGTCCCTGAACCAATGTTGTATAGGCTTCTCACCTTCTCTCATCCCATCTCCATTAATTTGAGTTCCTGATTAAGGAGACCAGATTGTTTCATGAAGCTCATGGGAGACATCTCTGGAGAGGTGGGATGCTCTTGATGTTTCCTGTGATTATGCCTCTCAAGTGGCACCTTAGGCTTTTTTGTGAATACACTCCCTTACCTACATGTACTCTCTCTGTGACTGGACAGGTCAGGATCCACAGTGGCACAGAGGTCCCTTGCTCTGGGTCCTCCATTATACTAAAATTTT
Source organism: Pteropus medius (assembly GCF_902729225.1). NCBI lineage: Eukaryota > Metazoa > Chordata > Mammalia > Chiroptera > Pteropodidae > Pteropus > Pteropus medius. Next base: position 32,634,056 of record NW_024340849.1, on the reverse strand, counting down.
GACTATTTTTCCTTCATATCTGTAATACCACCTTCATGTTCTTTTTAAAATATTATTAAAACTTTTGCACCTCTGTGAACACTTTTCTGTCAACATGCAACAAGGCGAGAAAATGCCTATGATTCCTACATGGGCTGCCAGTTTGCAGCTGAAGCTGCATGGGTAAAAACCTGAGCTGAAGAGAAAAATAACTGAGAAAGTAGGGCAAAAGGTAAGAAGCTCATTTGAATTTATTGTATTTTTCCTTTGCTCTCATATCGTTTAATTTTATTCAGAGTATAGTAAAACTGTTTATTTTGATGTTTGAGTATGTTACATCAAACTTTCTAAGGTTTACTAATACTGAGTGAAAAAAATTATTTAAGCTTTCTTTATGGATTTTTTTAAACATATACAAAAGTAGAGAAAATTGAATGCCCATGAACCCATTACTCTCTTCTATTACATTTTAAGGTTCATTTATGCTATATGGCAAAAATGATTAATTGTCTAACCTAGAGTCCTTCTTTCTCACACCAACCCTCTTCATTTAAAGAATCCTGATTCGTGTTCAGATCGCAATATGCCTGTTGTGATAAGTTTAAAGCAATTTGTTCCCTTTTGAAAGAGACTTTTCAGCTATTCCTGCAGGAAGGAATGGCCTTATGATTCAGTTCTGGCCAACAACAATATGTAAGAAGAGTTCTTTCTCCTTGATAAAAGAAAGGCTCATTTTGCTCAAAAGTGTCCTATATTTTATATCATAATATGTGGATGCAACATAAACTCTTACAATATCTTTTGATCATGAGGTAAAGAAGGTCAAGGGAATGGCCGAGATACCAATTTCGAGCACTAATATTTAATCACCTTACCAATCCCCAAACTGCCTACCTCTTTCAGAATATTTTTTGCGTAAATGATAAAATGGATGAATTGCTGCGTCACTGTTGCACATAGCCAAAAATATGTTAAGTGGCACTTAAAATCTGTTGGTCTTCTTCTGTAATGGATTAATATATTTGATTTTGTATTATAAGAAGTTCTATAGAATCTTCATATTTCTCATGTCCTATATTTTGAGTTGAGATACACTTCACAATGTGACCAGTAAATCAGTGAAAGTATTTAATCACAGTTCCCCTGTGGGAGCTGGAGGGAGGAGAAACTGCAGTGAATTCAAAAAAAAAAAAAATTGATCTGAGGAAGGTGTCTGGGCCCTTATTATATCTGGGTTTAAACCTGTGACAGCAACTCATCTAACATGAGAGATTAACTTTTCCATTCATTCCTGATAACATAATGGTGTTCACTGCTACACATCTTGAAAGCGATATCAACCCAGCTAATGTAGAATATATTCTGTGGCAGCGTCTTCCTGCCAACTGCTCTCTATATGGATGGCTTAACTACACAAAGCAGTTAAGGCATTTTGAAAGGCTAAATTCAATTTAACTTAGTTTTAAAACTAATGTATACTTATTAATTGTTGTTACTATCATATTTTGATTTTCTTTTCCTATGAATTTTAGTTTGAGGATGAAGTTGTCAGGGTGGTTCTGGTTGAGTCTTGGTTCCTCGCTCTCTGGTCCCTGTAGTTAAAAAGCCCATCCTAGCAGTCCTTGTCACTCGCCCATTATCTCACACTTGGCACCAGGCCTTGCTTCCCCTTAAACATGCAATTACGGAGCTTGATTTAACTACTTTAAGATCTATATATCTACATATCTCTGACATGTGCCAAAACTTTTCTTTTCAAAATTCCGGGGAAGAGATTAATCTCCTATAGGTTCACTTCATTTTTGAGATGCCCATCACCATTCTCAGGCTCTGAGCAGCTCCCGCACACTTGGACTTTCCCAGGCCTCACTAACTCACTAGGCTCTTGTCTGAGTCACTTGGGGCTTGGATAACCAAAGTTTAAGCGAAAGACCCATTTAAAAGATGGTGCAGAAATGTCTTAATCCAAAGTAGTAGGTGGGAGTGGAGAGAGAGTCAGGAGGGCTTTCATTTATTGGGTGCTTAATGAGTGTCAGGATCTCGGCTAAGTTCTGCATCTAGGTCATTCCAGTTGACTAGGATCACAGAACCAAGAACAGGAGATAGGTTCTAATGGACTGATGGTGCAGAACTCAGATGCCACCCTCAGCCAAATTAACATGGAAACATTGGTCCTGCTCCAGAGATTGTTTTTGGCTGAAGAGAGCTGCCTCATCCAAAATCATGCCCCTCTCTCAAGCCTGTATCCAGCAACTAACTGGTTAATGCAGGTGGACACAGGTCCCCCTTGCCCAACTGTACAAGACTATCCCAGACCCAAAGCTCTAGAGCTGAAGCCTTTGTTGTGACTTTATTGCAGCTCAACTTCCCTCTCTGCCTAGTTTTGTTTCTTCAACCTTCCCACCAAGTTGATTTAAAGACCACTCCCCAATAAATTTCCCACGTACTAGTTTCTTACTTCCTTCTCACAGTGTCTGCTTCCTAGAGTAATTCACTTGCAACACTTGAGTTCTACTTGAGCCACTCACCACATTTGGCCACATGTTTCCAACTGAAAAATTAAGAAAATTCGTGTAGTTCACTAAATCCCATTTCCAGTTCCGTGATTGTAATAGGAAAGGAAGTCAGGAGAAGGGAGACGTTAGCAGCCTTAAATCACACTAAAATAGCCTCTTCTTTTTGAATCAAAGCTTTGATCCTGAAGCTGTGTGAGGATCTGCATGTGTCAGAAATCCCTACAGTAATTCTTCATTGTCATTGATCAGTCTGACCTACTATATATTTTATTCTTTTCTAGGCTTTTTTTTTTGTTTTTCAACATGTAGTTATGTATGCCATGTGTGAGATCATTTTTTCCTTTTCCAATAAATCATGTAACTTCTGTGTTTGTCAAGAAAACTGAAATAGAGAAATGTGAAATGTGATTTGAGAAAAGTTCAGCTGACTGAGTTCTATTAATTCTCAGGAATGACGAGTCAAGGTCAGTCAAAGGAAGAAGAATGAAAAATATCACAAAATGATTTTCTTCTAAATGGGAGAAAAATAAGCAGTAGGAGGGTGCTCACCTTGGTTCTTTTGAAAATATTTTATAGCCTATAAATAAGACGTAAAAGTTTATAATACAACGCTTGCGAAATCAATATTTTAAAGAAGTAAAAATCTGACAATTTTTTATATATTTTGACTATTTTAATACCATTTAAAATGAAATTATTGTTTTCTTTCTCTATGTAAAAGCTTCTTGAAGAAAATTAAGTCATTCAATTAATAGTTTATTTTTTATTAAAGTTTCAGATTTTATTAAAAAGATATTAATATATATTTAATATATACTTTATATATTTAATATTTAAGGGTTATTTTTGACAATTTAAATTATTTAGTTGATAATGTAATTTTTTGATCGAAATATTTTAGCATCACATAAATATCAGTACCGGCAACAAGGCCAGGGATAATGAAAGTATAAAATTCCTCCAGACAAATTTCGTAAGGCATTTTCACTGCACTCCTTAATCTTCCTTCTTTCTTTTTTTCAGGGCCCCAGATATCTCAATGAATAAAGCGAAAAATTATACTTATTGGCCCCACACCAATAACAGTTCTTTAGAAACTGACATTACTGCTAAACTTTACTGCTAAACATTGAAACCAACCTGTTATCTGGGGCTTTCTTCTGAGCTGCATGAACGAGCCACTGTTACTTTTCCTAGATGACTACCATAGAATCCACACTAATTGCTCTGTTCTCTCTCACTCTCACTCTCTAACTCTCATTTTCCTTCTTTGTTTATATGTACTGTACCATGAGTTTTCTATTTTTTAATACATCAAGCTTCTCGCCACCCCAGGGTCTTTGCACTAACTGTTTCATCAGCATAAACAACACTTTTAGTTTTACTACACTCAGGAGATGAATTGCAAACACTTTATATTAACATTTTCTTAGACTTACATGCCTCAGATTTTACATGGCTTGCTTCCTTTCATAATTCTAAGTCTCAGCTTTAATTCAATTTTATATCTCAGAAAAGCTCTCCCTAACCACTGAGTCTAAAATAATATTCCTCTTTCTCCAACATACATTATCTCATTAGTTTGTTTACTTCCTTATTACTACCTAAAATTGTCTTAAAAAATTCATTTGTTTAATGTTTGTTTTCCCTCACTAAATAAAGGTCCACAAAGTCAGAGAACTTAGCCATATTCTTAATGGGTAAAATAATTCCTAGAATGTAGCAGACCCTATGATCTATGTTCTAGTAGATGTTGAATCAAATATATGTATATATGTCTTTGCCTCATAAGCTTGCATCAACAGATATATTATCAAAGAAGATAATAAGAATATATTAATTGAATCATTATAAACTAGCTTTTAATCAATTCCCAAATAAAGTAAATTATTTTCAACACTCATCTGTGACTTCTTTTTCTAGTCCTTTGTAATCCATTGAGCTTGTTTACTTCATTGGATAACCAATTTATAGATAGCCTTACATAAAAATCAATTAAGGAATAAGCCTGTTTGATTAATTTTATTATCCATATTAGTAATATGAGATAATTGCATAAGGTGTAGAAAATGCTGAAAAATAAACAAAAAATGATAGAAATAACCTATGATACTTTCATTTCAGTTAAAAAAATTGTGTACAGATTTTCAGCTTTTTTTCCCATTGTTTTGAATAATTACAGGATTGAAACTTTGACTTACACTCAGAAAATTAATCCTGATGCTTGAGTAGAAGTTATAAGATTATAAAAAACTGGAAGCAAGTGATAGAAGATTTTACAATTTCAAAAAATTTTTTAATATAGATGTAAATTATGATTGACTGATTTACATAGAGATGTAAATAATAAATTTGATTATCCACAAAATCTAAAACAATTAGATTTAGTGAAAAGAAATAAAGAGCAGTCAAAATTAATATATAAATTTGTGAAATCATATATTTGTTTATTTATTGAACAGTTCTTATAATAAGATTTCCGCATATTAGATACAGAGGTAGGTGTTGCAGTTAAACAGTGGAAAAATTAGAAAAGAAACATACTTTCACAGGGGTTTACATTTAGGACTTGGTATTCTTAACAGAAATAACGATAGGAAGGGAAAAGAGGTAGAATTCAGTTACAGGAAATGTGGTTGGTGCTGGAGCAGAGAGGCGGCTAGAGTAGGGAATCGAAGAAGTAGAGAACCTTCATCAAAGTGAGTAGATGGAATACTTTGAAGATGAAAGCACAATAGAACAGTAGAGGGCTTTCTAGAACTCTAAGACCCAAGGCGACATACACGTATAACAGTAGGATTGGCGTATGACACTTGTGAAGGGGCATATTAAGCCCCAATGCCTAAAAAGTTCTAAGTGTCTCACGTGAATCAGGGAGTGGACTGCTGTGAGGGACATTTCTGAGTCCTCCTGGACCAGAGGGTTCAAGTACATGTAACCAAACATGCAACAGCAAAGTTGGTCACCTTCCATAGGCAAAGATCTGGCTTTTTCTCTCCCCTCCCACCAATTTTTTATCAACATATAAACTCTTGACTATAGTATAATCCAGGTGAGTTGTAAGGGGATAATGGCAGAGCAGATTTTGCTTTGGGGATGAAAATATAACAATTCTAGATTCTAGTATTGCAGACAGACAGCCATACTTGCTGCTCAGAGAAATGAAATAGGCTATTTTTCATAACCTCCAGGAAGAGCCAGAATAAAGTAGAATACTGAAGGAATAAGACGCTATCAAAGATATTCTGAACAGAAGGTAATCAGTAGTATCAAGAGAATGAGAAGATCATCAATATCAAATACTATGAAAAGTCAAAAGATAAAGACTCAAAAAGTCCCTTAATTTTTCATTTTAAACCTTAGAAATCTTAGAGTATAGTTTCCTATTGTGGACATTGATGAAAAGAACATTATTTCATTTTATAAGGAATGGAAATAAAATTCCTGGAAGAATATCATTACACAGCATGAAACTGTTTCTCATTCAAAAATTATATCAAAGATCATCCCCAGAAAGAGTTAGAATGTCAAAATAGAGAATCTTTGTAGTCGAAATGTTAAAATGACACTTAAACTCTGTTGATATTCCCCTGTACCACCACCATGCTTCACCCATTCCCATGTATTTTTCATTCTCCTCCTTTCTCCCCAGGTGCTTAGTGCAAAGTATCAGGAGGAGATTCTAGGGCAGAGGGGAAAAAGGCTGTGCTAGTTCTCCCCTTCCTGTTTGGACAGTGGTTATAACATCTCCCCTTTCCACCCCTGACTATAGCTCCTGTCAGGTCCCCCTGGTCCTTGGCTCTTGGCTCCATCAGACATCAAGGAACATTATTCCCATCCTTATCCCTTCAGATCCAAGGTTATTAATAGCTTCCTACTGCTGTTGAAAGTCTCTGGGTGCTTAATGATCTTTCTCTGTCCCTTAACCCCACTCATTCTGTAAGTTGCCCCTTTAATTAAAGTCCCTTGAACCAACTGAGCTGGATACAGTTCCCTTCTAAGACCCTGATTGATACACCAGAGGTTTTATATAAATTATGAGTTTGAAATATTTTTAAAACCTACCACTCAAAGATTTTAGGTCAAGAACTTCTGTTTGTTTTTTTAAAATGCCTTAATATATTTTTTCACTGAAACTTTTATTCAGGATTCATCTTCTGTTAATCATATAAAGACTTACAGCAGCTCTGGGAAGTTTTAAATGAAATAAATTGCTTCTAAGGAGACAGCAGGAACCAGATGAAATTAGAAAGCCACAATTCCAACTTGTACTTCATGTTAAAATTGTTCCTAGTGTATGGTGTTAATTCTATGGCTAGCTGTGAATTGCTGTCTTAAACACTGAGCCCAAGTTCTTTTTTGTCTCATATTATGAATGTGTTATTGTCACAGTGTGCAATAAAAATTTCTCTCAGGGTACACACAAAGTCTGAATAGTAGATTGCCCCCCGCAAACAAGCTTATCTTCAACTTATGATTTTGCTAGCTTTACCTCTCATAATGATTAATATCATACCAACATATAAGGCTTAGGTCATTCGGCAATGTAACCACTATACTTCAGAAGTAGACAGTGGAAAAACAGTTACTGTGCTATGAAAATAACATCCTTTGATATCTTGATTAATGAATATTTTTGTTGAATAGAATAAAGATGCAGAAAGTAAGTATTAGAAGTTAATCTTGCAAACACATACACATAAAACCTTTCTAGAAGAAAAGACGATTGCAAAAGATATTTTGGCAATAAAAAAGAGCAGTAATTCGTAAAGTGGACATTTTTAAATTAATGAAAATCTCAAGGGATTAGAGGGATAATTTCTATCAATGAAAGGGTCAGAAGATGAAGTAGGGCTACATAAAAGCATGAACGTGGTGTCTTTAGTCCAGACCTATTTAGGTAAATAGATTCCTGACATTTAGATGGAACACATCTTATATTCAATCAAAGAACACATTTCCAAGCAAAGACCTTTAAAAAGACCTAGAAAAATTCTAAACTGAGCTTAAAAATAACCTTCAGAGAGACAACACTTCATGTATATCACATAACTAAAGAAAACTTTGTCACAAGAAGCTTTTATTAGTTATATTTTATCTTTTATTTGTTTTTTTGCTTTGACTTGAAAGCTAATTTCTTTTTCCTGTGCATTCCAAAAACTACTGTCAGAAAAAAACTTGTTACCTAGGAATTTCTTAAATGTAAGCTGGAAGCCCCTCTTTCTTTGTCAACCACCCTTTTGAGCCAATATTGCACCTTATACTTTGTGCCTAGCATTTAATGTTTTAATGTAATTGTATTTAATGCACTATGAACTATGGGCTAACACTTAGCTTGCCCTAAAGACTGATATATTCTAGGAGAAAAGAAAGAACATTTAAACAATTAAGCCCACTAAAATATTATAGAGTACACAAAAAGAGAAGATAATGGAAGAAGGAAATGAGATATTACATAGTAGGCAGGTTTACTTCAGCTATGAAGTGATCTTTGACTGTGTCTTGAAATATTGAAAACAGACATTGGGTGCATTATATTTTAGGCTATGGAACACTATGAATGAAGGCACAGAGATCACAGTGTAACCTTGACATTGGGGCTATAGAATGAGGTTATTTTATTTTTATTTTAATTCATGTTTTCGTTTATTTTGGTAGAGAGAAAGAAGGTGCAGGGAGAGGGGTGGCAGAAATAAAGCCAGAAATGTCTGTAGGAATTTGACTGTATATAGCTTATGACCTTAATAATGATTCTAGACTTTATTCAATGAACATTCAAGGATTTCTGAAGAGTTTAGAGCTCTATGAATATTGTTTCTTCTCCCCTTTGAAAAATGGGAACAATAAAAAAAACATACCTATCTCACAAAACAAATTGAGAAAAATTATGTGAAGCTGTTCTTTCTGACTCTCAGTTGCTATTATTCATAATTGGCCTGAAAAATTTGTATTGGTCATGTAATTAACCTTATAACAATAGAAATATTTTTGCAGTGAGACAGAAGAAATTCTCTAATATCGATATACATAATTACCTTCCCTTCAAATGTCAAATTTTAAACTTTTGCATTTCCTAAATACTCAGAGTGCTAGATCGTTCCAAATAGTCATTCATTTGCTCTAAATAATTTTATCTTTCTTTACAGTGCACATGATATGTCCTAAATCATCAAAATTAAATTTTCAATAAATTCTTAGCTATATGAAAATCACAAAAGAGTATTATATATTTACAAGTTAAAGCCTAGTTCCTTTGAAAACTCTAAATTTAACAATAGAATAGTTCAATACATTTTTCTAAGATGCCAAGTACTAATCCTTGTACAAACAATGGTATGGTGATTACCTTGTAAGAATACGGACCTGATATGTTCATTAAATATTTATTCAGTTGAACAATATTTTTATGATACTCAAAGAGTTGCAAAACACGTATTGTCTTATCAAAGCTAAAGATTTGGATTTAATAATAATGAATAGATTAAGTTTTATCAAGTTAACAAGAGATAAAACGGCACAAATGTTGTGAGTCAACAACCACCTGTCAATATAATGTGAAAGAAATGATTTTGAGTAAGATCCACAAAATCTGGATATCAGCATGAACTAGAATGACACCTCCTCATCCAATTTATTCAATCCATTTAGTCTTGACAATGCAGGACACTCAAGCCAACAGCTGGCAACATTTTGAGTATGTACCAGGTTCACAGCCCAATCAGCTACTATTTAGAATCCTGTCGTTCTGGGTCTATGTGGGATAAGAGTGTTGTAGCTTTCAGTGTTTGTGCAAAAAGAGACATGAAAAATTGCCTTCTTGTAAAACTAATTGTATGACTTTATCAGAAAAGGCTTTCCATAGTTCAGTGGTTCTGTCATTCATTAGCAAAATTGCTTCCCAAGGTCAGTGTGACATGGCTCAATATTAGAGTGCATTGTTCATATAACAGATGTCCTATAGTGCATGGGTGGTAAATAGTGAGAAATTAGCTGTTATTCAGGAATGCATCTTACTGTTATTTGCCAAAAGTTCAGATTAAGTAAATACAGTAGCTGTTGTCTAAATGAATTAAAAAAGAATTCCATTTGTGATTTTAGAGAAGGAAAGAAGAAAATATTAAGAAGTTTCATTTGCATGTTTTGTTCTAAGAGATTTATGGATAAATTTTGTACTCAGATTTATGTAAAAGGTTAATGGACTCTGTGTGCATATTAGAGCAGAAATTACTTTATTTAGTGACGTTGTTTCCCTAAAATAATATTTCCATTCAAAATTCATTCATCATAATATTATTTATTTATTTTTTTCAAATTTATTAGGATGACATTTGTTAATAAAATTATATGGGTTTCAAGTGTACAATTCAATAATATATCATATATATTGTGCTGTGTATTCAACATCCAAAGTTAAATTTCCTTCCATCACCATATGTTTGACCTCCTTTACCCTTATCTAACTCCCCTCTCTACTTTCCCTCTAATAACCACTAAAAAATTCATATTGGCCATAGTTGCTTCCAAATATATTCTGATCAAATAATAAATGTATTTCTCAATGTAAGTGCACTGATTCTTCCTTCAGATCTTGTCACATGTACATGGGAAAAAATATTTCTTAGATATCTAAATTATGAAAATTTTCTTAATGTTTAACTATGAATACTGTTGCTGTCTTTATTCAGAGACAGTAGCATTAAATCTCATTTTTCTCATCTGAAAAATGGAGATAAGAATCGACCCTAAATCATAAGGGCCCAACACATACATAGTAGGCAGTCACTAAATATTTGTGACTATTATTATCTCGAAAATTCGAATGATCTCTTTTTTTTAATTCTATATGCCTTGTATTTTTACATTTTGCTCTATTTGAATTCCGTAGCCAATAAAAATATGTAATAGTTATGTATGCTCTTTATGGCAATTAAAATGTTTCTGCTATGTTCTGTCTATTGTATTAAAATATTTGGTGTTGATAATGAGTTTTATTAAGTGAAATGAAGCATACAATCATATTACAAACATGAAGAGAAGCTGAAATTTAACCAAGCCTTATTTATATTGTGTCCTAGCCTAATAGTTCAATATTAGCATGAATTTAAAAAAATATTTTTTCACATTTATTTACAATACATGCTAAATTTGTTCATTTCATTTTAACTTCCACACCATGTCTCTAGTCCAAGCCACCATTATCTCCCACCTACATGATTGCAACAGTCTCCTAACTCATCTCTCTGCCTTCACTATTGGGACCCTTTAATCATTGTCCACACAGAAGTCAGAGAAATGCTTTCAAAACACAAAAATGTTTGTGCCACTCATTTTCATAAAACTTTCAGTGCTTGACCATTATATTCACAATCAAATCCAAAGACCTCATTAAGCAGTCAGGCCCTGCAGGTTTGTCAATCTCATGCCTTGCTATTGGCGTTCTTGCTGGACCTTCTTTCATTCCTTGAACTGGCCAAAACCATAGCATTCAGAACTTTTTGTAAAGATATGCCTGTCAGATTATTTTTTTAATGTGTGTCTGTCTCCCCCACTAATCTAACAGTTCTAGGAGAGGAGTGTTGCATCTATATCATCCGCTCTTATGGCCTCAGCACCTTGTATAGTGCCTAGCCCAACTAAATGATGTGTGATAAAGATTTGTTCAAGAAATGAATATTAGTTAGGAGTTTCCTAAGTGTAAGATACTATGCTAGGTACTGAGATATAAACGAATTTGAGAGAGTGTCTATCTTCAATGATCCCTGAGTCTAGTGTAGGAGATGAGAAGTAAATAAATAGTTAGAACACTTAAAAGTCTTCTACCAGAACAAAGCATAGGGTGCTCTGAGAGCAGAAAGATGTCTCAAGAGAAATAATTCTTCAGCTGAATCTTGAAGGATAATAGAAAGTAGGCAAAGAAGGAGAGGAAAAGGTACAGTAGGTAAAAGAATCCATGGACAAAGGTGTGGAGTCATGCAAATGCAAGGAAGATGCAGAGTGGTTTGGGAAGTTGGACAAGAAGGATAAATAAAGCAAGACATATATCAATGTTAATTTTGATCTCTTCATAAATAAGAAAACATCTCATGAGGACCTTATTATAATTCCATTTTTATATTTATTATTTATAATTATTTCCAGAAAAGTTAATCATTTACCTAAGGTCCACTAAGGTCCTTAGTTAATCATTTACCTAAGGTCCAGCTAAGCAATATACCCAAGATAAGAAGATATATACAAGTACTTTTGTTGTTGTTTACTCCAAAGCTCACATTTTTTTAAGGAAAGGTGGATTTTGTATTAAAATATTAATATTAGTAGTATAATTATATAAATCTTCACTATTACTCATTGTACTAAAATTACAAATCAATCTGCCTCTTCATTCAATTAACTCCTAAGAATGCATCATAGAAATACAGATCCATCTGTAGAGGGTGACCTACCTACATCTTCACCTTACAAGACCGTATAATTTGCTTTAAGATTTTTTTCCAAAAAATATTGTTTCTTTGGTTGACCTTATGCTGCTTTCATTCTCATAAAATATAAATCATAATCAATTTGTGTCTTTGATTATTTTCAAGACTTCTTTAATAGAATAAGCTAGAAAGCTTTTAAACCCTTTATAAAAAGAAAGTTTCCCAATGATACATTCCAGCTTAGATAGCTCACAGATTTGAGTGCTGTTAACAATCAGTTGTTGTTGAAACAAATGATTCCAAAACTAAAAAGATAAGGGTCTTCACTATCACATTTTGTAAAATTTAAATACCCGATTTTAAATGTAGCAGAGAAACAAAAACAAAAGAAAATCAAAATTTTCTTTCTTTTTTTTTTTTTAGGCGAGGCAACCCTTGGTTGACCTCACAGATTGCAAGGACCTTGTCAGTTTATAATCCCTTATTTTTTTTTATTATTTATGCCCACAGCACCTGGTCCTCCTATGCGGTCTTCCATCCAAGTACTAATCAGGCCCGACCCTGCTTTGCTTCTGAGATCAGACAGGATCAGGCTTGTTCAGGGTAGCATGGCCATAGACAAAATTTTCTGATCTTGCCAATTGACATTAAATAATCCACCTAAAAATGACTCTAGACTTTAAAAACTCATCGCACTCACCAAATCATTCAAGATCCTGCCTTACCCAAAACCTGCCAACTTGTCTTTGGTAGATTCTAGTGAAACTTGGTCATTCTAATTTTATTTAACTTCATAGCAAGCTAACTCAACATTAATACATAGGACTAATATGGAATGAATTACACAGATGAACATACACACACATATATACACACATAGCCACACGTAACCAACAAATTCTCATGCCAATGTCTCAGATATACTTATCTAACTTTATGGGTTTCATTTCATTTCATTTCATTTTGTTTTTCACGTGAGCATAAATACAGTGGTGAAAGCTCAAATACAAATGTTTTGTCTTTGAGCAAATTCAAATAAATTCCATCAGGGTCTCATAACAATGGAATCTTATATGTAATGCCTCTAACAGTATACCAGACAGTCGCTTAGTAACAAACACTTTCTGAGTTTTTTCAAATGGGATCATACTGTGGGGCGAGTTAAAAATCAAGATAAACTTCTGTACAGGAAATCTGGAAGGTAATAGTTATTTCACAAGAAGTCTTTGCTGCAGAGATCTTTTGAATTAGAAAAAATAAACTACCAGATCAAAACAGTGAACACAATATTGTAACATTAACCTGAAGTCTCAGCAAAGGGCAGCTTACCTTAATTGATTATCAGTATTGGCTATTTTCAGCTTACCATTGCTGTCATTGCTTAACTTCTTTCTAAAACTAAACTTTAAGATTGTGTAAAAAGCCAAAATTTCCTTTGAAATATAAACTAGTATTTTTTATATCGGTCATCCTAATCTGACTTGATGCAATTCAAAAGGTAAGGTAAAGCAAATAAAAATTTAGTTTTTAAAAAATGTATAAATATATTCTGAGGTTTTTGTTTTGTTTTTGTTTTTTGTTTTTTGGGTTTGGGGTTTTTTTTGCCAAATAACCTAAAATATGTTATTTGTGCTGTTTTCAGCATTATACATACATTTTGACAATATTGTGAATGGATCAATCAAGTCTTGACTGTGTATTACCTTTGAAAAGAGAAAACCAGAAATTTTTTAACTTGATTGAAAACCTCTGGAACAATTATTTAAATGATACTTTAATGGAATGCACTTTGAATTCACTGAAAAAATTGCATATCTTTTTACATTCACATGAAGCCCTAAGATCTACATTAGGCCTTTAACTTTTTACAGCTAAAGAAAGTCCTTGGTAGGAATGTACCACACTCAATTTATGATTCACAGGGATAACTGACATTATGTATTCTTTACAGTTGAGGAAGAATTTATTGTTTCATGCCAGGACTACCAATGTAAACAAAGTTTGTCTCAGCTAATGAAGAATGATCACTTTAGAATAAGCGATAACAATTTAATCTCTGATTTTGAATGTATAAATTTAAATAATATATATATGCACATAAATATGTTATATATGTGTGAAATAACAATTTAACCTTTGATTTTGAATGTATAAATTTAAATAATATATATGCACATAAATATATGTTATATATGTGTGACATATATGTATATGCATGTGTGTGTTTTATAAAAATACAAATGTAAAGAATGCATATAGTATGCATATATGCATATAGTATTGAAACATTTTGTGTTTCTCTTTTCTTTTACTAAATTACATTCCACTGTTCCAAATATATAGTCTTATAATGTATACTCTAATGGATTAGGCACCCCTTAGAATAAAGTTAGTCTTTTAGGCTGAGAGTGTAGTAGCTAGTGAGGTAAAGATCCATGACCTCTTTGGATCACTGGACTGTCACATAGAACACACAACTCCAGGAAGTCAGAGTGGATTTCATTATCCACTAGCTATTAAAGTTAATAAATCGTTCTCCCTAACACCCTCAAATAATAATAATAATAAAATGATAATTCATCCTAATCTATAAATCAGTCCATTTATTTTTGATGTTTATTTTCATTCAAAATTTTAGTTTGCTTGCATTGACTGGTACAATAAATACATTGATAATGTTAGAAAATCATTTTAGAAGTGGGACAGAAAAATAATTCATTAGAGAACACTTAGTATATATTGCTTGGTTTTGGACATTTTACCATCCTCTTCTGTTTATTGATCCAGAACTCCACAATAATAAGCTAAGAACATTGGATAATAACTCTTTCCTCTTAGGCGACTGAGAGCGTTACTGCAAGTGCCTAAAAGACATAATATACTTCTCAAACTTTCTAATTAATCACGTATCCAAATCATAAATTATACTAAATTGCAGAGTCAGAATCCTAGATCCTGTGAGAATCTTAGAAGTCATCTATTCAAACCTCCCACCAGATGAAGCAAATGGAAGCAATGGTTAGTCCTCAGAATGATTAACTAGCTCATTAGTTTTATAATTACCCCACATATCTCATCTCAGTTCTATTCTGTATTATTCCATCCTCTTTAAAACTGTCCTTGTCACTTCCTTTGACAATATAGTTTAAACATCTGAGTTTCAAATCTATTCATCTATAATTATTTTCAAATAATAAAAATAAATCAAAATAATAAGATTGGAATTTACATTATTATTTCAATGCCAAGATCTGCTTAATAGTTGATTTCTTATTAGTAGTTAGTAGTAGGAGATGCCTAGTATTCAATTTCTGAATCTAGTACAGTAAAATGCTAGAAACATGGAAATAGAGATACATTGCAATTCTGACAGAGATGATTCATTCTGCTCTCAGGGAAAATTTACAATGACATTTTGCCCCATTATGGGAATGTATTTGTTTTTCCCATCTCTCGATATTGATTTACCTTAACTTTTGGATTACTTTAGATTGAATTACATTGAACTAAAGGTAAATTTTCACTAGGAATTTTATACTAACTTTTAAATCAAAGTGTGAAATAACTGCAATGAGATAGTGAATTGATAACATAAATATAATTACCGTTCTAATAATTATTTTTAATTATTTATAATATTCACAATAATGTATATGATAATTATGTCTTATATTTTTAAATTGTAATAAATTAAGAATTAGTTCATTATTGTCCTTGATTATAGTAGTATCATTTTTCAAAATGAGAATAAAACTATAATTCATAATAATAAAGCATTTTACTGCCATAACTTGTATAGAATATGATATTCAGAGTTCAATTCAATGACATAATTTTTCTTGGTTAAAACCAATGACACTTATTAAATTATTATTAACTTTATATATACATAATATATATACACACAATTTATAAGTGAACAATGAAAAGAAATTTATAAATAACCTGTAATTTTAAAAAGACGACTGCTTGATCATTTACACAATATCCTGAGAAATCTGACAAACTACTCTTTAGAAAATTGATTTGGAACTGGAAAATAGAAGACAAGAACATTGGTATGAGCAGCTCATGAGACCTATAAGACCTAAATATTGATTTGATTACTATCAAAACAATGATCAGCAGCACATAATACAAAATAAATAAGAGAAATTTTAGTTGAAAAGATTAGCATTTAAATAATAGATGAACTTTACAAAGTAAGATGATTCAGATTAAAAAAACTATACTGCAAGTCTGTGTTTAGCCCCAACCACATTAATAAAATCCTTTTAACATCCTGTGAACTATAGCAATATAGAGAAACAGGTCACAGACTGTGTCAAAGCACTAAATATTTTATTTCCCTTCCCTTTGAATAATATCTTTCTAGTGCCATAGGTGAAACTTCCCATTATTTCATCACTTTAAGTCTGAGGAGTAAGAAAGCCAAGAGAGGGAAAAAAAATATAAAGAGGAAAGAAGATCATGAGAGCTGAAGAAAAGACATGATATCTAAATACTGTCTTCTTTCCTTACTTTTTTCTCTCTCCTCTTTTTCTTCTAGAAATCACATTTGCAGCTGAATGCTAATTCCTTAGTAGAAATAGCAATAAACAAATCCAGAATTTATTTGTGTTTTGTTTTTTTCAGAAACATGAGAAAGAGAGACAAAAAAGAGACAGACAGACAGACAGACAGAGATAGAGAGAAGGAAATTAACTGAACAGAAGTCAAAGAAGGAGATCAGGAACAAGACGGGGATGTCTACTCTTGCCAATTTTATTCAGCTGTAAGTCCTAGCCAGAACAATTAGGCAAGAAAAAGAAATAAAAGTTATCCAAATCTGAAAAGAAAAAGTAAAATCATCTCTATTTGCAGATGATATGACTTTTATATGTCATATGCAAATAGAGAAAACCCCAAAGACTCCATTAAAATACTGTTAGAACAAATAAACAATTTCAGTAAAGTTGTAGAATATAAAATCGATATACAAAAATATGTTGTATTTTTACATATTATCAACAAACTATTAGAAAGAGAAATTAAGGAGGGAAATGCCATATACAATAGTATCAAACATTAAAATTCTTAAGAAAAAATTTAACCAAGGAGGTAAAAGATCTGTACAATGAAAACTGTATGATTTTGATTGAAAAAGACACAAATAAATGTAAGCATAGTCTGTTTCTGTGGATTGAGTGAGTTAATATGTAAAAATGTTTACACTACACAAAGCAATCTATAGATTTAATGTAACCCTTCTCAAAATTCCAGAGGCATTTTTCAAAGAAATAAAACAAACAATTTTAAAACTGTATAGAACCAAAAAAGAACCCAAATAGCCAAAGCAATCATGAAAAAGAAGAACAAAGCTAAAGGTATCACATTTTTCTGATGTTTAACTATATGCCAAAGCTAATGTAATCGAAACAATATGACAGTGGAATAAAAATAGACACATAAATCAATGAAACAGAATAGAGAGCCCAGAAATAAACTCATGCTTATATGGTCAATTAATTTTTGACAAAGATGATAAAATATAATTTGGGGAAAGGATATTCTTTTAATAAAGTGTGTTGGGAAAACCACGTAGCAACAATCAATCAATCAATCAATCAATCAATGAAATGGGCCTCTGATCTTAAACCGTAAATAAAAATCAATTAAAGACTTGAACATAGGACCTGAAACCATAATATTACTAGAAGAAAACATAGGAAAAATGCTCCCTGATGTGGGTTTGGCAATGATTTTTTGATATGACACCAAAAGCACAAGTAATGAAACAAAAATAAATAAGTGTGGCTACATCAAACTAAAAGGTTTCTGCAACAGCAAAAGAAATCATCGCAAAATGAAAAGCTGGGAGAAAATATTTACAAACCATATGTCCAATCAGCATCTAATATATAAAATATACAAGGGACTCATACAATTCAATAGAAAAAACAAAAAAACAAAAAACCTCAATTTCAAAAATGGGTGAAGAATCAAATTAGACCTTTTTCCAAAGAAGGCAAACAAATGGGCAACAAGTACATGAAAAGATGCTCAGCATCACTATCAGAGAAATGCAAATCAAAACCACAATGAGATACTATCTCATTCCAATTAGGGTGGCTATTATCAAAAAAAAAAAAAAGATAACAAATACTGGAAAGGAAGTAGAGAAAAGGAAATCCTTGTGCACTTTTGGTGGAAATGTAAATTGGCGCAGCCAGTATGAAAAAGAGTATGAAAGATCCTCAAGCAATTAAAAATAGAATTAACATGTGACTCAGCAATCTCACTTCTGGGTAGCTATCCAAATGAGAAAAACACCATTATCTCGAAGAGATATCTTTACTACCACATTTACTGCAGTATTTTTTACAATAGCCAAGGATGAAAACAACCTAAGTGTCCATAGATAGATGAATGGGTAAAGAAGTTGTAGTATGTGTAGTATGTGTATATATACATATACATATATATACATACATACACATACACATTTATATATACATATAAATACACACACACACACACACAGGAATACTATTAAATCTTTAAAAAGAAGGAAATTCTGTCTTTTGCACAATGTAATTAAACCTGGAGAACATTGGAGAGCATTACCCTAAACTAAAGTCAGAGAAAGACAAATACTGCATGGTACCAATTATATGTGGAATCTCAAAAAAAAAAAAAAAAAAAAAAAAGGTCAAACTTAGAAACAGAATAGAAAAGTGTTTGCCAGGGGCTAGCAGGTGGGAGAAATAGGGAAAACTTAAAAAAATAATACAAACTTTCAGTTATAAGATGTATAAGGTATGAGGATCTAAAGTATAACATGATAACTACAGTTTGATAACACTGTACCAGCATACCTTGGACATATTGAGGGTTCAATTTCAGACCATAGCAATAATGTGAATCATAATCTTTTTGCTGCTGGAGGGTACTGCCTTCAATTTGTAAAAAAACACAACATCTGTGAAGCGCAATAAAGCAAAGTGCAATAATATACCTGTAATTGAAATCTGCTAAGAGGATAAAAAAATGTTCTCATACACCACTTTAAAAAAGGGTAAACATGTGAGTTGATGAATGTGTTATTTGATTCAATGGGGGGAATTCTTTCCTAATGTACACACATATAGAATCATCTTATTGTACACTTTAAATTTTTAACTATTTTATTTGTCAATTACACATCGATATAGCTGGAAGGAATTGATGGTTTGTTCCTGTATAGATCATCTTATTATTGACATCTTTCAACTGATCTTTTATGGCACTTTTAAGGTTAAAAAAAAGGAAGTTTTTAATGCTGTGAATTCTCAGAGCTATTTGCACAGCATTTAACTTTGTTCATAAAATAACTTTATTATAGGTTATAGGTTATTTTACTGTATACTTTTATAAAACTCAAATATGGGCTTGTCACATATTTCCTGTTTAATATTTAGCATCTGTTTCTCATCTGTGAAATGAGTTATTAATTATCTTCTCAGATTGTTTTAAAGTGTCAAATGAGGTAGCAGATGAGAAATTGTTTTCAAATTTGAAGGTCTTAATACCTGTTTAGTGATGCATCCATCTTTAAAAGCAAAAATATAGACTTAGCATAGAAAACGGCCTTAAGACTATTGGCTATGTATTGAAATTAAGCCAAATGTGTATTTATCTAGAACACATATAAGATTTGTTTTCATTCTGGTATGTTAAAATGTCCAAATACCAAAGTAACTACTTGTATACCTAAGTGACTAATGGACTAACAGAATTTTACTTGGGTATCTCAAAATTAGATTTCTTAAAATAAGGAATTTTTAAGAATTCTGACTTGGAAGAAATCTACATACATATTAGAAAACCACAACATATTAGAAGAAACATAATTTGAAATAATATTTGAAAGCCTAATAGTGCTTATTTACTTAAATAATTCACATATAGAAATGTAATAACTCAAACTTTTAAAATATTGAAAGAGAACTAGTTAGAAAATATGTAGAAGTACAAATTAGTAGCTACAAAACAGTCACAGGGACCTAGAGTACAGCATAGGGAATATAGTCAATATTATTATAATAACTATATGTAGTGTCAGATGGATGCTAGAGAAAATTATATAAATGTCTAACCATTGCACTTTATACCTGAAATTAATATAAAATTGTAATAATAAAAAAGAAGTTTATACAATGGAATTACTTCTATTTAATAATTTAAAATAGAGAAAAGGAACAAATTACCATATTGTTTTTGTACTATTGAAAAAATAAAATAAATAAAAATAAAAATCCTAAGAATTACAAAAAAAGGAAATACATATATTTATAATTTTCACTAAGCTATTTTTTAGGGTGAATATAATTCCTCAACTTAGAATTTGTGCCTATTCTATGTGTACGCTCAGGAGAGACTGTCTTTGAAGAAAGAAACTCTACCTTCAAACAGAAACTGATGCTAAGCCCCACAAAGCTGTGCACTTGGAAACAATAGAAGAGCAGAGAAAAGAGTCATATATGACTAATGAGTCTGTTGTTCATAATGGCTATCATATTTTCTCTGGCATGAATTCCCTGCTGAAACTTTTGAGTCAGCATAATAAATGTTTACTTCATTTTTATATTAACAATAATTGCTTTATCTTACCTACGACCACTGGACATTTCAACCTGGCCATACCACAGACTCCTGAAACTCAACATTGTCATAATAATTCTTATTTTTTCCTCAGACCTGCTCATTCTATTGTTCCTACCCATTCTATTACCAAATACAGTAATCATGGAATTATCTTAAATTGTCCCATATCCTCCACAGTCCATTACCAAATCAAATTGATTCCATCTTTGAATTTTCTCTTGCATTTCTTCTCTCCTTCCACATGACTACTGTTTCAATTAAGGTCTGTTTATTTTCCAACATTTCCAATAACTTTTACTTGTCTCCTTATCCGCTCACTCTTCCTCCTCCAATCTACTCTTCACAGTTGCCAGATCCCACCAAAGCAGAGTTGATTTTGGTACTTCCTTGTTGAGAAATCATTTGTAGGTTCTATATACGCATAAAGAAAAGTTTTATTTTTTAATGTCATTTAAGTAGGTTATTCTTGACCCAACTCCTACACACCTGTTCAAACTGATCCCCTTTCCCTCTACTTTGCATCCTGGGGTTAAAAGCCTATTCACCTCAGACTGCCCCGCTTTCTTAGACGCCAGCATTCACTCAATATCCATGCTAACTGTATTTCCTCTGCCTGTAATCATCTTCCTTTATTTGTCATAGTGACTACTCTTCACCCTTCAAGGTTCAATAGAATGTCTTTTTCTCTATGAAGGTTTTCTGTGGCTTTTCTCTTTCCTAATTTGGTATAATATTAATAGCTTCATTTACCCATGCTACTTAAACTTTTTTTCATATTTCTATGACAACATTTGTCCCATTGTAATAAAATTGTTACGAGCTTTGGCTTTGGAGTCAGAAAGCCCAGGTTTGAATATTTATTCTGCCATGGATTTGCTAGCAGACATGGAGCATGTTAGCTTCCTAAACTTCAGTTCCCTAATCTGAAAAACAGCATTATAATATCTACTTCATGAGATCATGGTAATAGTTAAATTAAGACATTTATGTAAAGTAGGAAGTGCAGTTCCTGGTGCATAGTAAGCACCCCAAAGACAGAAATTATTACTATTTTTATTATAATTAGTAATAGTTAATGCACTGGTCTCCTCTGGTATTTGAAAGGAAAAAGAATTACCTTTTCATTACTGTATTTTCAGTCCTTGATTACACAGTGCTTGGTATACACAGGGCAATTTATAATTATTTATCATATTAAAAAAGAACATGGAACAAAAATAGCAAAAAAAAAAATTTTATACTTCTTTAATTTATCCTTACCACATCCCGATTTGTAACATGATCTATTGAAATGAGTATTTTACAGTATCTTTAAGACATCAATGATGGTTTTGATTCCAAAAGAACAGATGAGATACTGTATACTATGAAAGCAACAATAAAACACATCCTTTCTTCCTGCTATCTCCTCCAATCCAGATCGAGCAACTTTTTGATGCATGAATTTATCTAAAGGAGACACAGAAAGGTGATACAATTTCTTTACAAGTTAAAAAGATTGGCCACATTGGAAGGGGATGGAAAGGAACAGTATGACACTTTGCAAAATCACATTCTTCAGAAGCACAGTGTCTTAACTTCAGTTCTCAATTGATTATCAATTTTCAAGCCCAGTAGCAAGATAAAGTTTATTTTATTAATGTCATACATATCATGTCTTTCTTTCCATTTACTTACATTACTCATGCTCCATTTAATAATTTCTCTGCTCTGAAATTTATACTTTGTCACTTCTAGAAGAGTCATAATTATTATATTTTTAATAAGCAGGCGAGAAAAGAGTTTGAAAAGTTAGAAGTGGTGATATGATCATATTTGAAAAGATATATTTCATGTAGAATACTCAGTTGTGTCAAAGTGCATTCATCATGAAAGTGTATAGATAACAATGTCAGTTTTTCATTGACCTGACAAGGACCAGAAAACTTGGAGAATGACAAGGGATGGGGGAGGTAATTAATAAATTGCATTTTTTTCTAATTCAAGAACAAACATAATAAGAAAACACTATGTTAACTTAATGAAACAATCACTGATATTTCTGTATTTAGGTAGATTATTGAAACATAGCACATGGCTAAAGTGAAATTAAGAGCACCAAATTACACCAAACTTCCAATAAAAATTTTGAGCAGTAAGCAGCACTAGGCTTATCACATTGACTCGTACAGTTTATATATGAGAAAATTAAGACCCAAATATATTAAGTTTCTATGTTTAAAATCACATTGATTTAAGAAATTAGTAAAAATATATATTGTTTTTATTATTATGCCTTCCATTAAATTAATACTTCTCACTTTGTGAAAGTTTTGTCCACTTTTGTCTAGGGGAGTAGAATACTAGATCTTTCCGGATGCTGCTGAATTAAATCATCAAACGTATTAATTGATAGTATTCACACATAATATTAATTGCATCAGTTTAAGATTATAAAGAGTTCACTAATTTATTTACCAAATAGTGGTAAAAGAAAGTAATGATCAGTATAGTGGTTCCTATACACTTAGCATTAAGGTTGTTCACAGAATGTTTTTACCAAAGAAGGACTTAAATAAAGTGTAACCAGCATTCTGAGGCTCTCGGGGAAGAATCCTACTCGGATGATCACTCACAGTTTTTCTTGGCCACAGTTGCCAGTAACATCGCACTGTAATTCTAATTATGGCTTATTGGCCAACTACAGCGGAAACTCCCTATGCATTCCAACAAGAATTTTCTCAATTTGCTACTTTTATTTATGCACAAATATCCAAGATTTATAGGTGAAATTTTAAATTTTTTAATTAATTTTATTTGTGTCCAACTATTACTTAAATTGTAATTTCTTATATATTTTCAATCTTTCTTCTTATCAAATAACTCTTCTGTCAGGTCGTAGAGCTAATACTACTTCCCATTGAATGTTGACTCCACACATAATAATTCAATTATTATTACTGGATGAACAAATGAATGAGTGAATTCTAAGCTTTTGATAACTCTGAGATATAATTTAAAGTAAAGTTACAATAGCAGAAATGTATCATCATTATTTTGGTAAGAAGATAACTTTATTGTCTGAAAAACAGATAAATTCATGCTTATTTCAATGGCATCTAAGTAGTATGAGCATCATACACTTCTAGGAGAAAACTTTTAATCTCTTCTCTTCCTTTTTAAACTAGGTTGAAACCTAACACAATGAAAAATTATTTCCCAGCTTCTTCTATCCAGTAAAACCCTGGAAAATAACCATAAATTCAAGTATACAGGTATTAATCATGCCTTACATTTATATAATGCTTTGTAATCTATAGAGTTCTTCTTAAAACATCTCATTTGACTGCTTTGTGCACTATACAAGACAAGTATAAGTGCATGATCTTTCATCTGCTATCTCAAAATACAAAAAGCTCTGAAGATGGAAAGTTTTTTAAGTTTGCTGCCAAAACTCATTTAAAGGCAAAACTAATCTAAACTTTTGTGAGAATGTTTATAGATCTTATTTTTCCCACTTAGTGTAAATATTCATGAATCGCTGCAAAAATATGAGTGTTTTTTGGTGAGTTGCTGCCTCAGACCCCATTCTGTATTAAATAATATATGATATATGTATTATATGATTTTTTCTAAATTCTTATTTAGACATGAATGAATCCACAGGTTTGATAATGCATTGTGTGTTATATTTAGTATGGTCAATTTCATGATGAGGAGACTAGTTCCTAATTGTTAAAGTAATTCACCGAAGGTCACATTTACAAGTAATTATCATTTCAGGTCCAGTGCTTTGATGGTCTTCTTCAAAAACATATTTACTAGATAAGGAAGGAGACTTCCAGTCAGTGCAATAAATACTTAGTAGAGATTTTAGATCACAGTAACTCTTTTTCAAATATTTTACTTGTCTGGAATAAGTTGAAGGCAAAGTATATTTTTCATTCTTGTATAAATTGGTCTATGCTCAACCTATTCACAAGTTCTCTGAGAAAAGAATATAGATATGTTTCTTAATACATAACTTACTGCAGTAACAGTCTTTCAAAAATGTAAGTAGATATTTACCCAGAGTGAAAGTCAATTTTTCAGTTAGCATGGTGTACCCACAAATAAATATCCACTAATAGTGGACACTCACTGACTTTTCAAAACAATCATGTCTACTGAAATGGAAGATTTCTTTATACATTCAACTATCCTAATTTTCTACCTTTCACATGCTTAAGAATTCTCTCTAGAGATATGAGAGTTTACATAACAAAATAAAGGACTTTCGAGGAGGTTTTTAAGAATATACCATTCTCTAATGTGCCTTAATGTGCCTTAATGTGTCTTTTACTCCCCACTGGATAACTTATTGGTTATAAAAGGTGGTGTTGCAGATGTGGGCTAAAATCTTATCATTATATGCATCAAAATTTCCCAGGTTTCCACTCTAATGTTCACTATAAGACAGATTTTGTCTTACTTGATAAATAAAATTGGGGGGCCTGTAGTATTATTGTAGGGATAAAAAGGTCTTCTCTGCCTAAAAATATTACTCAGAATCATGTAGATCTTAAGAATCAAAAGACATTTTGGAGGCCATCTAGTTTAAAAGGTCATCTCCTGCACTTCTAGGAAGGGGACTCTTTCTACTTGTGTTACATTTTTGTCATCTCTATTCATTAGAGATTCAAAATAAGTCTACCTGTAGCTTATTTTAGCATATCAACCCTGAAAAATAGAGAATAATTCTAATCTCTTACACATGAGCCCTTAAAATGAGTGAGCCTGCTACTGAGCCCTCCATTTCCATAATTTTCACATCTCTACAATACTCTAAATAGACATATTTGATTTTTTAAATTACAGTTTTTACAGTAATGAAAGTATTAAGATTTTATAGAAGGAAAATTATAAATAACAAAGTCGGATTAAAGACAAATACCAACTACTATAATAATAATTAATACTTACATGATTCTTATTTTGTGCCAGAAGCTGTTCTAATACTATTCTAAGTGCATTCAATGTAATAATATTTAATCTCTACAATAAACTTATGGTTTAATTGTTATTATTATACCTCTTTTATAAACAAGGAAACTGAAACACAGAGAGGTTAAGTGACTTCCTCCTGGTCACACAGTAAGTGACCAAGCTGGAATTTTAATCCAGGCACTATGGCCCAATAGTATGTCTGATTACCCTCTATGCCATACTATAGAACATCTAGAGGACAATGGATCAAAATAGGAACTCAAACTAAGCAAATTATCAATCATTTATCCAAGGAGACAAGATGAAGAAAGAAACAAGAAGATAAAATCAGCATATATTGTTAATACAATTATGCTTATGTCATAGTAAGATTAACTTGATGAAATTTCACCTGAATTTTAAACTTTTAAAACTTCTAATCATCAATAATAATTTGTTTGAAATATTTTTTTTCTGTCAGTGGAATCACATGGTCACAGAATTATATGATTAGGGAGAAGAAAAACTTAGCAATATAGTAAATTGATCTTAGTTGCATCTTCATAATACATATTATCCTTCATTATAAAAAATAATAAAATAAAACCAGTTTTACTCTCTACTATGGGTTCACTTCACACACTTCACATGAAACCCAAACATTTATTATATGAATCATTATTGTGTCATTACTATAGTTCAGGTAGTATTGAGTATCAAAATAGCATAACGAAAGACACTATCTCTGTCTTCAAATCAGTCACAGGCTGGTGAAGGAAACAGAGTAGTAAATCATAAATTACAATCCACAGTAAGGGTTAGAGAAGACGTAATTACAGGTATTGTGAGAACAGAGATGGTTTAGGTAACCCTGATGAAAAGGAGGGAATCATTGCACTGAGTCATACAGAATCTGTCAAGTTAACTATGGGGAGAAAAATAGGGGCAATAAGGTTCTGACCAGAAGTAAGAGATGTTACAAAGCCTGGAGGTAAGAGAAAATTGCAAGCAATTTTGTTCTAGCCAGAGGTTAAAATGTGCCTAGATTGATTGATAGTAGATGAATCTGTCAAAATTGGAGAGACCAGATAACCCAAGATCTGACTGATCAACTAAGGAATTTGTCTTTTATTCCAAAGACCATAAGATAGTCAAGATTTTACTTTTCCAAATTTTTTACTGGATATCATTTTAAAGATATTTTCTTTTAATTTAAAAAATATTTTTTCTTATTTTTAAGGACTTCCCTTTTTATTTTTAAGGACTTCCCATGTATCCTAACCCAGCTTCCTAGACTGTTAACATCTTTCTATGTATACGATTATTAAAATGAGGAAATTAACATTGATACATCACGATTAACTAACCTACAGAATTTAATTCATTTCAGCAGTTTTACATTAATGTCATTTTCATGGTCTGGGATCCAATTCAGTATCTCACATTTCATTTAGCTGCCATGTCTCTTTAGTCTTTGTCATCCATGACCTTGATGCTCTTGAAGAGCACTGGTTAGTTATTTTGTAAAATGTCTTTCAATTTGGAATGTTTTGATGGCATTGTATAATTAAATCTGTGTTGTATCCTCAGTGGAAACATTAGGAGATACAGAAAGGCAATATGTCTTTATTACCTGTGATATTTAACTTTGCTCACAAAAACCTGGTGTATGCCAGGTTTCCTCAAAGTAAAGTTAGTATTTTCCCTTTGTAATTAAAAAATATTTTCAGAGGTGATGCTTTGCATCTATGTAAATATCTTGTTTCTTATCACTTATTAGATCGCCACTTTTAGCATCCAGTGAATGATGAATTTTGCCTACAAAAATTATCAGTATGATGTTTACTTAATAATGATTTTCTATTTCCATGATTTCTTATACATTTATTGAGAGGAATTCTACTTTAAGAAAAATCTGTCCATTATCCAATAATTATTTATTCAATTATGTATTGATATCAGTGTAGAGCCATAAAAACTTGATTTATTCTATAGGTTATAGTTTATTACTATCATTATTTTATTTTCCAAATTGTCTCAGACTTGACCATTAGTAGCATCTTCAAGTTCATTCCTATGCCCCTTTATTTATTCTTCATCTGTTTTGAGTACTTCTTTATTTCTGACATCACAAGATATTCTAGATTCATCTTATGTATTCTCCAATCAAGCACTAGAATTAGCCATTTTACTAAGGAGCTCTGGAACCTTTTATTCGATAATGGTGTTTAGAAACCAAGATCTGAAGATGTTTTATTTTGCTGAAGATCATAGAATTATGAGATATTGGTAAATTATGCACTAAAAATAAAATCAAGGCAAATAAAGAAATTATAATCTATGTGTGAGTCAAATAGTATTAAAGAAATTAAATGAATAGAATTTGATTTAAAATATTAAAACAAATCAAATGTCTATTATTTAAAAGAAAAACTTTTTTTAGCATAAAATATTATTTCACCTTCTTGTCATAATATCCTGATGTGTATGACATGTCCACTTGACCACTGTAAACTTTGAATCCATGGTAAAATACATCTAGATCATTTTTTGCTCATTTGCTTTTATAGCTATAAAATACAAAAAAAAAATGTTTAAATATGTACATTTCTCTTCATCTTTTAACATGGCAGGGAAACCCTTTTGCACAAGACAATTATTTGTGTCAAGTAATACATAATGAAACCTTTTTCTGAATGCAAAGTTCTTGTGGCCAAAATGAAAATGTATATACTAAAGCAGATGGTTTGTCGCCTGACAATAATAATAAATTTGTATCTGTGCATAGTATTTGGTGCTGTGTGCTGGGGCTATAAGGAGTGAAAGGAACTGGTAGATAAATGCTTCCCACTACTCTCAGGTGGATGCACACATGTTATGGTAATGAGATTGAACAACCAATTCCCCATAATTGCAGGTAACTAAATAATATATCTTTGAATTGACTTTCTTTCTTTGCTTGCTTCAGTCACTGTATCCTTAACTTTTGTTTCCTGGATTGCACTCATCGATAACGTTTTATACTTAACAATTGTCTCAGGCTCTATTTTTTAGGAATAAAGAACAAATACTCACTATTAGAAATGGGAAAGACATAACCACAAATGAAGAGATTTTAAAACTAAGAAGAAGATAATATATTTTAACAAATTTGAAAAATAATTGATTAAATGCACATCTTTAAAAAACACAACCTACTAAACCCAAGTAAGATAATTATAGAATATTTTAATGTATGTTATTATCTATCTATATTTATATCTATATATAAATTTAAAAAATAAATAGAAGACAAAGAAAACTAGACACACATGCACAGGAACTAACACACATACTCAGATAGTTTTAGAGATGAGACACAAAATCACAAAATACTCAAGAACCAAATCATTACATATGACTTTATGCAACTTATTTAGAGACCAGATAAAGAGAGAATGCTGAGTTACATTTCCAGAAAAGATAGACAAAAAGAGACCATACTTACCCTCCTGCCTTAAAAAACGAAAAAAAAAAAAATTATTTTAAAACACGGGATATTAATCAATGATGGTGATTCCCGAAAGACAGAAAACAATGTGAGCCCTATGAACTTCCAAGCTAGCAGGTTATGGTGTAGGCAAGAGGAATCAAGGACAATACCTGAGGCAAGCTGAGACTTTAGGGTAACCAAAAAGGTTAGAGTTGGAAGGACTGAGTACCAATGAGAAGAGTGCTGCTCAGAAAGCATATTCTAGAGATATATGTAGAAAGTCTCCCTCAATTTTTCAGCTGAGTACTTATTGGCACACACATATAAGGAAACTACCTAAATGCTGAAGGTGAAGAAAGACCACCCACAAG
The DNA here is from genome assembly GCF_902729225.1 of Pteropus medius. Lineage (NCBI taxonomy): Eukaryota > Metazoa > Chordata > Mammalia > Chiroptera > Pteropodidae > Pteropus > Pteropus medius. The sequence continues at coordinate 32,604,730 of NW_024340849.1, read as the reverse complement.
GATTAAAGAAACAGAACTAATATTTGTATGCGGTCGAAGATAGCTAAACTGAAAGGTCTCATGACTTACTGGGCATTGGTTAGGGTGTTCAGAAGAATCTTGCTTCAGTAGTGGAAATAACTAGTTGTACACTGAATCGGGCCTGGTCCCATATAACAAATTTTAAAAGCAAGACCTTAAAAGATAAAACTGTTTCTAAGTATTTAGCTGTATCTTACAACAAAGCTCAGGAATATATATAGGAATACAATATCCAGGACCAACAAGTTCAAATTAACAATATTTAATATTCAATAAAAATTTCCAAGCTTGCAAAGGGACAGAAAAATATGTCCCATAATCAGGGGTAAATCGGTCAATCAAAACCAGCCCATAACAGTCGCAGTTGTTAAAATTAGAAGACTAGAACATAAAAAATAGTTACTACAACTTTATTCTTTATGTTTAAAAAGTTGAATGGAGATATGGAAAATATATAAAAGATACAAATTCAAAATAAAAATTATAACTGAAATGAAAATATACTATATGAGATTAATAGCAAATAATATTTCACAGAATGTCTTGAAAAGACTGATGAATTTGAAAACAGTAATAAAGACTGAATGAAATGCAACAGAGATCAAATAGAATCTAAAAATGAACATTGCATCAGCGAACTGTGGGGTAAGTTTATGTAGCCTGATATACATGTTTTTAAAATCCCTAGAAAGGAGAGGGGAATACAGAAAAAAATTTTTTTGAAAAAAATTGCTGGAATGTTTTCAAATATGGTAAAAAATATAAAACCAAGAACTCAATGAACCTCAAAAAACTCCACAAGGAAAATTATACCATGGCACATCATAATACAATTTCTAACAAATAACAAAGAAAAAAATTTAAAATCAGGAAAACGAAAAAGACACATTATATACAGAGGAACAAACATAAAGATATCACATTAATTGTTTGAAAAAGGAAAGCAAACAAGACAGCAGAACAACATTTAAGCATAAAAGGAAAAAAAAAAATCAACTTTGAATCTGTACCCAGCAAAAATGGCTTTGAAAAAGAATAGTAAAACAAAGACATTTTCAGAGATATAAGGTTGAAATGTGAAAAGAATCTTTTCAGGTAAAATGAAAATGAGTCTACAGCCATGCAACCCTTCACAAGCCCTATTTTGTCTGATCTCAGAAGCTAAGCAGGGTAGGGCCTGGTTAATACTTGGATGGGAAACCACCTAGAAAGACCAGGTGCTGTAGGCATAAAAAATAAAAAAATAAGGGATTGTAAACTGACAAGGTCCTTGCAATCTGTGAGGTCAACCAAGGGTTGCTTCACCTAAAAAAAAATTTTAAAAATTAAAAAAAAATGATTCCACATGGAAATCTGAATATACAGAAAAGAATGACATATATTAGAAATGGTAACAAGGTGAGAAAATATATAACTCTTGTCTATTATTTTAATATTTTAAAATGTAATTGTTTAAATGAAAATAATATTAATTTTTGTGTACTTTATATTTCATGTAAAAGGTATGATAATATAAAAACTAGATGAGGGAAATACAAATATAGTATTATAAAGTTTTCATTTTGAATGTGAAGTGCTAAAATATTACTTGAAGTATATTGTGATAATTTAAAGGTGTATACTGTAAACCCTAATGCAAACACAAAAATTATAAAGCAAAGAATTATAACTAATAAGACAACAAGGAGATAAAATTGAATCATAAAAAATATTTAATTGCTAAAAGGCAAAAAAAGAAGAAAAAGGGAATAAAAAACAGTTGGGACAAATCTAAAAAATAGCAAGAGAAAGACTTAAAACCAATTTTATCAATAATTACATTAAATATAAGTGGCCTAAAAATCTATACCAACCATAAAGACTGTCAAATTGGATGATAAAGATAAGACTCTACTACATGCAGCTTATGAGAAACACACTTTAAATGTAAAGAAAAACACAGATTAAAATGTAAAGAACATAAAATATATACCTTGAAAATATTAATCTGAAGAAAGTTGGAATAATTATATTAATAGCAGATACATCAGACTACAAAGCGAAGAATACTGCCAGGGAAAAAGAGGATCATTTCATTATGATTTAGAGGTCCATTCATTAGAAGGATATGATCTGCGAAGTTTACAAACCTCAACACTGATATAGAAAATGTTCACAACACTTTGTAGAAAAGATATTTTCAAAACTTCTAACTTACAAAGAATTACAAAACTATATTATGGAGTTCTGTGAATAATAAGAAAGATATAACCTATAGGAGAATGGGAGAAACCTATTAGCAAGGATTTTGGAGAAAAAGAAAAAAATAGCCAATAAATAATGTAAAAATCCCATTCTTTCTAGTAATCAGCAAAAATCAAATAAAACAGTGTTTTACAATCATCTGTTAACAACAATAAGAAAAATACCAAGATAATACCAAGTACTGGTAAAGATGTGGGATATTTTAAACTCTCAAGTACTTGCTGTAAAGAAAAAAATGAGTAAAACTTTGGAGAGTAATTTGTCAATAGCCAGTGTAGTTGAAAATGCACAGTGTATGACCTAGCAATACCACGAAGATGTTACATTAGTATAATTTGTAGCATATTTATAAAAGAAAATTTAAAAAGCCAGCAACTTAAATTGTCAATGAGAAGAATGAAGGATTTAGGCCTTGTTTACACATTATGGCATATTTATACAATATAATGTTAAATAGCAGCTCAAATACCATATACACTAATAAGCATGACACACACTGTGTTGAGAGATTCTTTGAATGCTTTAACATTCCATTATTTTGTCTTTTCTAACTGGAATAGGTTTGTCAGACTTTATCTTTTTAATGTATTCTAACTCTTTGGACTAGAGATCTACTAATGTAAACCATTAGAAGTCATCTTTTCTTCTTCACATATCTAAGTAATGAACTCTCACTACAGTGTTATTCTATCCATAGAGTGACAGATTAGGTTTAGTAATTCAGATTATTTTATGGAGCAAAAGAAAAAAATAAAGCATAGTTAATTTTACTGTCATCAGACTTTTCAATGTAAATATAGAATAGTGCATATCTCAGGTACATTTATCTTAATGTAACTAAGTCACGACATTTAAAAAACTTGTGATTTTTAAGATAGTACAGTTTAAGTGATACATAATTTAAAATCCCTAATTTCAATTATACTTGTATAGAAATACAGACAGAATGTACTTTCAAAATACTATACTGATTATAGTCTCCATTTTTATTCATTTATGACTAACCAGCCAATAATAAAAAGAAAATTTCTTTGTTACTATAAATATGATGATTATACTGGTCTTTATTTTATAATGGGATCTTTCTTTTGTCATCTTGGGTATTAATATATATTTCTTGAATTATTGCAAGTGAATTTTCTATTGTTGTACAAAAACTAATATAAACATAAATATAAAAAGAAAACCTGATAGCATCTACTGCCAACTGATGTTTACAAATCTATTGTCAATAAGGGAAACAGTATTTTAAAGCTCTAAAAGCTAATAAAATTATCGGCTTCTACAGGAGAATATAATTATTTTTTATCTGTGCCCCTAATGGCAGCTAAACATTTTAATTGAATATTCTTATCACCAGAAATCTTAGCAAAGAAATGTAATACATAGATTTCTACTTGTTGTTAAACTAAAAATAAAAGACATAATGACCCATTTTAAACAAAGACAATATTGGCAGATGCATTCCATCTTGAAAATACCTTCCACCTCTATATGCCACCACCAAATTCACAAGTTTCCTTTAAGTAGAGGTAGGAGCAAAATCCAAGCATGAGCTATGTGGAATTTAGACATAAATTTGATTTAAACATCCCTATACTGAACTTGACTAAATAAACTTTTTTGTAAAAATGTCAAGTTAAATATGTTATTTATTTACTAACTATTTTTATTTTATTTTTTTAAGGTTTGTAGGCACAGGTCACTTAAATTTTATTTTTATAGGAGAAGAGTTCAGTTTCCACAAATAATTTTTATATTCAAATTCTAATGTTTGCTTTAATTACAATGTATTCTTCTAAATGTTATTTCTTATTTACAAAGATAACCACATTCTCTAACTTTGAATGCTATGTTAAATTAGGCACCACTTGTGGAATCTGGTTGGTATGAAAAGTTTTAAAACACCCTTGTTTTATTGAAAAGAAATTGCGTTCATCAGTGAATGAGTCATAAAGATATGTATATCCACCTCAGCTGTGTTATCATGAAGAATAAGGCTGTAAGCTAAAGGCAAAATCCAAACCCTGCCCCATAATATTTCAAAAGTGAACATGGGTCTTTTTGTGATCAAAGTCTGCAGAATCAATTATACCTGCAAAGAGAAATTTTATTAGTAATTTTAAAGCAATTATTCAATTCTCTCATTTTATTTGTTTTCATTAAGTTTATATAAAAAATTATGCAAATAAAATTTATTCCCAAACAACCATTCCACACCATCTTGGATTCCATATCTCCACCTTCAGGTCTTTTCCTAACCATCATCTCTCTCCTTTGCCATTATCACTTGCCCTGGGTCTACTTCCACCGAGATTTTCTTTATATGTTTTTCCTTTACATTCTCCACATTGCCAAAGTTACAAGGAAGGTATGTGGGCCAGGATTCACCATCTTTAAAGAACTGTATTTGTTATTTTATCCACTTCTTCCTCTTTCTACCTCTCTTTCTATATGAGACTGTTGGATAAAACTTTCTCCTTCATCAGTCCTTGTTTTCCTCTTCCAAAAACCACTATCATTGGCTATGTCTTATCTATTTCATTTTCCTTGGGAGAAATTTTTTTCCAGGTTCCAATTTATATGCTGTCAAGATGGCTAATTGATTGGATAAGAAGGCAAAAAGGCAGTTGGCGAACTGGTGCTCTTCACTCCATTCTCTTGCGAAATTTTTATTGCTCCAGCTGCTATAACTGGAATGGATGTTACTGAAGGGAACCAAAATTTTGTCACCCTGAAGCTGCTGTTTGGTATATTGATTTTGAGCTGTTTATTAAGAAACAAGACTCAAAAAAATAAAAACCCTTTGACCACTCCTCTTTTCCTACTCAAGAGATTAAGACAGAAAATCTGCTTTAGAAAGGCAGTCTTGGCTTAATCATCTTAATTTTCACCTAGCATTAGTCAGGAGACTGCAAGCCTGTTATCTAGGTACTCCCTATGCTCCATTGTTTCTTAATTACCTAGAAAGAATTTTCCTGTCATGTATGTTCTGCTCTTCCGCAACTACCTGTAAATTGCCCATTCTCACTTCTGAAATGTAATACCCTGTCCCCACTTTTTCTTCTTTGTACAAAATGTCTTATATATCCAATGTCGCCTCACTGTCTTTGGAATTTTCATTCTTGTGTGAATTCTCCATACGTATGTATTAAAACTTTGATTTTTCTTCTGTTAATCTGTCTCTGTCAATTTGATTATTGGCTCAGCTAGAAGAACTTAGAAGGTGGAAGAAAACTATTAACTTTTTTACCCCCACATTACTTTAAATTTTCTCATAAGAAATAGATAAAATATTTACAGTTCTAGGTTTCATTTCCACAGCATCATTTCTCCTTTGCAATTATTATATTTCTGTTTCTGTATCTTCTCTTTTGTTTTTAGATATCTAATGGGAGACTTAGGGTTTAGACTACCTACTTAACTTCAATTATCTTTTTTTTACAATGAGACATTTTTATGGTTTTTATGCAAGTTATTAATTACTTAATGCCTTGACTGGATACTGATATTCTGAAAAAACGTGTTTTGTTCCATTACAATTTATTGCATTTATACACTTTACTTGCTATATCACATTTCTGCATTTATGTACAAATTTAAACACACATATAATACAATGTTTGATTGTCCTTAAAATATGAATTAACACATTGGGAATTATCCTCTTTTAGATTTTTAACCAATCATTAATTGTTTTATCAACTTTCTTCAACTAGTCTTATTAAATAACTTCAAGGAAGATCTTATTTGGCATAAGAGAGTACCTTACCCTCATTCTCTAAGTATGGTTCTATTGAATTAAAAAGCTCGTAACATTGTGATGACAGATTTTATTCTTTTATTGAGTCTTGGTTTTCTTTCTGTGTACAACTTATTGCCTAGAAGTTTCTTAAGATCTGACCCTACAGCACTGAAGCTATACTAAATAACTATGTTATGATGTGAATATAATTACTGATAATTACATATCCCTGAACAGTAAGAGCTTACTTTATCACCTTTTTTACAAAAAGGAATAAAAGCACAAAGGTTTTATGAAGTCACTAGACTATTATGACCTCTTTTAAATTTTGTATGATATGACTTGTTTTATAGAATTTATGATTTAATTCTTCACTAAAGGGAAATGAAACTGAACTTTAGCCACATTACAGGAAAGACTCGGGAAAGTTGAATTGACTTTCCTGAGAGCTTTAGCAGAATCATGAGGAGCTAAGAAATGTAACTTAATTATTCATAGGTAAAGAAGAGACAGAATTCACAGAAAATGCATGGGTCAAGGAAGCAGTGAGTTTGTCCTGGCTGGAAATTTTGGGGTCTCGGGAATGATAACTTTATACAGGCATGTTGTTTCCATGGTACATTTCTTTCGAGTTTTTTAAATTTTAGAAAAGTTCCTCAACTACTAAAGTAGTATTCACGTTTAGGGAAAAACTATCTTCTGTGTCTGAGCAGTAAAATATCCTCATAGAAGAGCCTAAGTGTGGGGGATTAGGGGGAACGAGATGGGTATTTTGATATGGATATACAGAAACTGTACTTCTATCTTCTGGTCCTGAAGTTATCTCTGAAAACGCTGGAAGAAAGCCATTTCTTTGTTCCAGAAGAAAGGAGATGTTCACAGGAAGTTCAAAAGGAATGAAGAATAAGGGGCCTTTGAGGGAAATTAGAATTGCATTTTTGTGTTTGTGACTTAAATTCTTATAGTTTGGCCCTCTAGGAAATCTTTAGTAAAATCTACATTATTCACTAGTACTTTGCAAAATCAGCTTTTTAAAATGTAATTAAAATGTTTTAATGTTGGTACAGAGGAAAAATAGAGGCTGTCTCCAGAACAGACAATCAAAACTGGATTAAATATAGCATAAAATAAAGAAGTTGTTAAAAGGTAGCAAAGATAAATCTGGAGACTCAAAATCTGTTTGCCTGGATTTGTGGGAAAACTGAGAACTAGAATATTCTACCTTGAATAGTAAGAGCATTAACATTTTCACTTCTGCGAAAGTTGTCGATATACCCAGAAACATCAGGATGATGCTGACTAAGCTGCCCTTAATATTCTCCTCAGTTTTACAACTTTAGACAGATTCTGACCTCCTTTTTCGTAGAGCATTTATTTTAGAAAACTTTTAATTGTAAATTCTTTCTCTACCCCTTTGAAATGTATGCAAATCTTCCTCCAGCCCCTTGCTAGTTTTACCACCCAGGAAATATATGTCTCAAGGACCTGGAAACCATCTCTTTGTAATATAAATGTGGAAGGAGATAATGTGCCTGTGCCCAGTCTCTGTGGGAGATCAGGACCCCACCGTGGATGTGAGTCAAGTACAAACACAAATGGCCTAATCACAAATTTACAGACTCCGGGAAAATTAAATGGTCTCCACATATCTTACTGATCAACTTCCCCAGAATGTACTCCAAGACTTTTCCTCTAACTCACCTCAGCACTTAAAAACCCTCCACTTTTTGTTATAGTGAAGCTCAGTATCTGGACTTAGTCTATGTTCTCTCCCTTATTTCTGGCAATAATTATATTGGGATAAAATCAGCTTCTGTCTATTCGCCTTGTCAAGTACATTTTTTTTTCTTTATAATGGATAATTAACTTTAGAAGGATTCCAGAAACATATTTAAGATAATCGTGCTTGAGAAAAAAGTGAGAAAACACCCAACTCTTTCAACAAAGCTTTTTGTTTTTAAATACTTGTTATAATGCAATGCTATATTTCTTAGTGGCTATTATTTAAGACTTATTCAACTCCATTTAGAGCTCTAATTCTATAGAAAGAAAGTGCTTGCATTTCTGACACACAAATTTTAGAAAAGTTTAGTCTGTATCTTATTATACCCCACTTGACAACACATATCAATTGTAACGCTGAGGTTCAAAAAAATATATTTTTAAGAAAATATATGTAGGCACAATCAATATAGCTCAAGTCTTAAAAGTCATCATTTTATTAAAGGTGCGAAGTCCGTGTCTGATGCTTCAAAAGGCCAAAACTCAAAATGTCAGAATTTTGAGTAGATGGAAGCTCTCGTGGTACCTTAAATACATCTTCAAAAAGTACAGAGTTCAGGCTTCTTTTATGTCAAGGAGAGGAGAAACAGGAGAGGCAAGAGGTGATTGACCACCAAAGATATCTGGGCACCAGCAAGGCTTTGAGGAAGATTGTGCTAGTCAAAGTGAATCCAATCATAAAGTTCCTGCAAATCTTTGATAATCGGTACAGACTTCCCTTATCTCCTTAAGCTGCAGCAGAATTCCTCTAATAATTTGCATGTCTATATACAAGACTAAGCAAAAGTTATTAGCCTGAAGGCCAAGGGAACAAATCAGGCTTGAACAAGATGAAGTCGAAGACATCAAGCATTTCACTGTTACAATTTTAAGTAGTTGCTCTAAAAATAAAATTTAACAATGCAAGTGAAGAGTTTAACACAGTGCTTGGCACTTAAGAGATGGTGAGGCTTTAAGTGAGTGATCTGTCTTCCATAAATTTGTTTTTTTATCTTTTAAAAGAAAATAGTATTAATGCCTACTTCATTAGGTGATTGCAGAGGGGGGCTAAAAAAGAAAAATTAATACTATTCCTCTCGCCATCTAAGTTCTTTCAGCTGTGTTAATAATCAAATTAACAGAAGTAGATTAACAGAAAAAAATCAAATTTTAATACATGTGCTTGAGGAATTCACATTAGCATGAAAATTCTAAAGACAGTGAGGCAAAATTGGGTATATGTGATATTTTAGACAAAGGAGAAAAGAGAGGGGATGGGGTCTTCGATTTCAGAAATGAGAATAAGATTTACAGGTAGTTGAGGAAGAGCAAAACACACATGGCAGGCAAATTCTTGCTAGGCAACTCAAAAACTATGGGACATAGTGGGTATCACTTCAGGCTGTTGCCTGAAGCCCTCTGATTTACCATATATAATTCAAATTAGGCTAAAGTAACATCCTAGGGGCCCTTTCCTGAAGTATGTCTTTTCATCCTCATCTCTTTTACAAAATATATTAACCAAGCCTGTTTTCCTTTAATCATTTAATAGGCAAATCAACGATAGAAACATAACTAAATATATGATTTAAATAACAAGTTTGTATTTTTTTATTTTTTTACTCATTTAATAGGCAAATCAACGATAGAAATATAACTAAATATATGATTTAAATAACAAGTTTGTATTTTTTTATTCAAAGGCGGCATTTCAGCGGGATACCCAAGACCTTGTTCTAACTGAGACAGAGAAGGAAGGAGCTCCATGAAATCCCAATAGGCAGGGACTTCGACTCTCCTCAGCAGGAAGCAGATACAGAAGAAGAGATCTCCCATTTCTCAGCTTCCATACTACTAATAAAAAGTGTTAGGTAGTTAGTTAAGCATGAGTGACAGGAGCCAAAGCTCAGCTCTGTAACCATAGAAACTTCCCTTGAAGATCTTCCTTAGGGACCTCCCAGAAATACCTCCCTTTTAGGGTTATAAATGACCCCAAATCCCAGAGCACAAAGGCCATAAAAGCTGCTGGCTAAACCAGCTACAGGTCCATGTGCAGAAGTACTGCCCATAACTTCACCTCAATGTATCATCATTATAACCTCATGACTATGCTTGGAAGTTCTTGAATCTAATTATAACAGACTGAATTCTAGGTAAGCACATGCACAGTAGGTAAAGGGTTATATAGCAGCCAACTGTCAGTCAAAGTGACCTCATAAAAGGATCATCTAGGCCCTCCCATCACAGCCCAAATATAAACAGCCTATCTCATTTCTTCATTGTTACAGCATTGCTGTCTAGAAACACTCTCTTCCTTTTGAGGCATACTATCTTATCTCTTCATCTCCCAAATTACACAGGGCTGCAGCCTTCCTCAGTGTGGCCAGTCTCCTTCTAAAATATACTTTCAGTAAATCTTACTTTTTTTCAGTCTCGCTGACCTATAATTCTTTACTACGTCAGCGAGGAAGAACTGAGGAACAACACACACAATGCCACCGTCCACCGTCCACCATCCACCATACTCTACCATCCATCTCCTCTTCCTTCCCCACACCACTGGGGCAACGTCGGATTTCACTTCACCTCAGCATTGACAAAAGGGAGTTCATGGTTCTCAGAAAAAAGGTTAGGCAGGAAAGTTACTTAGGGGGTTCCAGGTCCACCTGCAAAGACTCTGAGGTCATCCTATTCTAGAAAGGGTCTGTCCCAGTCCGACCACAATTAAGCAAGCCAGAGGGCATTTGGGGGCTAAAAGTAAATCATACAAGGAAACAAGTAAGAAGATAATTGGGTACTAGTTTCAGCCAGTCACTCACACCTGCGCAATGAAGACCCCAACGACCTTCAATTCACCTGAGCCTCCTTATACCATCATTGTAATATAATGCATATGCCCAGAAGTTTATTAATATCATTATAACTGACTGAATTCTGGGAATGAACATGCACAGAAAGCAAATGATGGGTCACTGGGTCCTGTCAATTTTAGTTGTCAATCAAGAAAGCCCACTCCTCTAAGAAAAGTGACCATCCACAGCAAATAGAGATTAAAACTCCAAAGACTATTACTGTGCCCTTGAGCCTTTTGAGCTGCTCTTCTCTTGCTCAGGCCCACTTCCACTTCTGGAAGCGAACTATCGTTTTACTTTCCCTCCTAATAAAGCTATTCCTTTCTGCCGTATTTCAATGTCTTGCTCAATTCTTTGCTTGAGACATCAAGAGCCTAGACAACGTGCCAAAAGGGGAACCCCACTCTCTGGTAACACTTTCATGAACCTGGGGTTCTAGTAGAGTTCAAACTACCATCTTCTTCATTTACAACTTTAAGTAAAGAAGTCACCTTATTTTCAAACATTTTTATTACATTACTTCCTGTCCATTTACATTGTCTAAATCTACTATATTTCACCATTTGAATATTTTTTCTTTTCTTAGTAATCATTTTCTTATATTTTCTACTCAACCTGTTTTAATCTCAACTTAAAAAATAGTTTATATTTTCTAATTCAACCAAGATACAAAAATGCTAATATTAGAACTCATATATGTGCTGAATAATAATACTTGGCCTGGTAAAATATAGATGGACTATCTAAAAATGGGAAAATATTGCTAAAACCCTCTTTTAAGATACTTTTTTGGGTTGTTCTTTATGAGATACTGTATACAAACTTAAGTGCATTTACTGTTGGCAAATAACTTTTTAATATTTTATTATACTGTCTTTTGACCATAATATTCTTCATATAAATAAATATATGTGATAAGTGGCTGCACTCCCAGATTTTATATCTGTCCAGATACTTTTAGAAAAAGATTGAGTAAAAACAGAATTTATGTTTTTTTAAAAATAGCTTTACATAAACACATCTTAAAAATATGCTTTGTTGACCTCTTTCTCAGACAACATGTACCTGGCGTCTCCAAGGCTGGTGTTATTTGCTTGGTGTATTTCAACATGTGCTCTAATGCTTAGGAGAATACCCTGTGAAACATGGGAAGTCCTCCTTTTCTGTATTAGACAAGTAAGTCTGTTGGCATCCTCATAATGTGTTTAGAAAGGAAATTGTCATTTTACATGATATTTTCAAGTTTCACGGAGAAAACTGTTTTAAGAAATAATTAACATTGCATCTCCAAATACAACTTACTGCTTTGTTTCTCAGCCAGATAAAATAAAGTTTTTGGATTGTCATTCTAATTAAAGAAAAATTTCTAAGAAGTGATGTCTCTTAATAAGTCTAATCAAATATATTTTGTCACTAAGGAAATATCATGGTTTCAGCTTGTTTTTTATACCAGATGTCCATTTAGGTCCATTTCCAATTTTAAATATGTCAAAGACATCAATGGTACCAATTAATCTGATTCCATACACAAAGGTTAGCATTCATATAGTAAAAATTTAAGAAACCCACCAAATAAAACTGAAGTGTAAGTCCTGAAAATGACATAGATAAAAAGAACTGTTGAAATTAAAGAAAGTAAGTCCTGCAATATTATCCTAAATCCTAAATCAGCAAAGTGTGAAATCCTAGGTTTTAGAAGGATTTTAAAAATATATTTAACTGAACAACATACCTTGAGCTCCCTTCAAATCACTTTTGCTTTATGGTTTACACTGTGCTCATCACATAATTTCTTTTAATTTTCACAGTAACCCATAAAAATAGATATTATAATTACCTAGCAGGTTAGTACATGGCAAGGCTGGACCATAACTGTACTCTTAAGTTTCATTTTCTGTATTTCTTCCATTGCATAATACAGGTGAGAATTTATCCTGAATTTATTCAGCCCCAATGACCAAATTTTAATTATTAAGAATTATTATATACCATCTGCTATAATAAGTCTGTACAAATTTAGGCATAGGGGAAATGTTAACTCAGACTAAGGGGTATTTGCAGAAGCTCGATTGTTAAAATAACACTTGAACTCATTGAAGAATACATTAAATATGATAAAATCAAGCAAGAGTCTTTTTTTCTTATAATATATTAAGGATATATAAGGACAAAACAAACAAATGAGTGCCTTTAAAAGAAAATTCTTAATTATGAAATCTATATTGTATTATTGAACAATTATTTTCTATTATAAAGAATGCTAAGACTTTCTCTAATTCAATGATCTCTAACCTGTTATAGTCTAAAACACTGTTCGGGTTTTATAATTTTTTTCCAAATGCTAAGAGGAATGTGATTCCTAAGTCATATAGATGATATATTGTCTGTAGATTGAGAATGGCAGAGAGTGAAAACCCCAGATGAAATTAAGAGAAATTTCTAATATTAGTCCTTTTTCCCTATTCTGTTACTATTATTAATTTGGACTAATGCAAGGGCAAGTACAAATTAAAAATAAGAGACTAGGTTATATGATTGTTTTAGTCCTGATTTTTTGAAGAATTTTCATACTGTTTTCCATAGTGGCTGTACCAGTTTACATTGCCACAAACAGTGTATGAAAGTTCCCTTTTCTTCCCATCCTCACCAACACTTATTTCTTGTCTTTAGAAGATAGCCATTCTAACAATGAGGTGATATCTCATTGTGGTTTTAATTTGGGTTTTCCTGATAATCAGTAATGTTGAACATCTTTTTATGTGCTTGTTGGCCATCAGTATGTCCACTTTAAGAAAAATGCTTATTCAGATTCTCTGTCTATTTTTTAATCATGTTTTTTTTTTCTTTAATTCTGTTGAGTCATGAGAGTTCTTTGTATATTTTTGGATATTAACCCCTTTAACTTATAAGTTCTTATTCTACCTCTCTGAAAGTATGTAAACCCTTTTAAATGCTAAATGAGTTTTTTGCCAGCTTAAGGACCCATGAATGCTGTTTCGAAGATCCTGGGAACCATCTCATTGAAAAGTAAACATCAAGAAAGATAGTATTCTCATCTCCCAGTTTCTTTGAGAGGGTAAGAGCTTAACTTCCTTGCACTTTTTTAACAAAAGTAAAAAGGTGGATATCAGTCTTCTGGGTTTCATGACATACACATAGAAATAGAATGTACGTAATATACTGTATATTAAAATCTAAATAGTGAAATCAAGGAGAGCTTCAGTCATTTAAGAAGACTTGTGGAGGAAGTACGATCTCGTGTGGATAAAAAAGAAGCATCATAAATGTCAGAGGACATAGTAATGGTGATAAAATGTAAAGCCTAAGCAAATATGTTCAGAGTACATGTTTCTGTAGAAAAGTAATGGCTATTTTAAGAGCTGAGTTGAAATTCTGTATAGAATGTTAAGAAATTAAATGTAGTACATAGAAATGAGACATTTTTAATTTCAATTTTTTTTAACTATGGAATGGATATAGAAAATGAGTAGTAGATATGAATCACCAAAATGATACTTCTGCAATAATGATATATGATCAAACTTACAGTATTTTTTCTATTCCCAGGTACTTGAGGAGAGTGTGGTACTGTTTATTTGCCTGTTTGTAGGACTGACATTTCATGATGTAACTGGCTGAGTGAGCTGGATCAAATTCTAGCTTTTATGATATCAAATTCATTATGATGGATAGACTCTGTTTTGGGTTTGAGCCACAAACTGAGAACATGATGGCCTGAGATTGTGTACATCATCTCTGCTTGGGAGTCCAGTCAGAGCCACAAAGGCTTCTGAACTACAGTGTAGGGACTTAAATCTACAATACACTCATTGTCTATTTCAGCTTTTAAAAAGCAAGTATTTCAGAATAAATACTTTGGTCAAAAAGATTTTTATTTTGGAAATAGAGGCAAAATGAGAGAAAAATCTGTGGAGATCAGAGAAGAAAAAAATTGTCCCCAAATATGAACAAGAATGTTAAAGGTTTGGAGAGGTTTAACAGCACATACATAAAAATATACAATGGAAAGTAATTCTGTTCAAAATAACTTTGGCAAACTACGGGATAAATAAATCTTGTTAACTGAGAAATTTTCACAGATGAGAAAATCTCTCTTACCAAAGCAGTATTTCTATATTACTCCAAAGAAATCTTTAGAAATATGGTAAGGAAATCTTCCTGATCTTCTATCCCTAGAATAGAATAAAACCAGAAAAAATCTCTAAATGCCTTCATTTCAATAATGACAATGAAAATTACACATTTACAATTTTACCATTTTCTGGTTATCAACACAGAACTTTAGATTAGTTGGTGCAGAGAGTCTCAGTCCCCTCAAGTCTTGGCACCAGAGTCTGGACCTATTTGTGTGTCACATAAAGGTTTTCTTGACAGACTGCTACCCGAGGGGAATCTAGTATCCCAAATGTAAGACCCTGGATTCAACCACCTGGTCTCAATTTCAAAACCTTCAAGTTAATATCTGTGAAAAATTTAGTTTTGGTTATAAATCATACAGGTTAAACTTTCTAAGCTTCAGAAAGGAAATAAAGAAAGGAAATAATTCCATTCATTTAACAAACAGTTGTTGAGTTCAATTAGCATAAAAGTAGTGCTCACTTATAAACCTCATATGTATCTCATTGTAAGATTTCTACAGTGTTCAGGTTTGAATATTTGCTATTATAGTCTTGATTACATGCCAGAAATTTCCATTTATGTTGAAATGGAATTTTATGATTATGTCTTGTGTCCAAGACCAATATGGAAAGCAGGGAGTTATAAATCCATAGAGGCAAACTTTTCATGGCACCAGAGAAGGAAGGAGCATTCTTGCCACTAAATAGTAGCACAGAAGTTTATTTTTCGAGATGCATGGCCTTTCTCAGAGGTCAGTACAAGACCTTCCAGGCAATCTTGTAGACTGAAACGGAACTGAACTTTCCTTCAGTTACTTTGCTGCATGTCTCTGAGGTGTTCAGAGAAATAGCATATCTGACAGTTATGAAGCTAGAGACTTAGGGACTGCAATGCTACCTTCAAGCATTGAGATTGCAGGAGAGGCGTGGAGCAAGCTCCTCTCCTATCCGTCTCCCAGCACACAGAAGAAAGGAAGAAGCACATTTTTAGTTCGCTATTTAAAAGCAGAAAAGAATTACTTTGAATTTAGATCATTATTTTATGTTTATCATTCTTAAATTTATATCATTTGAGTCCTATTTAACTCAGTTAATATTTAAAAATATAATCCTCAAGTCTCAAATAAGGTATGACTAATCAAGAATTTCCAGTTAAAAAAGGCAATTTATTGTTTACCTCAGTTAAATCTATAAGCAAAACTGAGTTTAAATAATATTTGTCTTAATAATCTTTTAAACTCTCTGAATACATTTTAAGTATAGTTGAAATACTATGAATACAACTAATTATATAGTTAATGATGGTATGGATAGAACAAAATAATTATAAATTTTCCAAAATGGCAGAAACATCCTGAAATTAAGAGATATATTTTACAAACCTATTTATCTTTCTGAATAAACTAAGAAATAAACATTTTATTTCTGACTGCATTCACAATAAAGAAGATAACTGTAGATCATCCACAATACAGTGCTTAGCATTGTGGAGGCTCAATAAGGTAACAAATTTCTTTAGGACTCATGCTATACACCACTCCAAGGCACTTTGGAACACAAAAAGACACAAACAGCCCTGATTCTTAACTCTGGACATACAAATCTATGTAAAAAACATAATAATGTTCATAAGAGCTGGATCAAATTTAACAAAGCAATCAGTGGCACAGTATACTTTTTTACTTCTACTGCAGAATGATCTTTTTTTCTCTTTCTCTTTTACAAGTCTTTTTTTCAGGACCACTTAGAAGACGAGATTTTATAAGAGATCTAAAATTGTGGATCCCAAGTCCAGTTCATAACCAGATTTCTAAATCATGGGATTCAAAACGGTTGAATCAATCCCATCTCAAGTAATATCGAGAAGATAGGAGATGCTCAATAAATGTTTGTTGAATAAAAGAATGTTTTGACCCTAGAAATATGCAGACACAAAGCATCTAGATGTCAAAATAGACAGTTTTTGAAACACCTTCAGATTTCATCAACAAAATGGCAGTTGTCAGAATGTTCTTCTAACTGATGATTCTCCTCCTTTCAGTAGGTAAGGCATCTGTAATAACCAATGGAAGAAGGAACTACAATTTATACATGACAAAAAGCAATTTGATTTGGGGAAAAAGGGAGGATATACTGGATACCATCTTAATTCTTTCAAACATCTTAAGAAAACACGGGAGGGCTACTCCTTGTTTCGGTGTACATCCCTAAGGTACATCTTAAAGACCTTTGATTTTATCGTAGCCACAAGTCTATATCTTAATTCAATAATATTTAACTGTCAAATAGGGTTAGAGATGCTGAAGAATTTTTAAGAGTTTTATAAACCAGCATATTTGGGGAGCTCTCTATTGTCTCTTCATTCTGTTTACTGAATGGACTGTTCTTTTCTGAGCTCATCTCTCTCTTTTTTTTACTTTATGAAATCTATCTAAATGAAGTTATATTGCTTATTCTGCACTCTACCTGAAATCTACCTTGCCAAAATCTACAAATTAATGAAATCCTATGTCAGTCTTCCAGATGATTACAAGTGACATTTTTTTATAAATATTTCATGGCACATCATATAGGCTACTATTTTCTAAGCCTCCCGTATCAGTTTCCTTATAACCTATCTTGCAGGCCTAAAATCGATCTCATATATTTTAATTTTTTGTTTTATCAGCACTCAACTTTATCAATTCTGCATCATATATAACTTTTTCTGTATAACAACCACAAAAATCAATGATATACCAAAACAAGAATGTACTTCTTACATGTCATACACACTGACTGGGATGTCTCTGCTTTTGTCATTTGAGCTCACTCACACATCAATAAGTCTATCAAGTTTGGTTGGACTCACCTGAGTAGTTCTACTTCAGACATAGGTTTGTGGGTTAGCCAAACTACTCTACTATATCATTCATACAACCTACTAGGGCCAGCAAACTAGCCAGGGCATGGTATTCTCATGGCAATAGCAAAGGTGCAAAAACATCTGTTCAACCACACAAACACATTTCAGTTTCTACATTTGGAAAAGGCCTTTGCTTTTAACATCTCGTTGGCTAAAGCAAGTCATCCAATTATCCAAGTCCAGAATCTAAGGGTAGAGAAGTACACTCTGTGTTTGGGGAAGAAACTACAAAATTACATTGAAAAAAAGTATCAAGGAAAAGAGGAAGGAATGAGATCTACTTTAATACCAAAACACTTCTGTAAAAAAGATTATTAATTTGGTGCATTTTATACTCAAAAATACATGTAAACATTCAGAGTATATCCAAGAGGCAACTTAGGTTAAAGACTTAATATCAAAGCTAAGGAAATAGATTCGGGCAACACTGGTATATAAATATGTAATGATTTTGCAGTGCATACAATATGGCAAGGGTAAGAGAGATAATATTTTGGAATAAATAAAAATGCATGCTGGTTGGGAGGAGAAAAGAAGTAGAAGAAGAGGCTAAGCAGGAACATTCACATATAAAGTGAAGTACAAGTCAGCAGTGAAGTAGATACTAGGAGAAAAAAAGAATTTGAAAGAGGAAGAAGTCATAACATGTGCAAAAAGGTAAATAAGGCTGAAACTTGGAAATAGATAATTCCATTTGGCAATTAAAAGGTCTTATTTCCTTGTTAAGATACATGAAGCAATCACATAATTTGTACCTGGTTTAATGATATGTAAATACAAATCATAGATCACAGCATCTGACTTTAAGGCTGCATGCCCTAAAACCAATTTAATAAACATAAAAACATGCCCGTCATATTCTTAGGGGCAAATTAAATATTAAGATTCTTTGATATCTACATCTAAGAAATTCTTATAATTAGATGCATATGGAAGGAGAATAATCTAAATTACAAAAGCTGAAAGAAAAAAAATTAGCCTGGCAATGCCTCTTCAGTTTATCTCATTTACAATATGAGTAATAAAAATATAATTAGAATAAAGCACCTCAGGAAGAGCAAAATCCCCAAGCCCATCCTACAAGTTTTGACTCTGTGTTCCAGAGAACTTATCTAATGAGCAGAAAGAAAAAACAACCCACTGTGAATAACGAAATCATAAGTAATATCAGTAAAGTTATTTGCTCCTCACAGGAGTTTACCCAATAACATTAGTTGGAATTGCACACAAAGAAGAGAAGTGAAATAGTTTGTTACCCATTCAAATCTAATTTGCTCAGGTAGATTAAATAGTTAAAGAGAATGCTATACATGGAATGTGCCTAGGAAAGCTTCATCTATTTTTTTTTTTTAATATAATCATGGCAAGAAACAAAGTGATTTGGGCCACCAAGTTTGATTTTGTGTGTGCAAGTGTTATGAGTTGAATTTTATACTCCCATCCCAAAGATATGATGAAGTCCTACTTCCCAGGAGCTCAAAATGTGACCTTATTTAGAAATAAGGTTCTTGCAGATATAATGAGTTAAGATGAAGTCATGCTGGAGCAGGGTGGGCCTTCAATACAATACCACTGCTCTCCAGGTAAGAACATGGCCACGTGAGGATGGAGACATGGGGAGAAAGTCATGTGAAGATTAAAGTGATGCATCTACAAACCAAGGAGCACCTAGGATTGCCGGCAAACCACCAGAAGCTAGAAAGAAATAAGGAAGGATTTACCCATGGTTTTCAGAGGCACCAAGTCTCTGACAACATCTTGATTTCAGACTTCCAGCCTCCAGAACTGTGAGAAAATAAATTGTTATTTTGAGTAACCCAGTTTGTGGTACTTTATTATGGCAGTCCCAGGAAACTAATATAACAAGTCACAACCTGACTGAATATAAGCAACCTAAACATAAATTTACATCCTATATGAAGAATCCGTGACAATGTTAAAAGTGTCTTTTTTCCAAAATGATAACTAATCAGCCACGATCAAAGAAACAAACAAACAAAACGTGAGATTGTCAGTTATTAGTGAATATTCAAAAGGTGAGAATGTTGATTAACAATTGGTTTAAATGAATTAACAATAAAACTGTACCCATTGATTAAGTGACAGTTTTTAACAACATAGTATGATGTTTGGTGATGAAGATCATAGATTTTAAATTCAATCTTGCTTTGAAAGTCACTCCACCAAACTAGCTATCTGAGCTCAAACAGTTTATTTAAATTCTCTTATACCCAGTTTCCTCACCTGTAAAATAAAGATTATAATATCTGCTCTGAAGAGTTCTCAAGAAGACTGAAACATAGTTCTTTAAAACAGTACTAGCACATAGCAGGTGGATAAGTTAGTAGTTATCATTCTTAGTCTATAATCTAACAAAATTTTGAATCTTTTTAGTAATCCTATTCCTCATTGTTGCAAATCAGCTTATTCTCCTTTTACTATGTTTTATCATAGTATTTCTATATCATTCTCTAACTAACCTAAACTTCAAAGATGAAGTATATGCTATGGCTTATCAACTTGGCAGAAGAGATAATGTGATACAGTATAAAAATGTCTACAGACAATTTTGGTCTTCTTCCCTTGCCAGAGGAAAAGACTTGGGCAATTCATCTGACTTCTCATGGTATCTGTTTATTCCACTGTAGAATAAAATTATAATTATCTCTACTTTACTGAGAATATTAAATGCAAAATAGACAGAGTATCTAGCACATAGAAGCTCGGAAGTTGCTGGAGAGGCCCTAATACTTCAATCTATTCAGGTGTCAGCTTGAATCCATCATCATCCTATGGCTATTAGTTTGTCAGGGTCTCATTGCTTCATAGTAAAATCAGTCAAACAGCTTCATGAACCAGCTCCCCTGGCTTTGATCTCTCCATCCAGTCCTTTGTAACCTGCATACTGCTAACAGAATGAACTTCATGGTATTATTATACTTAAAAAAAAGGGGGGGACATATGTTCATCATTCATAATTTTACTTACTGTAAACCATTTTTTTCTGACTTGCAATAATCTTTATAATCTAGTCCCACCTCACTGTGGTAAACACTGTAATCATGACTAGTTGCCCCAGCTACAAGGAGTGCTGACGATAAACAGCTTAAAAATGCCAGAATCTTCAGAGATTGCTTCACTGCAGAAAGTCACTTTTCACAAGGTCATGCCCCTTCCCAGGGTACACTACATCCAGTGACATAAGGTCCTGATCAATTTGGCGCATAACTCTGAAAGGTCATTGTAGATCTAGAGCTCCTCATAGGTTCGCTGAGGCCATGATTAGCATTGCATCCTCAACTTCTGCCCACTCCTGCATTGTCCCTTCCCTTTCACAAGCGTTGATCCCAACGGCTGTCCTTAATAACCATCCTGCTTAACAAACCCTATCTCTCAGTTGGCTTCCTGAGAAATGAATCTGCAACACCCATCTAAGCCAACTTATTTCAAAGAATTCATTGCCATAAATGCTTGTTAAGGCTGGTTTTTCTTCTCTCTTCAGCAAATTAATCACACTCATGAAATCATTTATTCATTTATTTGTTTTTGAAGATGAATGAAGCGTGCTTCCTTCCCTGTAGGCTTCTTTCCCTATAAACTAGAAGAGAAAAACAAGCATGTAAAATAAATATGAATAAAACAAGACAGATGCTCTTCCAGTAGATGTGAAGTCCAGAGGCGCATACACGAGGGGCTGGAAATCACTATTTGCTGTGCTCTCAGGTGATTCTGAAGCCTCCCTTTTTTTCTTTCTCTATGGAATTCCTGAACATCAGTTAATGACAAACTCAAGAGTCACCTTTTCTAGGAACCTTCTTCTGGTAAGTCTTCTCACTTTATCTATTTAGATTTTTAAAAGATTTCTAATAATAGAAATCTTTCTGGTTAAAATAGCTTTACCTTTACGTTTAATTTAAAATATGTGCCTGTAATAGGCAAAGTACAAGTTCTGAATTTCACAGAATTAATTGGGGAAAACAATATATGTAAGTTAATCTGAATTCCCTAGTTTTCAGTCTGCACAACTCCTGGAATGTATAGGAATGGAAGTAGGTTTTAAGATAAAGTAGGCAGATTCCCTTAGGCCAGGGTTTAATATTTTCGAAAAACAAAATAACAGTGATTTCTATAGTTCTGCTAAAATGTTTCTGTCTCTTTCTATATCTCCAGATAAAAGCAAGAAATTAAGAAAAGTTGAGAAAATAATAAAAGTTAACTTTCATCTTCCCTACAAATTTTTCATTGATCACTCCATTACCAAATCATTTTTTGTGTGATACCATATCATCTTACCCAGAGTCAGTGGAACAAGTTAGAAGTTCAATAATCATGTAAAATGAACTACTTAAGAATAAATTAATAGAAAACTATGTTATAAATTTCACCTCTGACTTTTTAAGGTTAAGCTAGTAAAAAAAAAATATATATATATATATATATATAAAAGATATATATATATATATATAGTCACTAAATAAGGCCAGGTAGGAAAATAACAAACTACATCCCATAGTCTATGGAATCACTATGATAACCCAGCAGAAACAACACATATTACAGACATTCTTCATTGCACCTTTTTCCATTGCTAATTGCATTTCAGAAATTATATACTTAAAATTATTCTGTACTATTATATTTATAGACTATTTCAGTGATAATTCTGCCAAAAGTAGTGTCTAAATCACCACTCCTGTATGAAGTAGCTTTAAAAGTAATACTCTACTCAACAATTGTTCCTCTGTTTTCTGGCAGCATTTCAACAACTTGAAGAGAAGATATTTAGGAAAATTATAGATATTCTATTTCCGATGAGCACACTAATCAATTACCATTTCCAAAACACTTAAATATAACTTCTAATAAGGAAAAATTCATAGCTTTTCATTATAGGTATGGGTAGCACTAATAGCTTTAAAAAAAATTGCAGTGAGTTGGCTATTTTACAATCATTAGACAACTATAAATTATAAGGGTAATCGAGGCCTTAACCCTTTGATTGCTTTCTCTACAATGGGATTCTTCTTACTGATTGTCCAAAAATGTAATGAAGTGTTGACATTAAAACTTAGTTTGAGCTCTGTAGGATTCTGGAGTAAATGGAGAACTTAGGGCTGAAGCAGCACAGCAGGATTTGGAATAAAACAATGATAGGGGATGATAGACTCGAATCTAACTCTAACATTTGAATTCAATGCGATCCTATATTAATTTCTCTAGCAGTTTACTGCTTACAGTTAAATTAACCTAGAAAATCAGTCATTAAATGAAGCCAAAGAAAACTACATTTCTATAGAATCTGGAAAAGTTGGCAGCAATTCAATTCATTAAACTTTTGTATACGCTCTGCATTTACCATTTTTAGACACTTGTATACTGAGAAAAAACACCATTGCTAAGAACATCTTCAGATGGCAGGATTGTAAATTTGGTGAAAGTATTTAATTTACTCAGGCTTAATTCCAAGGAATGTGAAAGCGGTATGATGGAAGGAAATGGGGCGGGGCGAGGGGCGAGGAGAAGTAAAGTAAATGTTCTTTCTAAAATGTCTTTGGTCCTTTGCTATTTTTTAATGTCTAGAGGTTGGAATACTATGTCTCATTCTTTGACTGGCCTTTCTTTCTCTTGTAATGACCAAGCAAGCAAAATCTACAGGGCATGTTTTACAGAATTCGGACAAAGATTATGAGAAGTATCCAGCAAAACCTATAAGAAATTCAATATAAATATTTCCCCAAGATTTGTCAAATTTGAAAGTGAATATGAATCCTATGAAAGTTTATAAAATTTTGATATTTGACACCTTTTTATAGTGAAAGATTTTACACAACACTTTAGGGTTGCTAAACTTCTTCCTATGACAAAACCGAAGATATTTGAGTGAGTACCATGCAGGAGAGTAATGAAAAAGAAAGTAATGGAAAGAGAGAAACAGAAAACAAGAGGACCAGAAAAAGAAGAAGCTTGGCACATTGCCTCTCTCAGGTAATTGTCATTAACTGCAGGAATGAAGATAGAAACAATCAATGTTTAACTTTTGTATCAAAATAAAAAATTAACCCTTTGACAAAGTCTTTAGCTTTTTGAATTGCAAGAGGCTATATCTTTAGATCATCACGAGCCAAGTTCTAGGTATTAATATAGGCAGCAATGAATAAGTAATTGATTAGTAAATGATATTTCCAGACACCTAAAACTGGTAAGGATTTTTGCAGTTTGGGAAAAAGGAAGAAGAGTCAGAGAGTGAGAGACATTGAAGAGGCACTGAGTCTTGCCCTACCTAGCATTATCTCCAAGTGTATGTGCATGTGGGGAGTAGATTGATATCGCAGATATTTCCAAAGGAAACATTTCTTGCATGTTAGGAAGAGCCTGAGGCAGTGCCAAGACAGTCCCAAGATGCTGTGAGAGGACACAATGAGCAACCATCCCCCCGCCCTCTCCATGCTCCTGGGCTGAGAATGTCAAGGATATGACACCTGGAGCTGGTCGGCCTGAAAAGGACTTGCGATGGTTATAAAGAAATGCTATATCGGGAGTGGAGAATGAATCAGATAGTAAGGCTCTTGTACAAACCAACGAGAAAAAATGCCAATAGCAGTGACTGGGAGCCTCCTGCTTCCCTAGATGTGATGATATGTACGGTTCATGGAGGGAAAATGTACCTGGGAAGATGCAGGAAGGAGGAAGAATCCTAAATTTGATTTTTTTAAAATCTAAAATTGACTGAGTTTATATGAATTGACTACGTTTTCTCCCTTTAAGTAGAATGGGAACATTTCTATTGAAAAAAGTAAAAAGTTACCATTTGGCACACCTAGTCATATCCTGAAGCTGTGTTTGTACCGCAAGTCTCTTTTTTGTGAACTTCAATTATTTGCTTATGTTGTGTTTTGAGAACCTCTAGTCTAGTCTCTAGTCTCTATGTTATTAAGATTACCTGTCTTTGTTATGTTTTTAATACCTTAAATCATGCCTGTGTCAAGTTGGTACTTAACAAACATATATTAAGGAAGAAAAGGAGGAAGGAAGAAAAGAAGGAAGGAGGGAGGGAGAGAAAGGGAGGGAAGGAAGGGATAATGAAAGGATTTCTTGATTATTCCACTTTTTACCTATCATCCAGAAATAAGTAAAACCACAGTTTAAATCTTATCCCTGGTAGTTTAATTACTTTAACTTTCTAAGGCTTATTTTCTTAAATGTAAAATAAAGATAATGGTACCTCTCTCACTGGATTCTTATGAGCGTTAAATCAGATAATATCTGCACAGTGTTTAGTGCAATATAAAATATAAAATCAACCTTAAAATATGGTGCTTATTATTACCAGTATGGTTCGTATTATTGCTAATAGTGTACACTGTTTATATCTCATCACTTAGCACTTATTATTTTCTAATTATTTCACATGTATTCATTCTCTGTTTTAGCATGTAATGTGCCAGGTGTTTTCTAAGTGTGTTACAAAATTAAAAATATTTAATACTCAAATAACAACTCTATAAAATCGATACTATTATTATTCTCATTTTACAGATGAGAGCAATAAGGAACAGTGAAATTAATTAACTTATTGAAGGTCACACAACATATAAATGGTAGAGCCAAGATTCAAACCCAAGCATTTAAACTTGAGTCTACCTTCTATACCTGATATTATGATGCCTCTTATATATGAGATGCCTGTATTCTCTCCTTCTAACTTTTAGTTTGTTAAAAGCAAACTCCTTTCTCAAAATTTGCTTTTAAATCTTTGGCCCCTAACATAGTACTGAGAATATAGTTGGTACTTTCTAAGCACTTATTAACTGATTGATATAAATTCATCTATTTCTTTTGGCCAGATAATATCATCATGTTTCATTTTTAAGGAAAAAAATGCATTTGTAGAATTTACATTGTAAAAGATACAAAAACAATGTTTTGTTAGACACTTAGTCATTGTACATTGATATATCCTGCACATCATCTTATTTGGTTGTCGTTGGCATGTTTTCTGTATTGACAACTTTGAAAATTTTATTACTTTATTGAAGTTACCAAGCTTTGCTTAATGAGTTTGAATAGACCTGGGCAAGGGGCCTCTATCTAATTCATTGAGCTAAGCACTGAGAAACTAATTCATTATTAGCCAAGATTTTATTAATAGAGATAAAGCAAATTAATGTCCAATAGTGTGATTCCTATGATGGGTGGTGGCTTTTGTACCATTATGGCTAAAAAAAAATATCTAGCAGCAGACACATGGTGTCATTTGGTTTCATCTACAGCCATAGACTGACCAGGTTAGTAATTACTGGTTACGGCTTAGTAATTGGGGCTTGAAAGAGTACTGGGTCAATATAAGGAAAGATACCAAAAACTAAAAATGAAAAACAGAAATGTATTTTCCGCTTTTTAATTATTGGCCCAAATAGCTAGCTATATAACATTCCAATCCAGTCATGGAGAAGAGTCTTCCTTTAGATGTTCTGCCATTCCCCACTATGGACCACACCCAGTCATGGACCCTTCCACATTTTTTTCTTAGTCCTCTCCCACTTTTACATCATTCCTATATTAACATGCTACTTCCCATGCACATTTGAATATTTACCTGTTCCTTTTCTTCAGTGGTCATGAATGCCACCTGATAGGTATCAGGATGTTGTTGCCACTTTTTTTTGGTACCTGCTTACTCAGATTACTGTTCTTGCAGTAACTTCAGTTCAAATGCAGTTGGCCAGCAGCACTGGGCTGTGATCTGAAACTTCAACATGAAATTGAGAACAATCTCTAAAGCTATATAAAACTAATGCTTCCCCATAGCCTACTCAATAGCTCTAAGTACATTGGAAATTCACTACTTATTTTGCCATCATACTTGATACATGATCTTTTTGTTCCACTTTAAGAAGAAAAGGTAAAGTGCATTTGGGAAGGAATAAGGTACCAGTAGAAACAAGAGCTCTCACGAGAGGGGATTCTCTCTTGGCATTTGACTGAAACTACATGTATGACTGCTTTTTTGAGGTACTAGAAGAATGTTTGGGTGACTATTTCTTATACTAAAGATCGAGTAATAATTTTCTAAAATATGAAACCTAGCCAAATATCATTAAGAAAAACATTTGAGATTAATAAAACTACAAACAATTGAAAGATATACTTCAGATAGAGGAAAATATTTTAGTGTGTAGGACAAGAGATTATTGAAGAAATCTTCAAGTAAAATAGAAAAAGATAAAATTAGAGAGACAGAGAGAGCACAGACAATGAAAATGTATGGAAAATTATCAGGAAGTCATTTTAAAAATAGAATCATAAAATTATGAGAAATAACATCACTAATAAGCCAATAAATGTAAATTAAATGAGTTTTTCCCCCAAAATTAGATTAGCAAATAAAAATTGCTAATGGAAAATAAAAAGCATAATTAAAAAATGATAATAAAAACAATAACATCCCAGTGCCAGGTCCATCATTTTGGAGGGCAGTTTGGCAATAGGCGTCACAATTTTTAATGTGCAGATACTTTGACTCACTTCTGAAAAATCTACTAAGGAAATACACACATTGTAAGAGGTCAATATACAAGGATATGCACAGCCAACTTGTTTATAGGTCTAGATCCATATAATAAAAAGTAGAGATAAAAAATAACTACATAGTTAGTTTTTATATGTGTCCAAATTATATTAAGTGAAAAACTTTGGGTAGTGAACACACAATGCAATATACAGATGATGTATTATTGAATTGTACACTTGAAATCTACGTCACTCTAAAAAATTAATTTATAAAACTGTATACCTGAAAATATTTTATTCATGATTCTATTATGCTTATTTGTAATTGAAGTTTATTTTATCTTTTATGATCATAAAATTCTGAGTTAAAAATCCTCTGAAATTATAATTGCAATTAAACTACTATTATATGATTATAGTAAACATTTTAATAACTATTAATACATATAACTTTTTAAATAAGAAAAAAGGCCCCTCCAAAAATAGGATAGTATTTTTGTTTTAAAAGGTAGAGAGGAGAGAAAGAAAGGAGAGATGGGACAGAGAGAGAGAGAGAGAGAGAGAGAAAGAGAGAGAGAAATCGAGGGAGAAAAACAAAGGAAACTAGAAAGGTATTCAACAAATAAATGAAAATGATTATTTTTGCAATTTAGATAATTATAACCTTCTTAATTAAAGTTTTTGTTTAATAGCTTATAATGAATTTCTGTCAAGTTTAATATTAGAGAAAAAAACATTAAAACATTTATATTTTAGAAAAAAATTTATTTGTGAAAAAAATAAAGTTAATAGTAGCTCTATTGAAACATCCTTGACATCAAAATGACTGCATCAAAATATAGCACACAAACATCTAAAGAAAAATGGTTAGTGACAAAATAGTCACCGAGATGTAAAATACAGCATAGGGAGTGTAATAGTAAGTCAATAATATTGTAATGGCTATGCGTAGTGTCAATTGTGTACTAGAGTAATTGAGGGGATCACTTTGTAAATTATATAAATGTCTAACCACTGTGCTGTATACCTGAAACTAATTAAAATAAAATAAAATAAAATAAAATAAAATAAAATAAAATAAAATAAAATAAAATAAAATAAAATAAAATAAAATAAAATAAAATAAAATAAAACTAAATATTAAACTGCTTTTACTAACCAATAAGATAAAAACCAATAACTCGTTTAAAGAAAAGTCAAGTTATAGGGACAAGAATTTCACAAAAAGTAAAAACGAAAATGAATTTAGAAATTAATGTTCATACTCATTCACAAAAAAAGAATATGCTATAAAACAGCAATACTGTACTATATCTAAACTGCAAAATGATACAAGATAAAATGTTTTATAAAATCTTATGGTAGTGAAGCTATGATAGAATTTATATTGTCATCTACTATTGATGTGATAAATTCTGTTTTTGAAAAACAACTTGAAAGTATATATAAAAAATTCTTATTGCAAATAAACACATCGGTAAATCACTTTTAGAAAATATCCATCAGCTTTTAAACTGAAAGCTTCAAAGATAAAAATATCTGAAAATTTCTTTAGATATTAAAAACAATGTTAATATCAAGAAATGGGAAACAGATCTAATTACTTCAAATCTGCACAGTGGAGTATTCCGCAGGGATTAAAAAGAATGTGGTAAACTGGCATGCAATGGTACAAAATGTTGATTGTAGTAAATGATCAGCAAACATAAAATAAAAGATAAGATGATTCCATTGTATAAAATAAGTTATTTATACGTACATGTTCTATCATACAAAACTGGCTAATTCTGAGGAACGGAGGAGGTGATCACAAAGACTGACTTTTGAAGTTTTATTCATATAATGTACTTTCTGCATCTCTCCGTGTGCTATTGGTTTGTCATATACTGAAGTACGTACTGCTACTCTTTTAATAGACCATTTAAATTATTGTAAAATATTCAAATATATAATGCCAAACAGTATGATAAAATGGGTGAATTTCTAGGTCTATGCTTATTCAAATACAAAAGCCATACTCGGCTTTTAAAATGCAAAACAGGAATAATATAATCTAATATAGTGATGTTTATAACTTTATATCTTGATATTCTTAATGTTAAAATTACACTAAAATTAAAGATTAAAGTATTTTATGTCATAAATATGAATAATTATTAGTACTTATGTAATAATAATATTTATAATATCTAACGTTTTTTAAAGGAGTCAAAGGCTTATAATGTGCATTATTATCTTATTTGAGCTTTATAACAGCCTTGTAAATTATTGATGAATATAATATAATTTTAATGAAAATTACTTCCAAATCTTATATTCCACAAACATAAACATCTTGTATGGAGACAAAATGTTACATTTAAAAATGTGTTGTAAATATAAACCAAAACATTTTAAAAATGTACGTATCTTAAAATTTACTTCACTGAAGGTTTAAAAGAATAAAAAGTATCACATTAGCATATCCTATGTACAATAACAAATTTTTTATCCATATTTAAAACCAATGTTTAGAATTATTCTCATATATAAATTTAGTTTGCTCCACGTACAGTAAATTTGTATAAACCAGGGTAGAAACAAAATTTCCTTCTTCCTGTTGCAGCAGTATTTAAGCTGATACAAGCTATACTTGCCAACTGGAACATCACACAAGTAGGACTCGCAGATGTCATAATGAAACAAATATATTTTTTTTCTTCCACTGTTTTTGAGAAACTTTTTGGTCAGGTCTTATTTTCTCCTTTTTTGGATAAAGTTTCAAGGGAAGCCCAAAACTTTTGTCATTGTTAAAGACCTCCAATCACATTAGCACTGCAATCATGCAAGAGATCCATTCTAATAAAATTCAAAGCTTTTTCCCCTCCCTCTTCTTAGGCCTACTGAAGGCAAGAACACTTCAGGTGGAAAGGAGTTGGGGGGTTGCCTGGTACCTCTCCTTATTCTCCTGTTTCTCCTCCCTCTTCTTCCTCCATCATAGAACAGAAAGGGTTTGGGAGGGCCTTGCTTCTGTTCACTCAGAGAACATGAGAAATCCTCCACGGATTCCTTCCCACTTCCCAGAAAACATGGCTCTCTTCTGGGTTTTCGTGTCCCTCCAACATACTCATGTCACTTCAAAGGACTATTGGATAGGAAGTATATATTTACTTTTAATTTGTCAACTCAAAACACTGGCCGAAGAAGGATGAAAGTATGGTTGAAGATGGAGAGCCTGGACAAGGAAGGAAGATCTCTAAACACACTAAACAAATGCGACTGGCTAGGAGAATCATTTTCACACACCACTACACCCAAGCCAGCATTTGTGCTTTAACTTTGAAAGTTTGGGTAAAAACTTAGTAACCAATTTACTATTATATTACTTCTCAAGCACCCATCATGTTATTTTAACATTGATTATAATTACATTTATGTGTATATACCGTTAGATGTAACATGTTCATATATATGTTAAAAAGCAATTTTAGTGTTAGTTTTTACATTGAGTGGTAGATAAACAAATTTTCAAAATATTTCCCTCATCAGAGAAAACCCTAGAAAAATTATTTTAATGATGGGTCTCCTATATAAGCATAGATTTAGCCAATCAAGAGGGTGACTTAAAGGTAACAGATAGAAAAATAAAATGCAATTTGTCAAGTGAGGAATTTTCAAGTCAAAATAAATCAATGTCACTTTATATTAAAATGTTTTTGAAATTTGCTATTTCAAATAAATTCAAGTTTCATATTTGTTGACAAAACTAATATAGGGATGCAAAAGGCAATGCTTACTTCTACATCCCTAGCAACCACTTCACTCTACGTTATCTAATCAGTAAGTTCACTATCCACTCCTACAGTCAAAGTCTATGTTTTTGAAATTGATACATATCTTGTCTTATTCCTTGTAAGGGAAAATAGACATGAGTATCTTATTATTCACTTAATACCTTAGAAAAATAAAATGTACATTTCACTACAACTTGAGTGTCTCAGAACAAGTATAAACATTCAAATTTAGGATTTTTACATTCTAATAGACAAGATTGTCCAGTTGATATTTATCTGGCAACTAGAAGGAAATAATTCCCTATTAGTGTTTTACCATACGCAAAAAGTGTAACGATGTCAGCATCTTATGTGGTTTGTCTCTCAGAAAGACCAAGAAGTTTGAAGAGCTAGGGTTAATGAGGTAGTTATGCATGAAGAATTATTTCATCTTAAATCACATTTTGGAAAACCTATAATGTGTTTTTTTATCCTCGCATTCATAGAAGAGATTATTTGGCAAATTTGTTTAATCTACAAAATATGTATTATCTCTACCTCATTCAAGCTCAATATCAGGTACTCAGGACACAGATATAGGGGGCAAACTAGTCTCTACATTTTAGGACCTTGTAGAATGGAAATAGAATGGAGATAAGCATGCTAACCAAACATTATAATGCAATGTGTTGTTGCTATAATAAATTTACATACCAGATGCAGGAAGAATTTTAGTCAGGTTGCTGACAGTTTTCTGGGATAATCCAAGATGTATTTAAAGAGCAGGGGAGCCCTGAGCTAAGACTGACAGGCTGAAGAGACACTTGGATGACAATCAGCAACAGGCATGACAGATGAAAGAAATATCAAGTGTGAAGTCATGAGTCTGACGGAGTCTGGCAACGCTAATGCAGAAAGGGAAAATGGAATGCTGAATCAGGTGAGCTACAACTTTTATGTCAGGTTCATACTAAGAAGAATCTGGTACATTAGGCAGAAGACTAGATTTTATTTTCTAAGTTTTTTAAAATTACACTTTCATTTGCAGTTGACCATTCAGATATGTGTGTTATAGAAATCATTCTGGAGATGATATTGAAGATGAACTAGAGAAAGGTAAACATTAGAGAGAAAGATAAGGAAGTAATGCAATTAATTATCCACGTGAGAGAGTGAAGAAAGAGAATTCGGGCAGTGAGAATGGGCGGTTATTGACTCTGGGAGGCAACCAAGCTGAGAAATCTAAGATGAAGTTCCTTTGTTTCAGTACTGGACTAATAGGAGGAGGATGTTAACAAGATAAATAATATAAAATGAGAAATAAGGTTGTTTGATTTGGTTTTAGTAAGTTTGAGGGAAGATTCTCTTTAGGTTACATTGAATCAGAAGTTTCTATGAGTACCTTTAAGGATTTTTCTATTGTGGAATAAAAATATTTTTAAATCTATTTTTCTTGTTTTACATAATTAGGGAGTCTTCATGAAATCACTATAAATGATTAAGTAAAGTTGATAGCTAATGTTAATAATATTTAAATCACTGACATTAGGATAATTAAACCAAAGCTGTATTAGAACTACACAGTTTAGAGAAAATATAAAGTATTGGTTCTCCATGCTGTGAAAAAGACAAGTTGGTTTATTAATACCAACTTGTCATTTTTAGTATCATCTCTAAAGATTTGTGTCTCAAATGTTTTTGAACATGGCTCACTTAAAGTACACATTCACACCTTCTAATGAGGTCAGGTGAGATAAAAGTGAGAAAATTTAGTGGTAATAAGTGTGTTGTTACCATCAGCCAAATTACAGCAGAGCCAACAGGAAGCTGACACAGCCCCTGGAGTGCAGTAAGATAGATAACATTGCACTTACCAAAACTCATCCTGAGCAGAATATTGGATATGGTTGGAAGAAAGATGTTGATAAATCAGATAGGGTCAGGGCAGAGGTTATGAGATTCCCATGGGCTCTTCATGAGTAACAACACATGGTCACTAAATTGTCTTTTAAGGAAGATAAGTCCTATTATATTCAAGGCCTTTCTGGAAAAGGGTATGCAATTTCTGACACAGAACTAATTTCTTACTTATAATATAGGTATATAGACTCTGTTTCCATGGTTCCTCCCTCTCTGATTTGGTCTCAAACTCTTCTTCAGAAATTGTCAAAATTTGACGTGTTTAAAAGGGTGCCAAATTATTTGGCCTGAGTGAAGCACCCAAATAATAATATTCCTAGAGTTCCAATGCATATAAACTATTTAGTCCAAAAAATTATTTTAAATATCATTATTTTTAAAAAAGGTTCTTCGTCATGGGCTGAAATATTTTGTTTTTCCTTTCTGTTTTTCACTTCTACCCATTTGCTATTACCTATGGTGTGCTTACATGTGATAAAAAAAAAAAAAGTCTTTTAAGGTCAGCATGTTTTATGTTGACATGTTTACCTCTAATATCTAAACTTGAACAGGTTTATGATTATGAAAAAGAGGCAATATGCTTGGGATAGTAGTATATAAATCAATGTCAGGAAACCAATCTTGTGTTTCAAAGCAGCAAAAAGCTTTTAAAGTATTGATATAGGTCCAACCAAAGGACATACAGAGTTTTCTTTTTTGTCCTAACTGGGTATCTCCCCAAAATGTGGTCTTTTTAAAGTCTCAAAAAAATTAGTTGATTTAATATCCTTACAAATAGATTAATTTAACAGACTTTGATTCGAGAAAAGCTGTCAAAACTAGTTTTTTTCTGAATGTCTGTCATTTTATATATCATTTAAAAAACTTTAGAGTTAGAAATGTAAATTGTTCTTTTAGAACTAGAGCACTTAACAAAAACAACAACTAAAGCATTTTTCTAAAACAGCAGAAGCAAAGACAATCATTCCAATTCATGTTAAGAATTTAGAAGAGTAGTAAAGATTATCATTAAGACTGCTCAAAATCTAACATGTTTATTATACTGAGACATTCAAATAATATGTATTTTTGAACATCATTCAGAAAATCTTTGTTTACATTTAGCTTATTATTTCACCCTTTGACTTTATGAAGAAAGTTTGTTGAGTAATGTAATAAAAAATGATAATGTTGAGCAAAAGTTTTAGGTCATATTTATTTGCCTCATTATTAAGATATGTCCACATTTTCTCCCTATATAGGACAAATTCAGAAGGACAAACGCTAGTGACAAAAGAGAAAAAACATTTTAAAATATCTAATTAAATTAAATTATTTTTCTTTTAAATCACTGAAATTAGAACCAAAAAATTTGAGACTTGGTTCTGCTATGGGTTGTTTGTGTCTTGACTTCAAACAAATTTTAAGTCTTTGTATCTCATCTTTTCCCAAATAGAAATCAATGGGAAAGAGAAAATTATTTCCATGCAGTCATTCTATTCCACTATTTTATAGTCCTATGATGAACACAAGTTTAAATAATGAATTATTATTCTATTTATTTCTCAATGTCATATTTTTGAGACAACTCCGTATATTTTTTTATTATAAGAATTAAATTAAGTAAATATCATATGACAATTCTCTTTAAAGAAATAGTCATTGTTCTATATGGTGAAGGTAAAACACTGACAATAAAACCACCTTTAGCTGATTAGACACCATTATGATTATTTCAGTGGAATGCAAGTGTAGGAAAGAAACACACAACAAAGAGAACAGTGGAAGAAATAAAAAGGAGAAATATATATATAAATTGGAAGTATGTCTTGCCTAGATGTAATAAGTAGTACAACAGAGCAGTTAGCAGATGACGGAAATAGTCCTGAGTTTAGATTATGCTACCATAGCTTCCTAACTATATAACTTCAATCAGAAAAATTACCCATTCCTTTATACTTCAGTTTTCTATTCTATATTATGGGGGTAAACCAATTCTGATGTGACTTTGGATATTAGGTAAAATAATGCATTAAATTTGTTTAGCATTATGCCCAGCAAGTATTCAATAGCTGGAATGGATCTCAAGCCTACTTAGAGTTTAGTCTTGCCAGAAACCTCAGAAATACTTGAAAAATGAACCTTTAGGTTACTAGTTTTATAGTAAATATGAAAGAATAAACAACGATGGTTTTATAATATTTCAATGCTCAAGTAGACCAGGCAAATAAGTAGCAGCCTGTCCAGAGACACCAAAAAGCAAAAAGATCATGAAAGAATGGGAGAGAGCAAAGTTTTCCATCTGTCAGAATTGTCACCTGTGTAGGTGGTGCATCAGTAATTCAAATCCCTTTGGAGAAGTGAGAGATAACTGAGAAAGTTTTACCTTCATCTGGAATTGACACAGCTATATTTATATATATATATGTTTTTTATCTTTTGCCATTAAAGAAATATTTTATTCTTTAATTTTCCATGACTCTCTTTCTTCTGAATTTTCCAGCTAAAAGAAAAAGTATAAAATTTAGAATTTCCTTAATAATCTTTACTTAATAACCTTTACTTAGTTTGGCCAAAGGTCACCTTCTAATCTCAATCTTCTATAGAATATCTCATGAGATGTCTTAGGTAATGGATCATGAATTGGACCCAAAAATTGGTAAAATGGACAAGTTGGGGAAAGTTTGTAAAAGCAAATCAAATGTGGCTCCAACAAAGTCTTTAGCATAGGCTTTAAATTTCAGAAACCAGAATTTTCCTGAATCTTTGCCTTCTCTTAGGTTTACCTGCTCCACTCATCTTGTTTCCTCTCCAATGCCATGTTCTCCTCAAACCCCCAAAATACAATTTGTTTACAATTATTGATTTACAAATATGTGCTCCACTGTGTTATTGGCTGAAGATTTTCAAGTAACTATCTCAGTTCAATCATGTCACCTTTAAATAACTATCCCCAAATCGTGAGGAACCTTTACCTTTGTTTTTTTTTCTTTTAGCGATGTTCATTTTTAATAAAAATAATGTCTGTCCTTTTAGTCAAATATTATCTTTTATAGGAAATCTAAATGCTTTGAAATAAAATTATTTCTGTTATTAATTACAAAACAAAACAATATCCAAGAAAATTTTAATTCAAATACAATAAACTTTTTAAGCAATAACCCTAATTTTGAGGTGCTGAATGTTGTCAATGACTTTTTTGTTGTTAAATTAAGCTTTTCTTAGTCCTGGCAAAACTTCTAAATATAATAGCTTTAAAAACAAATTCTATGTGTTGCTCAGTGTTTTATTGCCCTTTCATGCTATAACTATAGAAAATACTTACTATGTGAATGAATCTTGCCCAAAACCAAAAGAAAACCATATAAATCTTGGAAAAGGTACATTTATTTGTACTGCAATATCTGAAGTGCTTTTCTAAACTGTCTTAATTTAAAAGATTATCGTTGCTTCTTCTCTTCATTTTGCCTAATGTCTTATTTCCATACTCTCCTTCCTTATTATTGTTTTTCTGATGAGGGGTTGGTAAGGAAAGTTTATATTACCAAATTGAAACTTTTTGTATTATTGCATCAGTAGTAAGTATAAGAGTAGTATAAAAGTAGTATAAAACTAATACAATCATTGCAAATTAAATGGTATAATCAACTTTGAGTAATGACAACAGCGACAAAAATTCATGATGTAAGATTATTTGGTTGCTGCTGTCCAAAAAGGCACTCAAATTATTACATAAGATAGAGTAATGAACAAACTGATACTCTGTCAATTTTGTTTCTACCTTTTGGAAATTGCAGAAGATACAACAAATATATGCCATTGTAGTACTTAAAATGTTAAAATAGAAGAGTTTGGGAGACCATAAAGCCAGCATTTTTTATTGCAGAAGGTCTATAGGAAAATATTAAAACATTGTGATAAATTTGCAAAGTCATGGTGACACTTCTAGGCTGCTACATGGAAAAAAGAAGCAACTCTTCCTCTGTTTTGTGAGTCATTTTTATTATATGTTTATGGTGGTTTGTTTTGTCAATTTGACCTGAATTTGGGAAAGAGAAAGGGAGAAAATCTAGTTTATGAATCATTAAGAACCAGAGAAATTAAGAAGAATAAGAGACCTTAGAGAGGATTTTAGCATTATTTTAAAAGGGTGGATAATATGATATGTGAATTATATTTCAATAAAGCTGTTATAAAAAATGAAAAAAAAGAAAGATGCTCTTAAAAGAGATCTGAGATTTATACTGATTGAAATACTCGCTGCTAAAATAATCCCTGTGGCCAGAGATGTGACAAGCATGAACTGAAAAAGCCTAAGTATTGCAACTGTACTCATAAGACCATGAGTAGAATCAGTATCTAAAGAATCACGTGGATATCCCAACACAATTCATGAGTTTTTGAAATGGAATAGAGGAAAGAATGCTATAGAGGCATATACAAGTGTTCAAGTATAACAGTCATTTTTTTCCTTTTTATTAACCTTTTTTGGCTGCAATAGGGATTATTCTACATCTTGTTAAAGAGAGAGAATTCCACATAATGCTTAATTAAAGCCTCACAGAAACTTCCTTTTATAAAAATTTTTCTTTAATTTTGATTTTATGGATGAAGAAACAGAAAATAGATTGAATGAATTGAACAATCCAGAACCAGTAAAGGAAGAAGCGAAAATTAGAATATAGTCTTTTAGCAACGAGGCCCTATATTCTTTTCACATATCATGCTGCCTGTCTCAGGATTCCACCCATTTATCATGTTTAGAGATTTATATTGTTTTGAAACTAGCATTGCCCTAGAAATGACTTCAGAAAAGCAAGAAATATTCTACTTTTTTGATGTTCTTACTGGTTGGTTTAGCAGAATAAATGTAACTCAGAGAAGATGACCTTAATTAAATTAATGTATTCTATGCTGACATTATACTTATATAAAAAGTGAAAAAAAATATTTCAAGAGAGCTAAACTTCTGTTAGGAGTAAAATTTTTTTACAGTTACTTTGAAAAACTATTTGTTAGTATTAGATTAAGGTGAACAGAGGTACACTCTGTGGCCAATTTTACTCCTAATCATAGACCCACCAAATACACATAGTCACCAAATGACATGTACAAGAATGTCCAAAGCAGCCTATTCTTAATAGCCAAAACTGCTGAAAATGATCCAAATTGAATAAATATATTTGTTCTATTCTATTAGTGGAATACTACAGTGTAAACACTCACCACCCCCCCCCAAATCTATAACTATACACAGCAACATGGACAAATCAATATTATTGAAAAACATAATATTGAGGGGAACAAAGCCATAGACAAAGGAATACAATAGTATGATTTTGTTTATAAAAAATTAAAAACCAGAAAAAACTAATCTAACCTCTTAAAAGTCAGGATAATGATTACTTTTGGAGCAAGAGAGAGAGGTAATAGTACCTGGAACTGGAAATAAACGTGACTACTTAGGTGCCAGCAATGATGTTTCTTACTATGGGTGCTGGTTCATGGATGCGTTAACTTGGTAAAAATTGACCAAACTATACACTCATAATTTTGTATTTTTATGTATATATAAGTATGTATATTTGAATATATATAATTCGAGTTTCTTCAGAAGAGTTATCCTGAATTTCTAGCTCTTTGCCAACAAAACGTCCTATATAAAATATGCATGTGACAGATTTTCTTACACAATGAAGCAGACCTTGGGAGAAATCCTTCATTATAATGAATTAGGTTTTTTGTTTATTTCACACTAGCACCTATATACAATCATACAACATGATATTGTACACAAATCATAATTTGCTCCGGGGCATATACCAAAGAAGACCTGATGTCACCTGAGAGGTTATTTTGACACCAAAAAGATATAACAGAGTAAAAGCCACAAATGAGCACTTGTGATAATACTCCAGGAAGTGTTCACGAGCGGGTGGTATTGGAGAGGTGACTTCCGACAAGAGCCCGCAGTGTGAAGCTTGGTACAGAGTTTTCTTGGCAAGAAGAAAGAGTAAATGCCAAGCCCCTGATGTAAAAACAAATGTGGAATTTAGGGAAAACAGAACAAGGTCTGGTTGCAGCTGCAGTGGAAGCAAGAGAAGTGACAAAGATAGTGGGACAAGCAGGCTGTGGTTGGGTAACTCAGATGAGAAAAATAAATTGTACAGATAAGAAAAATATATTTCAGTGATACTCTGAAGTCATTGAAAGGTTAAAACAGATCAGTAACATGATCTAATTGGCATTTTTAAAAGTTCACTCTGTCTGCTATGTAAAAAAATGGGCTGTATGGGGAAGAATGGAAGCAGAAAAACTATTATAAGGTTACGGCTATAGTCCTAATGATAGGTAATAGTGGCTTAGTGTTGATAGGATGCACTGAAAGATTGTATGTAAGGGTGAGAAACATAAAAGAATAAATGGTTGGGGGCTTGAACAAGTCAAAGGATGGTAGTTTCACTTCCTAGGAAATTTGGAATGGCCAAGATCAATTGAGTATACAGCAGTTAGCCCGAAGCATGGAAATGTTTATTTAATGTCATATTTGTTATTGTTATCACTACTGGATTGCCTGTATTGATAACCTATAAAACTCTTAAAACATGATCTGCGCTCTTGACTATGGCAGCCATAAAAAGTCCCATGAAACATTCCTCAACATCAGTATTAATTCTTAAAAGGAATTCTGAAATGTGCTTCCTTTTTACATGTAATAAAACTAAAATTAGAAAGCTAAATAATATTTGTCGAGGCCAACTTTATTCTATGAAAATTAATAAAGGAAACTTCAACTAAAATTAGCTTCTGGAAGCCTTGTAAAGGAAGCTCTCAGGCTCTACCACTCATTGTCAATTACCCCAGTCATCAATTACAACTATAGTTAATTCAGTTACAGATCCTGACAGGAAGAGATGTACCTTGCACTGCCAAACAGGAAGTACAACTACTTTACTATTCCAGCTGAAGAAGGGAAGATTTTTTT
Organism: Pteropus medius; assembly: GCF_902729225.1. NCBI lineage: Eukaryota > Metazoa > Chordata > Mammalia > Chiroptera > Pteropodidae > Pteropus > Pteropus medius. The sequence goes on along the minus strand of NW_024340849.1, from coordinate 32,564,917 downwards.
CTTGCCCAGCATCAAGAGCCACCAAAGAAAACAGCACAGCTCAGCCAATGTGAAGCCACTGTCACTTGAACTCTTACTTTCCCCCAATGAACTTTCATTTTTCTTTGCTGATAACTTCCTTGTTCTGTCTTCCTTTCTATAAAGCCTTTTATTTTATATAACCCCTGGGAGTATCTCTCTGCTTGCTAGATGAGATGTTGCCCTATCCATGAATCATCTAATAAAGCCATGTAGATATCTCCAAATTTTTAATTCTCAAAGCCCGAGTACCCTGAAATCCACTCTATAAATATGAAATCTCTTTTAAATTGTTATATAATGGAGTGGAAATATTATTAAAATCTAAATTGGCAGGAGTCACTTGCACCATCTCAGAGAATTAGTACAGCTCTTCTGAGCTAGAAATACATCTCTGTTTTGCAAATGCCAAAACTGCTTCTGTTTCTTCTGTGCTGCTAAATGGTGAAAACTTTAGTAGATATTTTTTCTGTTGTCAAGCAGAACATGTTATTGAATCTCTTTTATGGCAAGGTAGAATCGGAGCAGAGAATTAAACTTCTTTGTATGTTAAAGCAAACAGAATTGAGTTTTCAAGAAGCTTAAAAACTTCTTGAAGGCTTATGATTATGGGGATATGGACAAGAGCTTGGGGATATGTACAAGAACTTGAGGTTATAGAGAAGGGGTTGAGTGGTTCCGCCATGTAAATACCATTGTCCACTATAATCACCAGGGACAAACTCTTCAGAAGATAAGGTCACACAGAAATACTTGCATGAATTTTTGTTGTTGTTGTCGTTGTTGTTGTTGTTGTTAGAAAATCATAAAAAATGAGTTGATGTTCCATATCTGGTTAGCAGAGGGAATAAAGGAAATGAAGCAGCAGATACTTAAACTTAGAGGATAAGTAATAAACTACTAATTTGCAACACGCACACACCCACACGCACACACACATACATATGTGTGTAATTAAAATTCAATAATAACTGTAGCAATTTGGTATTACTTAGATCAACAAAGTTATTTTCAAGGAGAATTTTATCATTAACATTATTTAGAATTGTTGGCATGTGGTTTCATTATATTTTTAATTATCTAAAAGACAACGCCTATATCAGGGGTAGACCACACCCACTTTCTCTCCCTGGGTATGCCCCTGTAATGAAATAATATGCAGACAAAGATGGATTACTAAAATTAGCATATATTCATTATATATATTGCATATATGCATCTATACATTATATAAATGCATGTATACATCACATACATGTATACATTTTTCTCAAGGGGCAGGGTGACCTCAGCTGACATCTGTGTTACAGTTAAAATGTAAAAGATAACATTTATCATAAGATTATTAATTTCCAAGAACTGCAAAAATGTAAGCCTGCAATATAAATATCTTTCTTGAAAGAGTAAATTTTATAATTTATACAGACTAGCTTGGCTTTTAAATGTAATCTAATACTACACATAGTATTCAAATACATAAGCACAAATTTTATAACTAATATCAGATTCCTTATAAAGATAATCATTTCCCATGATGTTTATATAAAACAAGTGTAACAAAATTTTCGATTCTATATTATGGAAATACACATAAAAAAGACAGAAGATGCCCTACTTGTAACAAACTTTCAAGTTTCCATAATTCTGTAAATCTCTTTTTTTCCATAAAGAATAATGTCTCAGGAAAAAATTCTAAAATTTAAACTGTTGTAATAGTTTTTGTAATCATGTAAAAGACACATGTGCTGAGTTAAAATGAGGAATTTGTTTTACATTTAGCTTTAATGTATCTATCTCTGTAAAGTGACCCTTCATGCAAGCAAAACATTCAGTCAATATATATCACACAAGCAATAAATCTTCTGGAAGTGTCCCCTCCTGTGGACAATGAGTTTCCCCCATGAGGCCTTTGCTAGTTATTCTGTGCTATTCTTTACATTCCCTTTGTAATTTTAGAAATGTGTAAAACAAAAACTAGAAATCTGGATTGAAACAGTACACTTGAGAAGAAAACTGCCGGAGGTGTTCGAGTTATCTTTAATGCCATTGAATCAACCAGGCTCATGTATTAAAAGCTGGGGAACAGAAAATCAATAAAATACATTAAACTTGACTTGGTTTTACTAGTTAAATAAATAAATATAAGTAAAAATGAAAACTTCTTATTCCATTCAAAATACATGGCCACCTAAATGATCTCAATCCTCTAGGAATACAGCCTGTCTTAAAGGATTTACTGATAAGAACTAATAAAGGAGAAGGTCAAGATTTAAGATCCAAACTAAGTTTTACTATAACTGTAAACAGTATCGATTTTCTTCAAACAGCTGAGAAATATTTTATTTAAACCTTACGTGGCCCATGACAAAGAAGTGTCAGACTGTTAACTTACTGCATTAGGATTAAATACTCTTTAAAACCTCAATTCTTGTTAGTTTCTTTGCCCTCAGCATCAACCAAAGTTATCCTGTAAAAGGCAGTGACTTTGCAGAGCAGCTTCTAAGGAGGCAACTTTGCCCAAGACTGATGCTTTGTGTTCTGAGACACTATCTCAAAGAAACATTTGGCGTTACAGGTTGCAAAAGCTGCTGCCTTTTGTGAATCTACCTGCTGTTTTAGACCTTGCTTGGTCTTTTGGACCCAGGTACTTATCTATTGCTCTGATGTAAAAGTACTGTAAAAGCATTTTGCTTCTGTACGATTTGGCGTAGACCCTTCAGTTTGCTGACATTCTGAAACCGTCATTCTTTGTTGTCTTTGGTTTCCTATTAGCCTAGAGCAAACAAATTTCCTTTCACCACCATGAACCCAGCAAAGCAGTAAGAGTCCTGCCTCCCTGCAGCTTCCAGCTGCAGCTAACCTAGTAGATGCATCCTGCAATTACATGAGTCCTAATGGTTTGACTTTGCTTCATGATCTTGGTAATATCAACTTCTCATCTAATGTTAAAGTTTCTTCCCAGATTGTGTGTCCTTGAACATGTGTTTCATGTCAATGTATCTCAAATTACTCAGGAGTAAGATGGAAGAGGTAAGGGACCAGACATATTCACTTGCTGTTCTAAATATGAGAAATAAAATAAGTCATTATCACCTCTAGTACACTGGTCATTCAGAATGAGAAAGCAATGGATTGGTATTCACACATTCACTCATCCACTTCTTAGAATATAAATTCTATGCAAGCAGGAGACTTGCTTTTCTTCTCTAGGAATCCACTAACAGAAACAGTGTCAGGCACTTATGCTTTTATTCAGAAGATACAAATATATATTAAAAATAAAATAAAATAAAAGTAACCTTCAGCCTCCAAAGACCTCACTATTCCATAAACACTATAGCTGTGTTACAATAAAAAATGCTCTAAAGGGGAAAAAAAAAACTAACTCAAAAAACCAGAGTTCCCCCTTCTACTTTGAAACCTACTTGAAATATGATCTATGGCATTATTTAACTTCTAGGTACCTCAGTTTGGTCATTTGTAAATGGGATAATGTGCACTGCGTGAGAATAATACTTTGAGTTTAGCCATGAATAACAGAAAGCCCAAGTAAATAATAGAGGCTTAAACAAGGAGAGTATATATTTTCCTTCAAACAATAAAAATTTCATGGTTGGCAATTTAGGGCAAGCTTAACAGCTCCATGATACCCTCAGAGACCTAGTTTCTTCCTGCCCTCTTGCTCAGCTGTCCTTAGCATATTCGTCTCATTTTATTGTGACAGATGGCTGTTGGGGCTTTTGTATCTCAACAATATTCCAGGCAGAAATACCGGAAGAATGAAAAGTCAAAGGGTCATTTTAACTGTGATGACTTCCTTTTAAGGAGTTAGGCACATGCTATTCATTCCCTTAAATCTCAATGGTCAGAACTAGATCCCATATTAACAAGGAATACTAGGAAGTACAGTTTCTTAATGTGGTTACTTGCATATACAACAAAATCAGATCTTTTTTACTAAGAAGGTAGGGAAGGATAAATATTGAATAAGAAACTATCAGTTTTAGTCACAAGTATAATTCATTTATTTATATAATAAACACTTATTGTATGTACATTTGGGGTTAAGTATTTTGCAGTCCTTAAGATGGAAAGAGAGAAGTGTCCAGAGATGAATAAAATGCTTCCTATAGACTAAATGTTTGCATTCCCCTAAAATTCATACATTTAAACCTAATCCTCAGTGTGATGGTATTAGGAGGTGGGCCTTTGGGATGTTATTATGTCATGAGAGTGGGACCCTTATGAATGGGATTAGTGCGCATATAAAAGAAACCCCAGGGAGCTCCCTCACCCCTCCCACCATGTGAGAACATAGGACTGTCAAAGAACAAGGAAGTGAGCCCTCATCAAATACCAGATTAGCCAGAGCCTTAATGCTGGACTTCCCAGCCTCCAGCAAAGCAAAAAAAAACAGAAAGTTCTTTGTTTAAGCCATTTGACCTATGATATTTTGTTATAACTGCCTGATCTAAGACAGTGCTGCCCTCGATGCCTAGAAAGAGATAATAAAATAATATTTATGATTTTTTTTTTCATCTGCAAGTCTATCATAAAAGCTTTATAAAACTTGATGAAGAATTCTTAAGTCTAGTTGTATTCAAGGGATGGAGAAGCTGACTCTACTACTTGGTTAGAGGAGCATAGCAGGAATTGTTACAACTAACTTTGTCATTTTGGTAGATTGAGTAGCTGAGTGCCCACTATGCTTATATTCCTTAATATAGTCATAGTTCTCCAAAGTATGCACTCACTGCACTTACTAGGACATAGTACCCTAAGGCCACTAATTTTAAACTATCCACCTACATTTTTGAGGAATAGTTGCACCCATGAAAAGTATAAAATTCTTTACCATAATTATTTGGACCATTTGACCCAGTTCTGTACATTTTAAATTGGGTATCTCGGTTATGACAGATCATATTTTCTGTTTCTTCACATTTAAAATTAGGATGATACCATCTATCTTATTAATCAAAAAAGCTTACAGCTCAGATTTTTATTATTACTATATTTTCTACAGTGATCTGTGATCAATGATTTTTGATATTACTAGTGTAATTATCTTGGGGCTCTAAGAACCATGCCCATATAAAAACAAAATTAATTAGTAAAAAGAAAGCTTATATCTCAGTTAAGATATTGGATGCTAGAGTTCTTCACCAGCTACAAACTACTATACAAATACGAATTGTTGTTATTGTTGTACTTTGCTTTGACTCATCTTGCCCAGCTCTGTCGCCATTATTTCTTCTCCCACACAAAAATTCTTTGCTCAGTCATGATTTCATAACAACTCATCATCTTCCTATGGCATGACAATTCTTTATAACTAAATAAAAATAAAAAAGGTTACATAAATTTATTTCCTTCTGAAAATTTTTCAATAATTTGCCATCCTACTTATTATTCTCACATCTCACTATACTAACCAATGTGAATTTCAAATTATATTCGAATATTTGAATAACTGTTCATTTCTATAATTTATAATGTTTTTATTTGCTATATATAGACTCATTCAAATAATTAATTGACAGGAAAGTCAATGAAGTTGTAATGAAGAGAAGTAGTGTATTGATAATCTAAAAGCTTGGCGAGGGCAGTTTACATGTGTTTTGGGGATGCATTTTTTTAAAGAATTAGCTTTAATAATTATATCTTTTTTCTTGCAAGAGTTAAACTTTATTTTCATTCCTTGGGCTGGGGAGTGAGAGGTACTCAAGAGAACTCTGAGTACAGAGAGATGATGATGTGCAGATAAATAAAACTCCATCACGGAGAAGCCACAAAATTTAAAAATATACTGATCATTGAAAGTTGATCGCATTACACATTTGCTTTTGTTCATTCCATTTCTCTACCATATTATAAATATGAGTAGAGGAAAGAGCTGCAAATAATTTCTATAAATATTAAAGTCAAATGTAACATATCCAGACCTAAGTCTGAATGTGATCAATAACTCTTAGTGGCAAGAATATATAGTTACTTAATTCTGAGCTGACCCAAAAGTTAATAAGTTGGTGTGATTTTATTTTGTCTTTTATTCCCTCTCTTCTGATATAAGTATTTGGTTGTATGTGTGTGTGCGTGTGCATGTGCCTGTGCGTGTGCGTGTGCGTGTGCGTGTGCGTGTGTGTGTGTGAAGAGAGAGAGAGAAAGACAGAGAGGGGGAAATTGAATAGAGTAATGAGAGAAAATTATATTATAACTGACATTTTTTTATGCCAATATTTACAGAAGTAAAAAGTTTCAATAAGATAAACTTTTAAAACATATATCATAAATATGAAATGATTTTGGAATTTATCTCAATAAATGTAATGGAACACATTACTTTTATTTAATTTAGAACATGATATACATTAGTTCTCTCTTAGCTAGACTCTTTTATAAACTATTAATGATTTAATTTGCATTTTCATCAAGAGTAAAAAAAATATAGTTATTGCACAGGTCTCCTTTTCTGTAGACACTGAATCATTATTTAATTTAGCATTATTTTAGTTTTACATACCATGTTTACATTTTTATCTAGGTGCTGCAATTGAGTAAACATATATTTAATTTATCATCTAATATATTTTAATCTAGGCATATGAAGATCATTAGTTTTTTTTATAATGCCATGTGTTCTTCAAATTTTTTAAGTCACAGGCAATAGTTTCATTTCTTTTTCTTTGAAAATAATGTTGTTCATGAGTTAGAGATCAAAAGAAAACCAAATATTCTATAAAGCTTTTTAGTGTCCTAGTTCGCTGATTCCATTTTTAAAGTCATTGCATTTTTACTATATATCGTGCAGTGTTTCCAATCACTTTTTTACACAGACTTGATTTTTCCACTGTATGTCTCCTTTTAAGAGCTGTGTAAATAGTTAATCATATTTTGAAAATTCTACAAAATCCTTAATAAAACTTAAGTTAACATAAAAGAACATTATTAAAATGGAAGAAATGGATATAATATATAAACTCAAGAGATTGTGATCATTATCTACAATTATAGGAATAATTGTTTTCAGGAAATAAGTATAAAATTACAAAAATGAAAATTGATTTTGAATATTAGAGAAACAGTATTAAATTCTAAACTCTATGATATTCTTCTGAGCTAGGTAAAACAACTCTCTTGTGTAGAATAGTTTATTTGATTCTTAAAAGAATGTGAAAGGAAAGTGCCAAAAAAAAAATCTATGGCTATCTATCTGTTTATCTATCTATCTATCTATCTATCTATCTATCTATCTATCTATCTATCTACCTATCTAATGTATCTATCATCGTCATCATCATCTATTGTATATCATTTCTTTCTCTAGATCTCTATATTACGTGTGCTCAAAGAGAAGACTGAAAAACTTACCAACACTTCACCAGAGTGGTGATGTCTCCCCAACATGAGATTCACTCTTTATACCATTGTTCTTTTCACCAATGGTAAGAGGAGTCTCTAGGTTCAACTTCTTCTCTGTCAAAATAAATAAATAAATAAACCTGAGGAGGGTTAGGAGACTAAGAATCAAAGCTTCAGTAGCCTGGATTTGGAGTATCAGAAAGCTGGACCTGGAGATGATGCCAAGAGATTCAGAGGCAGAGTGCCAACTACAAAGAACCAAAGTATTGGAACAGACAAGCTGGTGTATTGGCTTGAGCCTAGATGCCCTTAGTCGTATGACTATAGCAAGAGTAGCAAGGTGATGAAGTTGAACTTGAGACACTTCTGAGTCAGAAGGGTACTGGAGTGGTTCTGGTCAAGGTAGGTCACTGTCAGAATTAGAAACAAATAATATCTGAAGAAAAATTTCCACAATATACCTGCAAGATTAAGATCACTGGAGAAGATTGCCAAATAAAATAGAAGCCAAGACTCTATGATAATAAACAACAGAAACAAAATAAGATTTGAAAGCAAGGATGGCAGATTTGTGAACGGCAAGATATAGAGTATAGAAAAGATAGGTAGAAAATTTAAGAAAATGAAAAATGCAGTTATAAAGTAGGCATAGAACAAAAAGCCATTAAGAATGTTTGGCAGATTTGAAAAATAAATAGAATTTCTAGAAATGAAAGATATAATCATTGACATAAAAACAAACTCAATGGACAAGTTAAAGAACAGATTAAATGCATTTGAAAGAGAATTTATGAACTTAAAAAAATATATATGTTAAAAATTACTTTGAAAGCAATAAAAAAAAAAGACCAGGAGATGAAAAATGAGAAAGATTAAGAGACCTGGAGAATAGAATGAATATTCCTAATTTATATCTAGTTGTCATTCCAGGAGTAAAGACTAGGTAAAATGCCGAAGAAACAACATTTAAAATCATATTAGGAGAAAATTTGCCTGATGTAAAAATATAGATCCACAGATTAAATGAATTTTAGTCAAGATTAGTAAAAAGAAATCTATGCCAAGGCACACTACTAAAACTGAAAAAATACCAAAGATGATAATCTTAAAGTAGAGGAAAAAAAATTATCTACAATGGAATGGCTGTTAAAAAGACCATAGAAATCTCAACAGCAACAAAAGCCAGAAGATATAAAATGTAATTTTTAAAGAATTGAGAAAAGATAACTGTCAATAGAAATTTAACTTAAAATATAGTGCATTATGTTATACTGTTATAATACTCTTTTATATGATCTCAAAATAGCCAACCTAAGCACAATATATTTATAGGATTACATATATATGTGTGACAAAACTATACCTACTATAATATATTACTATACCAACCTATACTATAGGTTAGAATAGTGGTTATTCTAAAAAGAGAGGACATAGGAAGACGGGATGGGGAGGAGCACATTCACAGATGCATGTTACAAGCAGTGTTAAATTTTTGATATGTGTTTTGGTTCATGAGTTTACATTGTATCAAATTTTTAAAAGCGAGCAAGCATAGACAAAGATAATAGTGCATTAACCAAGAACTCTGTTAAAATAAAATATCAAGCAAAAATAATCTCCATCCATTAAGTAATTGAACATAAGAAATAGGTAATGACACAAAAATAATCAGTACGATTATTTAACTGCTAATAATAATCTTTAAACTGTTACGAAAGAAAAATAGTGATTGAGTTTATGGATGTACCATGTGAATAGTCCTTCTCATCAGCATTGATTGCTTTTCGTGCCTTAAGGTTGAGATGGAAGCACAACTGCAGAATGATTTTCTAGCATCACAAATGCCAAATCTCTTTTCTACTACACACAGAAAAATACATATCATCAAAATAGGTACCAATCTGTTTCTAACAATTCTACACAGGCTCAGAAAGAAATAAGGCAAAATTGAAATTCTGCATTAAGTATAGATATCATAATATGTACAGAATAGCTTAAGGGCAATATCAAAATATGAATTACCTGGAGGTAAATAACGTAGGATTGACTATGTTCATGATAGTTCTCTGATTTTGCAAATTATAAGGTCATGATGTGTTTTGAACTACTACTGTCTGTTAGTTCTACATCGCTTAACATTTTTTCTACATAATCTTGTGTCACCTTGGCCCTGTGTTGCCATATAGAGAAGAAAGACATTAATTTGGATCAGAGTCTTGCCAGGATTTGTCGATTTCATGATGGCTACTGACATCATTGGAATACAGCTATGGATAAATTCAGCCAAGTTTAAAGAATATATTTTTGACCAAAATTTATATTAGCTACACACACACATTTCCAATTTGTTTTTCGTTATAACACCCATGTTCTTTTTAAGTAATTTTTATATTCCTTATATTTACTTTTAATTTTTTTTAATGTAGAACGCTTCACAAATTAGTGTGTCATCTTTATACAGGGCCCAAGCTAACTTTCTCCATATCATTACAATTTTAGTATACATGCTGCCAAAGTAAGCACTACTGTTAGTTTATAATAAACATTGTCAGGGTTCTATATTAAACTCTTATATTATCTATGCACTGTCTGTATTAAATTGACAAGTTTTTTTCATACATGAAAACATAGTTATCAAATGTTTGTAGTAGCTGTTGCATTAGAAAGTTTTTGATGCAGTTTAATAGAAATAAATATGTTTCTGGAAAACATAAGTTATAGATTCTTTCAGGAAACAGTACCGCTCTATAAAAAAAAGTAAATCTGGTGTGTATATATATATATATATATATATATATATATATATATATATATAATAATCTCTAATGATAGCTGCTGACATAATAAGAATGAGGCTTTAATTAAGTTCAACTCAGCTAAAAGAGAACCCTTTTCATAACATAGCTGCCAGGATTTCTTTTCTTATATCATTAAAGACTTTAGAGCAAAAAACAATCAATAAATAAAGCAATCAGTGCTTGTTTTAGACCACTTTAGAAGCACTTTAATAACTATATAGAAATATAATAGGGTAATAAGACATACAGGCATAAATAAATATAATAAATAAGGCAGATTATTCAATAAATAATGGAGGAATATATTTAGCCTTAGATTCATTCGTGTTGTCAAAATGGCTAGATTTCCTTCTTTTTTTAGGAAGAATAATATTCCATTGTATGTAAATGCCACATTTTTCTTTATTCGTTAGCAAATGGATGTTTAGTTTGCTTCTGCCTTGGCCGTTGTGAATAATGCTTCAGTGGATATAGTAGTGTAGATATCTTTTCAAGATGTTTATATCCATTCTTATGGATATATACCAGTAGTATTAATCGATCATGTGAGAGTTCCATTTTTAATTTTTTGAGGAACTTCCATATTGTTTTCCATAGTAGCTGCATAAACTTACATTCCTACGAACAATGTACAAGGGTTCTCTTTTCTCCATATCCTCATAGAATTGTGTCGCTTTTCTTTTTGATAATAGTTGTCCTTACAGGTGTGAGGTGATAGCTCCTTGTAGCTTTGATTTGCATTTCCTTGATGATTAATGATGTTGAATACCTTTTATATGCCTGTTGGTCATTTGTATGTCTTTTTAAAGAAATGTTGATTCAGTTTCTTTGCTCATTTACTAATTGGATTATTTGTTTTCTTGCTATTGATTTCTTATATATTTTGGATACTACGCCTTTATCAGATATACATCTTGTAAACATTTTCTCTTATTCTGTAGGTTATCTTTTAATTTTGTTGATTATTTCCTTTGTTCAGAAACTTATTTTTTTTTAAGTGTTAAGCATTTCTTTTATTTTTTAACCATTTTGTTGAGGTATGATTGACATAGTAAAAGTTATACATATTTAATACAAACAACTTGATGAGTTGAGAGATAAGTAAACACCTATGAAACCACACCACAACCGAGGCTTTTTACTTATGAGGAATTTACAAGGCTTTATTTACTTTATGAGAAATCTAAAATTGTTAAACTTATACAAGCAGAGAATAGAATAGTGGTTCCCAGGGGCTAGAAGGAGGAGTAAATAGGGAGTTATTAGTCAAAAGGTACAAAGTTTCAGTTATACAAGATGAATAAATCATGGAGATCTATTGTACAACATACTGCCCATAGTTAATAATATTGTATTGTATACTTAAAACTTTGTTAAGAGGGTAGATTTTGTGTTAAGTTTTCTTATCACAACATAATAATAATAATAATAATAATGAAAGTCAGAGGAAACTTTTGGAGAAGGTATATATGTTTATGGCATAAATTGTTATGACGGTTTCACAGGTGTGTACTTATTTCCAAACTCATCAAGTTTATACATTAGTTACGTACAGTTTATTTTGTATGTCAGTCATATCTCAATAGCGTTTTTTTAAGAAAGAGCATACTTTTCTTAAAATCAACCTTACCTTTTTCTCTATGGTTTTATATATGCATCCAGAAAAACAAATATTACTGATTAGATTATGATCACTTTACTTGTTTTAATAAATTAATTTTTGGAGGGGACCTTAAATATAATGCAATATCTTTGGATATTCAGTATATGATAATAGTTTGCACATACAGATATTTAAGATAAATGTCATAGTGTCTATGAACACAGACATAAGAGAGAGAACTGTGTTGGAAGCTTGGCTCAACTGCTTCCCAGCTGGTGACTTTGGGCAGATTTCCTTATCAGAAAATGGAGTTGGTAACTACCCTAGAGGTAGATTTTTAACATGAAGCGATAAATGCATGAAAGGACTTGGGAAAAGATCTGTCATTTAATAAGCACTCAGTAAATGATCATTATGTCACTAATCTATTTTAAGGACTAGTATAAAAAGAGAAATAGAAAATAAATGCTAATTCAAGAACTGATAACCTAAATATTCAGTGAGCTTAATACAATTCAGGGTTTAGTCCAAGAAAACTTAATTAAATATAATCATTCTCTCATTTTGTTTCCCATATAACTCAATTTTGGAAGAAATCTGATATTTTTGAGGAGATGGACTCTACTTTTTGCAAATGTTTGCTTTAGCATCATGATGTGAAACAGCAAAAATATATGATGTTAGGAATTATGAGATGCGAGAGTACAAATTTGATGGGCCAAAGAGAATTTCTGTGGGGGTAATGATTTTTAGAAACTGACAGCAAGCTGTCGAATACCACATTTCCATATTTATCCTCAAGTAACATGAGCCACAAAACCAAGCTCCAAGCCTTCCTGGTTGACTGGGTTATAACTTTGGAAATCTTTATAGCTGAACTTTAAAATAAATCCACATGATTTGGGGCTTTAAATTCAATTTTTGGAATATTAATCTAATAGAACAACAGACATTTTTTTTCTGTCCAAATCTGCCATCGGCTCTCTTAAACCCATGCTGCATAATTCTTCTGTGAATGATTGAGAACCTTATATTGCTTTCTTGTCATTGTAATTTCCATGAAAGGCAGTAACTCCTTAATGAATATTTGTTCACCTGTCTCATCTATTCCAATAAAAGCTGAAATAAATATACACTTGAATTGCTTTGCGGATTTATTCACAGAGAAATTATCCATCAGGAAGTTAGTTCTATCCACGAGACATTCATCTCTTCTCTGTGTGTAGTAGGCCACCAGATGGTAGCTCTCTACAGCTCTTGTGGGCTGTGAATTGGCACTAATTGAAACATCAACACTCACTTCAAGGCTCCTATAGAGAAATCACATCTCCAGATCTCCAAATCCTCTAAACCGTAAATTTTCAGTGTACTTTATTTAATGTTATTGTTTTTATTTTGCAAAAATCAATAGCATCTTCACAGAAAACGTTACACATGTGGTAAAAAAAATCCTTGAAGTTTTATTACTTACATTTTACATAAGTCTATCCTGATTCTAAATGGCTCCAAATAGCATTTTTTTCAAGATGGTATAAAACATTGTTGTAATGAATTTTACTCTAAGAAGGATATTATTTTGAATTGCTTTGATTTCTTCAAAGACATACATAGATTTTTTTAAAGATGAGAAATAAAAATAAATTACTATTTGATTATCTCTTGTATCATTTTCATGACCATGATCTAGAGAGACAAGAGCACATTTAAATAAATAACTACTCAAATAAATAATGTTCTATTTCATCAATTTTTCAGCAAATATTTTACAATGGCCATGTTCTTAATTGTTGACAAAATGTTATAATAAATTTTGATTCAGTTTAGCAAATATTTATTGAAAACTTATAAATAACAAATATTTACTGTGTTATTCACTGTGCTGGGCATTGTAGAAGAACCAAGATGGCTATAAAATAATTTCTAAAAATTTGAAGCTTCCTTTCCAATGGGAAAAGCCAGCATAGATACAGACACAAAAAGAATAATTTCAGGAAAATTTTGGTGTTATAATAGAAGAACACAAAAAAACAACTTTTGGGGGGAGGAATGAGGAAAAACATTGACATGTAATGAAAAATAAATTGGATTAGAATAAATGAAGATGGGACAAGGACATTCCAGACAGAACAAAGTTATCAAAGAATAAAATATAGAAGTAGTTAGTAAATTCCAGAAAAAAAAGGTTGAGTAAGCTGACTAAATTGAGAAATGGACTCCACTCTGAAAGTTAATTGGTGACTTTACACAGATATAGTTTTTGTTGATATGGAATTTAGTTAATGTTATTAGACAATAAGACATGGTGATCAATTTTGTCCTGAGATAAAATAATTTTCTTGTATCTCAAAGCGAGTTTATTTTTACATCACACAGCATTTCCTCAGTATTAAATGGTGAGGTTAAAAGTCAGATTACCAAGGAATCAAGAACCAAATGGTAACAAAGTAGATCATCATAGAAAGTGTTGACGGCATGGTACGGTATGTGAGAAAATATCAGCAGTGAAGGTGGATATGTAGGAAAATATATCTCATAGTTGAGGAAATTCTGTTTTAGACTTACTGGTTAGATTTCCCCAAACTTGATTTAGCAAAGAGACCAACATTAGCAGGGAAAATCAGAGCATGAGAAATTCTGGGAGACTAAAGAGAATAATAAGATGGAAGAAGTTAAGAAGTGTTGGAGTCTAACTAACCTGTGTTCAATCGGACTCTGGTTGTGTAACCTCTGGAAAGTTACTAAAACTCTTCGTCACACTGTTTTCTCATCTGTATTATTAGATAGTTACTAATACTTACTTCAATATATTGCTTATAGAGAAACAGAATAAGATATATTAAGTGCTCAGAATGAAATAAGCATTCTGTAAATGATAGCTATTTGTTTGCTACTCTCATAGAATCTGAATCTCTATCAATAGTCCCTCTCCCCCTCTCCCTCCCCCCTCCCTCTTTCCTCTCTTTCCTCTCTCTCTCTTTCCCTTCCTCTCCTCCACTCCACCTACCCTCTCCCCTCTTTCCCTTCCTTCCTCCCTCCCTCCCTGGGATATAAGAGTTTCACAGAGGTCACCTCATTTAGACAATATTTAAAATGTTATATGCTAAAGGCATTTTAAAAATGGAATGCTCTTAGAAGTGTCTATTAAAATAAGTTGAGTGGTTTATGACAACAAAGAATCAAAATGTATATAACCCACATCTCAAAACAGGAAAAAAAAAAAAAATCTCATGCCAATAAAGAGAAGTGCAAAGAACAACCAACTGATTTGTTTGAATAAGTATTTTTCCAGAAATGCAGAATTCTGTTAAACTTTGGAGGAAAAAGTCACGGGTAAAAACCATTACATCTATCAATCAATTTTATATCCTATGAAACATTGTGTCCTTTTATTTTTACTTGCATGTATAGCACAGTCAAAGTACTCCTTTTTACATAAAACCAGTATTGAGAACTACTTCAAAAAAATGGAAAAACATTTTGAAGGCGAGATGTGTAGAGGGAAGAAAATCTGGCTGCTTTGTCTCTAATCTCAGCAGATTATTAACCAACAGATTATGGTAAATATTAATCAAAGGAGCAGTTGTAGATTGTTAAATATTTACAGAAATAGTATGCACTTACAAATGATTCAAGCAGAATTCATGAAATAATATACACTTTAAACAATAAGTGTAATTTTCAATTTATTTTATTTTTCATTTTTAAATATATCAAACATAGAGAAGACTACATATATGTGTATATATACATATGTGCATATATATTTGAATATACATATTTATATTATATATAAATTTAAAGAATAGGAAATAACATTCATGAGCCTATCACCCACCTTAAGAAACTAAACATTAACATTATCTTTGAATGCTTCTTTATTATCTTCCTCAGTCATAGCTTCCTCAGAAATAACCACTACCCTTGAATTGGAGGCTGATTATTATCTTGCATTTCTGTATTCTTTTACCAAATTTATATGTATCTTTGTCTAGTTTTTTACCTTCTTATAAATAACACTATGTATTTTTCTGTCTGTTTTGTTTTTTAATTTAAAATTTCGAGATTTAATTACATTTATTTATATTGCTGCATTAATTTGTTTGCATTGGTGTGTAATATATTATTCTATAAATATACCTCAATTTACACATTTATATAATCTTCAGCCAATAAACTTTGGGGTCATTTCCCAGTGTTTTTCTATTACAAAAATGTCATTGTAGACATTCCTAGTATCTACCTTGGTACACCCATGGAAGAGTTTTTCTAAGTCATATATCTAGGATTGTAATTTCTCAGTCAAAGGATATTTGTACCTTCGATCTTACTAGATAATGCCAATTTTTTTTCCAAGTTGCTTGTACCAAATTAGACACCTACATGTATTGGACAAAAGATCCTGTTAATACTTACCCCTTCCAATATCTGATATTTTCAGACCTCCCAATTTTTTTCACACATGAACTTACATTTAAAACAGATTCATATCTGCTGGAAAAAAAAGGGAAAGCAAAATCTTACATGATCACGAAGTTCTAGTAAATAGGAAATAGTTTTTTATTATTTACGACTAATTCATATTTGGAAGAGACTTTTGTAATGACATTTAAATGTAGCCTGTAATTTTTCATTAGCAACTAGAATTACAAGTAGTCAGCTCTGTGCTATTTTTGCTAATTAAAAAAATAATAGCAGATAATAGGAAAATAAACAGGAAAACAAAAAATGACATATATGCTCACACGTACACAATCTTCCCAAATTGTGACAAATGCATATTTGCATACTTTTTTTCTGCCTAGCCTCCCTTATGCTTTATGGCTTGCTGTTTCTCCTTTGAAGCTCAAAACATACTAAATTCCTCTGATAACTTGATGTGATATAATAATGGGTTTGATCATTTGATAAAAACAGTAATATTGTGTGACATTATTATTACAAATTAATATAGCATTTATAAACTTGCATATGAGACAGTGTGTCTTATAGTATCAGAGGCTCTGCATTAATTAATGTTTCAACACTTTTCAATTGGTAGATGAAATTATCAAAATCACAGAGACTTTACAAATTTAATGTTTTTAGTAGCCTAATTTAATCCTGAGGAGATCAGATATTTAAAAGTTTGTTGATGACATTGAACCACAATATATCTTAGGGGGCTAGGATGTTAGAAAGTTAGGAAAGTTAGGAAAATAGTTATTAATTTAAAGTGGATTGAGTTCATTTTCCATGTTTATGTCTGCTTTATAGGTTTTTATTTAGATATAAATGGAGAACAACTAATTAAGGTTTTATACCTTTTTCTTTTTTTTGTATAACGATTTTATAAAGTAACATTCAATATTCTTTAAGCGCCTTAGTGTAATACTTTGCATAAATGCCTGTATTACTTCAATGTGACTTTCTTGGTTCTCATTGCCAAAATAAGGATAGAATCTATATAAATCTATAAAATCCTTAATCATTAACATCATTTCCCTCAGATTAAATTCCAGCTCAGTCAGGAAAATACTAATGAATCTTAATATGGCTCCATGAAAAGTCTTAACTGTGACAGTCCTGAATGTGTGACCAGTGTGTGTGCTGAGCTGATTGAATCATTTTTTAACAATAGCTCTTTAGTTCAGTATAAGGAAGGAGAGAGCCTGCCTTTTCACACAATGCCAAACCTTGAATAGTTCCAATTTCAGCCTAATCACACTGTCCTTAAAATTTCACTCTGCTTGAATAATGAAAAGGGGTTGATATGAAAATTGTATGAAACTAGCATGCCCCAGGCCAGGTAGGGTAAGATATAATTACATATGCTTCAACAGCTGGAGCAATGTGCTGTAAGAAAGGCTTTTAAGGTGAAAGAAGTTAATTGCACAGGTTTTAGGGCAAGAAAAAAAAATGTATGGGAAGAAGCAAAGGGAAAGGATACAAACCCCAATAGGGTGTCAGATTTAGACGTTTGAGTGAAAAGGATTATTCCAATTTACAAATGGACATAAAAAGTAAATGGTGAGCTACTTTTTCCAATAGAAGAAATAAAAAGAAGAATCTTGGCTAGGTGAAAAGCACTCTATTCCTAGCCAGGCTCCCAAGCATAAAGCTCTTTATGATGTACCTGCATGTAAAATAAGACAGCCTCCCATAAACCAGGCTGATATTTCCCCAGTGACACTGGTTCACAAGACACTTCAGTAAGAAATACCACATTTCTCTGCAATATTTGTAATGACAGTGGCTTCTATCTTGGATTAGATATTCTAGGGCCATAGAAATCATGATGTATTCAGTCTTGTCTCCAGCTGAAAAACACAAAGCCTTTGAAAAAGACCCTTTGGGTGGCATTTCTCTAATGAAGGCTGAATCATTTTTTGCAAGCTGTGAGAGTTTGTCACAAAGAAGAGAAAGTGACTGTGTATGATAGTAGGTGTCACATTGAAAATAAAAGTTTCAAAAGGAAAAAGGGAGTAAGTTGTATAATCAATCTTGGCCTTATCCATCTTCCCCAGAGGCCTTCTTTTTATAGAGCTGGTTGGACATGAGCTATGCTGCTCACTCCTGGTGGGTGTACAATAAACACAGTATCTTACATACATATTCTTCACTTCCTGAATGCTTTCAGGAAGAGTAGGTGATAAATCACCAAAAATGAAGTCGTCTTAGATTTTGTATAATTATGGTCTCTTCCAGAAATGTGAAGTATAGAAGTATTTTTAATAACCTGATATTGTAAGTTATAAAACTTTCCCAAAGATATTACCACTAGATCTTTAATTGATACTAATAAATTAATTGTATGGCACTAAAATACTTAATAAAGACTGAGGCTTGCTCAGAGGATGAAAATATATTGTTGAAGTTTAATGCATAATTCAGATACATTGATTTAATTGCTCATTTGTCCCCACTCTTTGGATACTTCATTTTGATTAGCTAAATATGTTTTGAAGACATTTCGTCAGTTTGCTAAAAGAGTCAAAATCTTTTCTAAGCTATAATGTAAACACAAACACTAAATCATTTACTAAATATCTGTCAGCAATTTACAGTCCCATAACCTCATTTCAAATTAAAATCTCTTAATGTTCCATCATTCGCCCCAGGGGAGATCAACTTGAAATTCTTAAGGCAAATACATATTTCTCTTCAAGATTCAACTTAATTCTGGTTTCTCATTAAAAGGCTTATTTAGAGTAACATGATGTAATCTACTTTCTCATTATGGACAGCTGTGTTTACCAGCCTCCAGGCAGATTAAAGGTACAGATACATTTATTTATACATCTTTTTAAAAAGTAAAACTATTTCAGTCATTTTTATATGTCCTTTTTATATTTTTGCATAAGAAATTTTACCTTAACCTGTATTTTGTCAACTTTATTTTCATTTCATCAACCTGCTTCTTACTTTAAAAAAACAGGGTATTTATGAAAGAAAGCATAACCCAAGTTTTACTTATCCTAAAGTGTTTTTAATGACTGAATCTACACACATGTATGCATTTAAAAGGATAATACCATATTAATGCATAATATATACAAATATTTGGATGATTCACATAGATGAGTGATTGAAAAGAATTAAAGATCGTCTTTAAACTATCTCCAGTCTCCAGGCAAAATTTGTACTCAATTCATTTCAGAGGAAAATTTTGAAGAAGTTTTTAAGAAGAACTCCAAAGAAATTCACTCACTGGCCTATCTCCAAAAGACTTTTCCATATATGAAATTAGCATAACTTAAAGAGCATTTTTTAATTCTTTTTTGGTATCAATAAATAATAAACTATAATTTCAAAATAATAATCTTTTTCAGGCTAGACATCTTGCAGAATGGATCAGGGACCAATTACATCTTTGTACTCATCAGTGATGATTTTCAGCTCAGTTCCACATTATCCACAAGAAAAGAACCAATTCAAAAACAGACTCACATCTCTGATGCCTTCAGGGAATCAAGGAATAATACCCCTTGTCTCTTTGTGCTTTGACAGCAACTGTTTATAACAGATAGCTGTCTACCACATAAGGACAAGAATTAGCCGGATATTGCTTTTTTGATGTTGACCTTATTTTTAACCCCTAAATCATTCGTATGATTCTAAAATAAATTCTCTAATTTTCATTGGTAGTTGATATTTAATTATATATAGCATCAGTCCTGATATAGGAAGATAATTCTGATTTCCTTCTTATCTGATGTTATTCAAGTTGATTAAAAAGAAAATTCTGTGCCACATTTACTTTCTTATGGTAGTCAAAATCTGTTTGAATGCATTTTTGACAAGCAAAGTATTTCTTTACTGAGCAACTATTGCTCTTTACTGAGCAACTTTACTGAGCAAGGAAAGAAAAAAATGCAGTTGCTGGTCTCTAGAATATACAGTTTATAAAACAAATACAAAAACCTGTCATAATTGTATATATGTATATATGTATATTATATACGTATGTATATATGCATGTGTACATAAATATGTGTATATATATGTATGTATATATGTAAATGTACACAAATACTTTTACATATTTATATTTTCATATACGTTCTGAGGCAAGTGGCATTCAGAAGTGATCTAATATTTAGACTAGAATTTCTAGTTATATAAGAACCATTGATGGAGCAGAAGAAATTTTCAACAAAAAACTAATAAGTAAGAGTTAATTTAAATTAAAAAGGTAGAAAATTAATTGATACATCTAAACTACTTCTCCAAACTCCCTTGTTACTCCCAGTTTCTACACCATTTTGTTGGTGGTGAATGGTTTTAGATTTTAGGTCATCTCTTCCACCAGTAATGGGTATGATGTTTGATAAAAGGAGAGGACGAATGAGCTAAAAGGAACTTGCTTTATTGACACTTTAACAACAAAAGCTATAAGTTCAACCCTTTTCTTTCTCTTTTTTATTTAAATTATAAAACAAAATAGAAACAAAAAAATTTTAACGATGAAAAATATTATGTCCATTTTTACTGGTGAGTGATCATGAATCAATCTATTATGACTGCAAAAGGTTTTTTCTTTTCTTGATGTAAGAGAAGCAATTTACCCAACTGAAAGGTTGAAAAATTAGCTGAAAATTTACAAGACATTTCAATACCACATGGACAAATATTGCTAAATCAATTGTAAATTTCTAAAACCTCAGACAAACTGGTTACCGTGTTAGGTACCTTCCATTCTAAGCAGTATAATATTGTTGAACTAGTTCACGAGGGTGCATGTACCAACAAGCCACAGGGTGACTTCTTCCTAGGATAAAGAATTGTGGTTTAAAAGTTACTTGCACATATCCTACAGTAAATACAGGAAGGTATGCAACCGGCTTGCATGAGTTAACGATGATGGTGTTCACGCTGGGTCTCCAGGAATCTGGATCATTGTTGCAAAGTCATATAGAACAGTCTACATCTTTCTCCCATTCCCCTTAGCTGAATTTTCTTGTTTTAACAACTTGTTTACCTAGATTCACAGTATCTGATGGGCTTTTCCTGCCCAGTCAGGCTGATTCTTATTCTTGTTGCACAGTCCTATCATATTGTCCCCTAGCCTCTAGCATGCCAAAAAGAAGTTACAAGTAGTCCATTGCTCAAAACCCAATCAGTTATGAATAGACAATGCAGTGAGAAGCACAAGCAAAAGGTAATATGCACAGTAGTATTCAATAATCACCAAAGAACAAACTAAAAATTAGTCCCTGGGAGAATAAATACCAAAATAATGCTTTCCTTTGACCTTGAGCAAAATCATGATCATAGTGAATAATAGATGGAATGATATAGGAGGGGAAAGGAGGGAGAGGATACCTGTATATATCTGTATTTATTTAAATGTGTTTATGATGCTCAGAGGTTTTTGGAATGATTAGGGCTGTAGTTAGAATAAACATTTGTCTGGGTTTGCCGAAGACAGTTGTGAACTTTGCCTTTTCTTGGTGTAATTATTAATAGTATCTTTTTTACTCTTAGAAGTGTCCTTGTTTGGATAATAAATCTGATAATTATTCAACCGATAGTCATAGAAGTCATTATTGTGAAACTGAGTTATAAAAAAGTATTAACTGAGAGAAGAATGTTATGACTTGTAGAAAGCAATGAGCCAACATTAGAAGGTGAAATGGTAGACCAGATTCAAGGTTGAGTCTGCTGAGTTTTGGGGGGGTGACAAAGAATATATTTGCTTTTGTGGAGCATAGTGTTTGACTTTAAATGTTACAGAAAATGAGATCAACTAAGCAGAGAGAATCCTAGTGATTAAGAATTTCGAAGCCCTTAATTTAGAATTCTAATTAGACTTTAGCCAGTAGTTATTTTCCTTCTCACAAGAGGAGCTTTGCTGTCTAATTTATACTGAAGGATTCTTGATTCTTGTTGCTTCATAAAGTCTCAGCTGAATGTGCAAGATACTAAAATCAGCAGAAGTGGCCATTGTCCTGGTCTAGACAGTGTGTATAATATACTGACTATGTTTGTGCCTATGCAAATTAAGTGGAGTCAAAAAGTAAGAAATCAAAATCTTAACTATAGCCATTGTGAGGGTGAGATAAAAGTAGCATCTTCTCTCATATGATACACACATATTCCATTTACTTCTAAAGTATAAAGAGAAAAGCTTTTGAAATACTAATTAATTATATGTAACAAGATTTTTAATTTCGATGAGCTCCATTTCTTCATTGACTTGTCTTTTACTTGTCTCTCCATAAAAAAAATAAAAGGAACATTTTAAACAGATAGTATAAATGCACTTTAGGTTACTTATCTATTACATAAACAATAAAGTCTCATAAGTTTTACATATTTTAATGAACAAAAAATTAATAAACCTGAAGTGCACTGTCCTGTGCCCTTGACTAAAGACATTATATCTACCAGAGCCTTTCAGATCAGTGCCACTTGCTCCATTCTATGTTCCCAGAGAACTCTGTACTAGCTGATAGCTGATTGAAGCTCACATGAAAAATCACACTATGTCTAGCTGTACATGAGGCCTGAATAACACAGCCCACCAATGAGCCAGTTAGGCTTGTACATGGCTTTTCATTCTCTTTAAATGCTGATTATATTAGATGTGGTGATAATTTTCCTAGTTGCTCTCAGGTCCGTTCTCTTCCCTTACACTTTTTTTTTGTTTTATATCACTGGGACTGACTCTGCAAAGTATAATACCCAGGCTCTTTTGGGAACTGATCTCTGGTTCAACCAAAGACAGAAGTTGGGAGGAGATTGGAGAGCAGTAGGAAGGGAGAAGCCAGAGTAAATTCCACCTCACCTTTGCTTCACAGATATGTCTGTGGCAGTGGCTGTGTCTCCATATGATTCCAGTCTCCACAAATGGCTCCTTTTATCTTCCCTGGCTCCCTCCTGGACAATTCCATAGTTATTCTAATGCCTATTGGGAGGTTCTAAATCCCAAATTTCAGTAACAACACCTCATCCCTTGGTTACAGGAGAAATCTCAAGACAATTTCTTGGTTGCCTTTTTTCCTATTTTGAATTTCATTTTCTCTAACACTTTTGTGACTTGGATTTCTGCTAATATAGAAGTCATCTCTCCTACAACACAGCTCTAATGACTTCCCTTCCCCAACACTATTCTTCCAATACAATGCCCTTTCCTGATGATATAAGTGGAGTTTTAGAGAGAAAACTAACTGTAGAACAAGGTTGTTATTATGCCCATGATCTGATGCTCATTCTTATTTTCATAGAAGATTCCCAGTTGACGCCTGTTGTCCTGGAATAATTATGAAGAGCAGCCTCTTTCACTCTCAAAGTTGTTTCAGTTCACAGATTATATGGTCACTGTATTCATTTTCACCCTCAATATATCACAATTTTTACACATTTAAAGATGATAAATTCCCACATGAAACATGGAATTCATTACCCTTTCTGTTACTTGACAAGCCCTAATTCTTTACCAGTTAAGGAGAATTGAGTTTCTCTATTACATCAGAAGTCCTGTGGTATGACTGGCTTACATTTTCACAGAGTGTGCAAATAGTTAATGAATAAGTTATGGAAATATAAGTGAGCAAATACTCAGTGGTTGGACATTGATCACAATATAAAACATTAAAATTTATGTAAATGGCTAATTAAACCAAAATATTTTAAAATAGTAATGTCCAAGACAGTCGAATAGACACTAGATTGGAACAAAAAAAACGGCTACTTTTACTTATCCATTCAGCAATGATTTTTAGGTGTTTATTTTGTGCCAGTTTGTGGACTAGTTGAAACAGTGAAGAACATGATAGAAAATGATTTATTTGTCTTCAGCGGGGTTCCATTGCTAATAACATGGAAAATTGGTACCATGCCTTTTGGGGAAGTAACATAGAAATATATATCAAGGGCATATATGTCCATATCTTTAGCTTACTAATGCTCCTCAAAAATTAATTCTAAAGAAATAAGGACAATTATAGATAAATAAAGCTCAATACACAAGATATTGTTTGCAATAGTATTTGTGATTCCAAAAAGTGGGCAATTTATAAAATATTGAGTAAATACACACATATCATTGCATGTCTGCTATTACTCCAATTACAATAAAAGCTGAAATGTAAAAATATAAAAATAAATGCACTTGTTTTTGGTGCAGTGATTTTATAGATTTTTTTCCCTCTATTTAAAAAACTCTAGTCATTTTCTCAATTTAAGTCCATTTTAAAATAAAGATTAAATTAATATTGGCCTAACAAATAATTAAGAATATAAGAAACTAATGTTTGAAGTTACTTTCCTCAAGATGAAAATTTAAGCACTTGTAAAATAAATATTTTTCTGTTTCTTTCTCTACATAATAATCAGTTGAAATGTCAATGTGATCAAAAAGACTGTGGGCAGAGTCACAGGCTGGGCTTTTCTGCTTTTCTGCCAATAGCTAACTTTGACTAAAATTTCTTTGACTATGTTTTTTTTTTTTTTTAATCTGTAAACTGATGAATCTGAACTCAACTATTGACCTACAAAAAGCTTTATTTTTTAAATTTTAGGTCTATAAAAGTCTGTTATTACTAATAGCTATTACTAATTATATTTACATTGTAAAATTGACTTCATTTGAAATATGGTTTAAATTTCTAAATCTTCATTCATCATTTTATGTTTAAAATGTACATTTATAAATCATTGATAAATCCAGGAACACACAGTTTTAATATAAATGTCATAAAAATAGTAGGCAATATTATCCTTAGCTTAGACAAAATAGTTGTCTCATTTTCCTTCTTATTGTGAAAGTACTGGTATGTCCAGGAGCCCTTATGCAAAAAAAAATCTCATATGCCTTATGACATTATCACTCTTTACTAAATGAAATATAAAAATAGAGCGTCCTGGGTAGAATGTCCCTAGATAACAAAGGGTTGACATTAAAATGTGACAAGCTGACAGACAGAATAATCAGAAGGACTCAAACATTCATATTACATTTGTATAAATAGCCAAGAGATGGAAGATATACAAAATTACTATCTTAATTTATTTTGCCATTATAATATACATTTTAATTGACACAAAATTGTTTAAAAGTTTATTTTGAAGAATGTTGAGTTCATTAAAAAGCACTCATGTGGAAGGTACATGATAGCTTAAGTGAAGACAGGGCCTATGCCATATACATATTTCTACAATATATATAGCATGTCCTCAATACATATTTATTTAATGAATGATTAATAACTAACATTGAAATGAAAGTTACAAGGGAGCAGAGATTTTTGTCTCTTCTGTTAGCTGACGAATACCAGGAAGGCTGACACATAATAGGTGTCACTAAATAACTTGAAAGAAAGAATAGATGGCACGCAGAAAAATATTCTTTTTCTCACTTAAGTTCATGAATAATATTATTGTTAAACAAGTGTTCTTTTCAAAAATGTAATATTTAGAAAGAAGTTTAGCAATTTAGTTGTGTGGATAAAAAAAAGGTTTACTGGGAATGCAAGGTAGATAACACAAGCCTATCAACTACTTTTAGCCTTCAGTATGAATTTCTAGACTACTCGATATATAAATGTTTTTAATAATTTCTTCATAAAGTATAATAATAAAGATATTAGCATGAAATATAACTATCTATGTGTGTTTACTGGTTATTTTTTGTTGCATATCCAAAACTTCACGCTTTAACCAACAATGAACTTTTTAAAAGCTCTTACATTTTCTCTGTGCTAAATAATCGAGGATGGCATGATTAGGCAATTCTGACTCAGTGACTCTTCTGAGGTTGCAGTCAAGGTGTCAGTCAAGGTGTCAGTCAGGGCTGGAGTCACCTAAAGGCTTGTCTAGGGTTTGAGGGTTCACTTTAAAGGCACCTATATGATAGACAAGTTGGTGCTAACTCTTAGCAGGAGACCTGAGTCTCCCTACGTGGGTTTTACCTGGTCCTCTTAGCATGCTCACAACATGGCAGCCTGCTTCCTTAAGAATGAGTAGTGAAGAGAGTGCAGAATAGAAGCCACTGTGTCTTTTGTGACCGAGCCTCAGAAATCACACACTGTCACTTCCATGCTATTCTGTTCCTTTGAAAAGTGTCACTAAGTACAGCCCACATTCAGGAGAAGGGTGGAATTGGGCTGATCCTTTTAAAGGGAGAAACAACAAAGAATTTATGGACATAATTTAAAACCATCAAAATGTGAACAACTATTTAACTGATTTTTTATGTATGCTTCTTATCCATTACTATAGCCATATAGGGAAAAAAATATGAGGTTGTGAGATTTTCATTTTTATAATAAAATGAGTTATATAATCTTCTAAAAAGATATTCCTGCGCATTAAAGATTTGTGCCCCTAAAAACTAGTCAAGTCGTGATCTCTATTTTCTACTTCATTTTATCTGTGAGTACACATTATATGTATAGGAAAACTTTATTACCAACAGGCCTAATATTTATTGTGTGAATTATTGTAGATATCCCTAAGATCCTCCTGGGAATACTTATTAAAATATAAATCCTTGGGTTCCACCTCAGACCAACTAAATTAGAATCTTGTCTATGAGATATTGGGATCTTCATTTTTAACAAGCTCCTAAGGGTGATTCTGATTCAGATGGTCCATGAACTTTAATATAATAGTCTGAGGTAGAAAGACTTTGTAAAAGAAGGCATCACTTTTAGTGTGGCCATGCTAAAAAAGATTTCTGGATAAAATTCCCCACGTCAGGGCCTGGTTACTGGAAACAAGATTGCAGATTTTTTTTTTTCTTTTCAATTATGTGAACTACAGCATCAAATTGAACTTCTGGAGGAAAATCATAATGTTTTCCACAACTCTTCTGTAAGCTAGAAACTAAGCGGGAAATATTGATAGGCTTAAATTATTACAGAAACCTGAAAATGTTTTAAAGTGAAAAACTGCACTATTTAAAATTAGGCTTCCACATTGCAAAGCAGGAAAGGCAAAGAAATCAGGCATCACTCATCACTAGTTAAAAAGGATATTATGAGAAATGTTGCCGCATAATGACAAGGGGAAGAAGAAAGCCCTGACAGTAACTCTTTCCAGACAACAGTAATATTGGCAATTATCTTATTCTGCAAATGAAGAAACAAACCATTGGTTAATATTTATAAAATGTCAGAAAATAATTAAATGAGCAGCTCTACCTTTATTAAATTTTAATTGCATTGAAGCAATTTTTAATGCACATTATTTTACATTATTTTTAAGTAAATTTGGAGGTTCACGGAAGATGACTTACAGCCCTTTCTTTTTTCCATTCATTCACAATACTGGAGGAGTACAAAGAACAGTCTATGGCATGGATATAAAGAAAAGACACATTTTTTAATGGACACCTTTTGGACATATAGTCCTTCATATATCCATTTTGTCAGATTACGGACTTTCTGCAGATACCACACATGCATTCAAGGATTACTTATAAAATCAGTTAATAAATTATGCACAAAACAATGTTATCTGTAAAGTTTGTAGGTAGTATAAATATGAGTCTCAAATATAAAAACTAGTGAGAGCCAGAGCCAGAATTCGAATTATATCTTCAGAGCCACGAAGTCCATCATGTATTACTATCATACCATCCTTCCTCCTCAATGTGATATTTACATGTTCCTTTTGACCAAAAAGTTTTATTCATTGAATTCCCACGTTTTCACCAAACTTTATGAGAATGTTTTATTTTTTTCTTTGCAACTAGTCTCTCTTCAGCTATAATTCTAAATCTTCCTTCTAATGAAAAGAACATTATTTTTCATGGAATTTGTCCATAGTTACATTAAAAAATAATATACATTGTTGTGGGCATGCTAGAAATCAATTTTTAATCACTAATGTATTTAAGACACATACTTCATATATCTGAATTTAGAAATGTAATTATAATGAACCTTAAAGTTTGCACACAAAATTATAATTTATGGCATGCTTTTATATATATTCATTTGAAATATATATACATATATATGTATACATTTGAAATCTATATTTTGACTATGTAATAGGCAGGCTTTACACTACTAACCATAAAGAACTGGCTATGTATAATAGTTCAAGAAAAAAAGAAAGAGAGAGAGAAAGAGAGAGAGAGAGAGAGCGAGAGAGAGAGAAAGAGAAAGAAAGAAAGAAGAAAGAAAGAAAGAAAGAAAGAAAGAAAGAAAGAAAGAAAGAAAGAAAGAAAGAAAGAAAGAAAGAAAGAAAGAAAGAAAGAAAGAGAAAAAGAAAAGAACGAAGCTAATTAGCAATAGGTGAATAATTAAGTAACTGTTTAAATTTTAATATGTGAAAACTTTTTAAAATATGTTTTCAGGTTATATATTGAATTACAAACTACCCCTAAACTTAGCCATTTTAGTATTTCTAATAAGTTTGTGAATCAAGAATTTTGTCAAGTCTCAACTAGGAGATACTTTAGTTTTATGTAGTGTCAACTAAGATTACTCAGTGGTAGATTGACTACTCATTTTCTCTAATCTCAAAAGGATGAACTAGTGTGGAGAATCTAAGACAGATGCATCTAAGACCCTAGTCACATGCTGTGTGCCTTGGCTGGAAAGCTGTTCTCAGGTGGGACTGTTCACCAAAGCGTTTACACAACATGTTGTCTCTTGAGAATATTCCTCCCAGGGCTATTGGACTTCTTCCGCAGTACCGGAGAGTTCCCAAAAGTTGTTTCAACAGAAGGAAACAGAAACTGCCAGTTTCTTAAGGCTTGAAACTGGAAAGTGATAGTGTCTCTTCTGTCACTTTCTATGAGGCATAGCAGTCACAGTGCACACCCAGAGGGATCAGACTCAATCTCTAAATAAGGAGAGTATCAAAGAATTTGCAGCCATCAATTACCCAGGGCTCTTCTGGTTGCAAATGACAGAAAACTAAGCTCGAACTGATTTTAACAATAAGGACAAATCATTTGTCATATAAGTGAAAAATCCTTGGGGTCTTGGATGCAACCTGATTCAGAGGCTTGACCTTTGAATCTAGGACCTGGTCATTTTCTAACTTCTGGTTCTGTGTTTGCATCAATCTGTGGTTACATTTGATAGCACAATTGCTGCCCACAACTTTAGACCATAATTTCTCGGATTCAAATCCTGTGGAAAAAAAAATTTGTTTGTTTGTTTTTTCCAGTCCCTCAGAAAACAAGCAAAATCCTGGAGTAGATCTCAGCAGGCCTAACTGAGTTATCTCAGGTTGGTGTGCATTCCCAAACCAGTTACTGTCACTCGGAACTGGAACACTAATTTAACTGGTCTCTGTCACACATGGCCACTCCTCAAGCCAGGAGTCAAGTCAGCTCCACTTGAGAAATGTCAATGGGGAATGGAGGAGAGAGCAACGCCCTGGAATGTCATTGGCCATCATCAGAAGAATAAAACATGCAGGGCAGAAGAAACAGCAGATGTTCATCATACATTTGTGTCTTCATACGTGATATCCAAATATGAGTGTATTCATACTTTTTTAAAGAATAGAAACAAAAACAGTGGTCAGATAAAAGACATACAGAACAGACTTGAAATAAGGAAGCCTGACCATTCCCCAATTCAACCCTAGAAGGTCAGTGGCAACGATTATGCCACCTCCCAGAGTCTGGCTGTTGTCACTTCCTGGAAATTCCCTCTACTATGAGATTGGATTCTCTTGGCTCTCCAAACCTGTCAAAGAAATACTGGAGTGTGCTTTGCCTGCTTCAATTTGCCGCTTCCTTTTCCCAGGCATCAGTCCTGGATTCTCCAGGATTCTGCTCCCTGCCCTATGACCCACATTCAGGATTCTTCTGTTTTATTACCATATTTGCCTTGTACATAGTAGACTTGTTTATGTTAGAATCCAACTGAGTTGTACTCATATCATAACTTTTACATAAAAATCAGTCTTTTTTAAATTCTATAGTTATGTTTTAAATAGCACATACTTAAAAACATTTTAAATCTAAATATTCATAAAAAATAAGTTAAATATAACCCTGTATTCTCTTCCTTTTTCACACTTATTGGGTAACAGTCTTCTGTGAATCCCTCTACAATTTTCTTTTTGCTCAAATAAATATATATGCATGTGTTTTATTTTATTGCCTTTTAAATGAGATTATATAATGCCTTTCTTTGTGCAGCTTTTTCACTTAATAATGCATTATAGATATCAATTCAATATATTTAGATCAAATTCATTATTTAAATCCTTGTACAATATTTCATAACTTGATATACTACAATTTTTGAAATACTTTCCTAATTGATAGATGTTTAGGTATTGCTTCTACACATATGCTCGTTGTCCTGTACTGGGTGTCCCCAGAGATGAAACTGAGAAGAATTTTTTAGGTGACCTCTAAATCCAATATGTTCTTAAACACAATATAATTTATTGATAATTATAGAAGATGACAGAGGATGGAGGTTATATAACAGCAACACAAATAACTTTAGCAGGAACATTAGTCATCACCATTTTTATATTGGATTGCATTCCTACTAAAAAAAAAAATAATGTCTTTAGTATTCGATATCTGCAGGTGCTTTTATTTTGCAAGGTGATTGCTAATTAATGGCATTTGACTTCTACATTTAAACAAAAATTTTCAAGTTACTTTTTAAAATATTATATCAATTCATACTTCATGAGCAATGTAAGGTGGTGCTTATTTTCCTCCATCATTACCAGCACCAGATAATATTACTCATTGTAATTTTTCTAAATCTAATGAGATAACCATGATACCTCATTGCTGACCTAATTTAAAGACTATATGACACAAATAGTTAATACCTCCAAACTATCTCTAAGATACAATAACCTCCTATAAACTAATAACAAAAGAAAACATCCCAATAGGAAAATGCACAAAATTATAGATTGGCATTCAAAAAAGGAAATCCAATTGGCCAATAATCAGATTAAAAAATCCGCAGCCTCATGGAAAGTAGAAGAAATTGGGATGCTAGAATTTAACCTGCATGAGGGAGTAATGTTTGTCTAGTCTGTTTACTGATACATATGGTGCATCCCCAGCACCACGAACAGTGTCAGATGCATGATAGGTACTCAGTAAACATAAGGTATTTAGTAACTGTGCAGAAAGGCTGACAACAATGAAGAGAAGGAATCCCCTTAATAAAACCAAGAATGACCCAGACTCACTTTGTCAGGTATAATAGAGGGAAAAAAATAAGAAGCGGCATAAAAATCAGGTGCTAATTAAAGGTACTCTGGCATATAGAAAGATCAATAGTTAAGCTTTTAATCAAGGAAAAATTTGTACGAATTTTTCATTTTTTTTTTTGCATTTTTTTAGTGGTATAGTAGAAGAACACTCTCTAGATATAGGCATTTGAGGATCCTTCAAAGACATAATCAATTCTCCATGTACTAAGCAACATTTGCCACTTAAAATTTTTATCCACGTAAACAGAAACTCAAGTCAGTTTTCCATTCCTACATTCTTACTATGAATGACCAAATGAGAATTATTAGACATTTGAGGAATTCTTACAACTCAGGTGAGAAAACAAAGATTAAAAAAATGGACTCTAGAGGATACAGAAATAATCCAGGGAACCAGAGAAACTCAATGAAGGAAACAAATGAGGGGAGGAAGGAAGGAAAGGAAGGAAGGAAGGAAGGAAGGAAGGAAGGAAGTGAAGGAAGGAAGGAAGGAAGGGTTGAAGGGTGAAGGAAGGAAGGAAGGAAGGAAGGAAGGAAGGAAGGAAGGAGAAAGAAAAGGTCCTAATGGATATTCAATATCGCATTCGCAAGCAAAAATCAGATCCTATGAAAAAGTAGCAATCAGAAAACATGAGGACTAAATCTTAGCATAGCACTAAGTCAAAACAAAAACCTAAAATTAAAAATCAAGAAATAGTAGTATGATCATTTTTTCTTATTTCAATTTTTATTTTTCAATTATCATTGACACTGAATATTATATTAATTTCAGGTACACAGCATAGTGTAATCATTTTAAAACATGAAAAAGATAAGTAAAAAATATGTATAGTTAAAGTAGTTTCCCCTGTGGAGTGAGACAAGAAGGAAGCAGTGGTAACAAATTCTTCCGAGGATATTTAATTTTTGGCTGCATGCATGTGTGAACATAATTAAAAATTTAAATAATAAAAGGATATTTCTTCAAAGTTTATGAAGAAAAAAATAAAAACCTAAACTTCAGTGGTGACCACACCTCTACACTTTAAAATAATGTTTTTTCAGAGTAAGATTGTCTGACAACGATAGTAGATAGTCTGGAAAAAGCATTTGTGATCAATTTAAACCTTTTCCACTATTTTGCTGTTCATCAGTCCACTGTTTCTTAGAGCGAGGATAAAGAAATCACACGGAATGTGCAATCTTATAATGTAGCATTGTGTGCATTGAATAGATATCCTAATTGAGGAAGTCAGAATAAAATTAAAATTCATTAGTAAACTCCTCATTAGTCAATGCCCACAGGAAGGCAAAGACAGATTTATAACCTATCTGCAGATCTCTGTTATAAAGACGTCACAGAGCAGGTTCAAGGTGAAATTCTGAATGATTATTGGACATATCAACATAAAGCTTTGTGGATTTCCAAATTATGCAAGTCTATTTAGTTGGAAGGTCAATTCATTATGTCAAAACTATAAGCTTAGTGCTTGAAAAACAGCTTAGCAATAAGATATTTTATTTCTTCTATGACAGAGAGAAGAATTCAAAGTTATCCAAACAGCAGGATAATGTGGAAGGAAGAAAAGTGCCGAGGAGTGATGGTTTCCAGCATGAACTGTAGGAGAATAATGGAAAAAAAAAAAATGTGAGCGTATGGACCATTATTGACTTTCTTATATCTTCATAAAAACTCACCTGCTCTGAGTTTCTTTTGTTCAGGAAGGAATCTTTTGTTATCCAGGAATCCAGTAAGCAAATCTGACAGCTTGCCTTATTCAAATGAAAATGGAAACTAGAGTATGTATTATCTTTTCTATATAATGTTTATTTTAATAGTTACTTAATGTAAATAGTACTTGAACTAGAAAGAATTCTGGTGGTGGAAATTTTAGATGGTCCAATGAAGGAGATGTAGCCACGTAGCAATCCTTTTGAACTCCAGACTAATCACACAATTTTTTGCTATTCTGCTATAGAACCTGAAAAAGAGAACACCATCCATGGACGGAGTAACGGTGATAGTGGAAAGATGAGAAAGATGGCCTCATTTTTTTTAAAGGGCCAGTACACAGAAGAAAAAAAAAATACTCGTTTTTGTTTTGTTGTCATTTTTTTTTTATTTTCCCATTCTGGATTCTTCTCAAAATCTTCCATTTCTATATTTATTGAGATATAAGATTATTTAAATATCTTTAGAAATAAAAAGTAAGATATAAAATAGAACTAAAATTTAATTTTTCTAACACTCAAAAATTTTAATTTAGTGAAACATAAAAAAATAAATAAAATACCAACTGCTAAAATAGTTCTGAACTAGAAATTGAGGATTACAGCTTCTAATTCTTTGTCACCAAAACACCACATGATCTCTATCATGGAGTTACAGTAGATCAAGTGAGCAATTTGAAAAGGAAAAGGGGGAAAGGGAATGTTTTTTATAACTTAGAGTTATTATTGAGGTGTTTCATAAAGTGTTTCATACAGTTACTCTATCAAATGACTGTAAGCTCTTTCTCAAATCCCAAAACAAGTTATTTTTGAAATGTTTTTTTTTTCATTTTTGAAGTAGTTAGAAATCAAATAGCAAATTGTCTTTAAGTAATATAAAATACAAAAAAAAAAAGTAAAGTGCCACCATCCTAGCAGGAATGATCCTTTTGTACTAAGTTTTATTTTTAAAAAATAGAGTGAATCGTCACGTACATTTAAATGATAAAAAGTTATTTTCCTCCTTATCAGTGTTGGAAGATAGAATCAGTACTTGGCGAGACACAAAAATAATGTCTCAGTTTCAAATATTATCTACAAAATCCATTCCAAGACTCTATGTTGAAGATATAGGTTAATTTAAAAAAAAATAAAATTGTTTTAAGACAACTATTTTGAGAAAAAGGAGAGGATTATTTGTTCCACTACAAAATATTTTTTCCTATTCCACATAAATCTATCCAAATCAAAGAAAACTAAGAAATTAAAACTTCTCTCTAGTTTAGCTAGAATAAAAGTTAATGAGCAAAGATAAAGTTAGAGAAATAGAGAGGAATTGGATTTACAGAACATAAATTCCAGAGGGAGAACTTGAGACATTATTCCCTAGGCAATTTTAAATCATAAAAAACATTTAGGTGGGGAGTGTCAAAATTATAGGCCACTTCAGAGAAGAATGATCTTGACAATAAATGTAATGAGTCAGAATGAAGAAACACTAGAGATAAAAACACCCATTAGGGAACAAAGGAACTAGTATACTCCTAAAGGGGCCTGGAATATGTATTTGGTAATAGAAATGAAAAGGACAAAATTTATGATAATGATATTCCAAGGAATATTTTGAAAGGCTTGGGGATTACTTGGATATGGTAGGTAAGGTAGATAACTCAAAGATAGCTCTAAAATATCAGGTCTGGACAACTAAAGAAATGATGATACTGCTGAGAACTCAGGAAAATTAGATGGCAGATTTGTTTGGGGAAAGTGAGAGAGTAACTTTGTTATAATTAGGCCAGTTTGAAGTGTTTAATAAGCAGGAAACCAACATGAAAAAATCCAGTGACAGGAGAAAATGTGCGTGAGAGAATGAGGCAAATACTAGTAGTATAGAGGCTGCAATCAGATTCATTTCTTCAATACAAAGTGTTGAATAAGTTACAAGTACAGATTTAAGCACAAAGAATGTTTGTTGAACAAAGCAGATGTAGTACCTATTTTTCTAGACCTGATGTTTTAGTGGGAAAAGAAAGATAGTAAACATGTATATAAATAAAAGAATGTCAAATATTGACATGAACTGAGAACAAAAAATAAAACTGGATGATAAAAAAATATTATTGACAAGATGTACTAATTTAGATTAGGTATCAAACTTAGCAATAATACTGAAAAATTAAATTTCACATGAGACTTGAATAAAATAAGAGTTAGAAGATCTGAGGGAAGAATATCTTGGCTGAGGGTTCATCAAAGATAAATGTCCTCAGAGAATTAACTTGTCACCCTGGAAGACAAAAAAGGCCAATGTACCTGGAGCATAGAAAATGGAAGAGAAGTTAGTAGGTGATAAGGTCAGAACAAGCAACTGGGCATGAGTTACATCATGAAGGATCTTGTAGGCTTTGGTGAAGCACTTATTCTAAGTGCAACAAAAGGCATTAAAATGTTTTAAGCTATGGATGTCATATTCTGGTTAGGCTATTAAAAACTCTGTCTACTTATTGTAGAATGGATTTGATGGGGGTGAGGGTTGAAACAGGTATAGCCAGTTGCAGCAACACAAGTAAGAGATGACAGCTGTCAGAACTAGGGTAATAGCAGGAGAGATAGGAATCATGAGAAAGAACAAAGCTCAAGGTATCACACTTCATGATTTCAAACTATGTTACAAAGCTATAGTAATTGAAACAGTACAATATTGTAATAGAAACAGACACATAGATCAACGAAACAGAATAGAGAGCTCAGAAATAAATCTCACACCTGTTAGTATGGCAATTATCAAAGAGAAAAAAGATAACAAAAGTTGGTTGAGGATGTGGAGAAAACAGAACCCTGGTATACTGTTGATGGGAACATAAACTGGTACAGCCACTATGAAAAGCAATATCGAAGTTCCTCAGGAAATTAAAAATCGAACTGTCATGTGATCCACTTACCAGTGGAATTTAAAGAACTAAACTTGTAGAAATAGAGAAGAGGTTGGTGGTTGCCAGAGGAAGCTGGTAGGGGTGGGGGAAATGTGCCAGGCTCGTCCGGGTCCAAACTTCCAGTCATAAGATGGGTGCGTCCTGGGTAGGCGATGCACAGCATGGTGACTATAGTTAACAAAACCGCACTGTATACTTGAAAGTTGCTAAGAGAGTAGATTTTAAAAGTCCCACCACACTCAAAAATATTTCTAATCATGTGAGATGATGGATATGTTAACTCTCCTCATTGTGGTGATCATCTTGCAACATATACATATATAAAATTACTCCGTTGTGTATACCTTAAACGTATACAATGTTGCATGTCAATTATAGCTCAATGAAGCTGAAAAAAAATTATTGAATGAGAGTGATAAATATGTGATTAATCATTATGATATTGTCTCTATACATGTTTAAAGTTTTTTGTAATAAAAAATTTGAAAATTTTTAAAAAAGAAGGAACTTTATACCTATTCTCTTTTTTAAATTCTCACTGTTATTATCTTAGTTCAAAAATCATTTTTTTCCAGTTACAATAATTTCTGAACTGATAATTCAGCAATGTTGCCTACATTAATATATTCTTTTCTTAATTCTTAAAAAAAGTTACGATGAAAAACTCAAACATATATAAAAGTAGAAAAATAGCATAATAAATATCCATGTAACCATCTCCTAGCTTCAGCAATTATCAACTTATGGCTGATCTAGTTTTATCTATTACCCACCCACTCCAACATCACCACCTACCCTCACCCTTATTTTGGACTTTTTTGAAGTAAATACCAGACATCACCAATAATTCTGATAAACTTTTTAAAATACTAGTTCAGAGGAAATACAGGGATGGAGAAACATGTTAAACCAGATTACAGCAATGCAATCAGAAAGACCCAGAATGAGGAAAACTCTACAGGACAAATGACTATCTCTTCAACAAATAAATTGCAAGGAAAAAACAGGGAAGAGGTACAAAGAGACATATTAACCAAATGCAATGTACGGACCTATAAGAATCTTTATCTTTAAATATGCATACTGAAATATTTATGGTGAAATATATTCTTCACAGAGCTGTTGTTTTTCTATCCCACACTTAATTCTATCACCATGTATTAAAAGTTCCTCTATGAAACCTCTCCATTTCTTAAAGAAGTAGTTCAAAATATTAACCGAAAATGCAAGGTTCTTCACTATGTGAGATCTGTACTACTTATTCAGCAGCAATCCCCATTCTCCCTGCCATGATAAACCAAAACAATGATTTTCTCCCAAAGTTCTGTTTTGACTCTGTACTACTTATATGGAGTCCCTGCTGAAATGTGAAAGTGGAACAGCAGGAAAAGGTCAGATTAGAGGATGTACAAGAATGAAATCAGGGTGAGAATGTGTAAACATAAAATATTATTATTTCAAGAAATGTATTCAGGAAAGAAAAAAGTACAACAGATTGGCATTGTGAGAGACGAGGCAGTAAAGAGGTTCTAGGTCTAATGCAGATGTTTTTCTTATGGTTTGGTTTGATTTGGTTTAGTTTGGTTTGGTTTGGTCTGGTTTGATCTGGTTCGGAGAAAGAGATCTGAAATGTTTACAGGCATAGAGAAAAGTAGTGATGGTGGGGGATGTGTAGGAATTGATTATGGAAATGAGAATGCAAGTGATTAACCAGATCCTGTGAAATTAAACAGGATGAGATCAAGAGTATAACTGAAAAGGTAGTTCATCTTAGAAAACAAATTTAGTTTTCCTTGGAGGCAAAGGAAAGGAAAGAATAATGAAAAAATGGTAAGAAATTTTGATGTACAAGTGAAAATGTTATATAAAAGTTTTGCTAAGGAGTAAGACTGAAAAATTTCATGTTAGTTTTCTTGAAAGTTCTTAGTAAAGTATTAACCAGGGACCTCTGCTAAAAGTGAGAGGAGCAGAGGTGAGATTAAAGCTTGAGGAAAGTATAAGTTTGGGGAAAAGAAAAGCAGTAAACAAAATGAGGACTCAGGAGGAGATGACTCAAAATATTGCTGAATGGCAGTGAAGCAGCAAAGAACATGGCACGAGTCATGGGCCAGACTTCAGACAGTCCACTTTCGTTGTTGTTGTTGGTGTTTGATATTTAATGCTGGCTCTACCCATATCTCTAGTTATATAACCTCTTGAAATTCCAGTTTCTGTTATCTGCAAAATAAGAATAACCACAAATAACTCAAAGAGTGGTTGTGATATTTTGTGAAATGTATAATTATATCTGATAAATGGGCAATTTTAGTAAATGCAAGGTCTTATACCTAAGGTCATAGAGCCTGAGATGAAGTCCCTTGGTCAGCATGGCTTTCTGATTTTCTTCAGCAGCAGCGAGTCTCCTATAAACAGGAACAGAAGCTTTGGCCTGCAACACACCTCTGAGAATTGTTATATTCCAGAATAGCATAGTTGGTAAGTCTTTGCTACATGCCAACATCTAAGAAACAAAGATATATAAAGCAACTCTCACTCTGATCCTGTCTTTGAAGTAAATAGTCACTCAATACTTTAAAAATGTCACATAGATGTCAGCACTTCCTCTTCGTAAGCTAGGTATACTTGACTGAATTTGTAAAATACCAGGTCTTACTAACACACATACAGATCTGCAAACATTTCTGTGGTCAACTTTGCCTTCCAGCCTCTGCTTTTGTGTACGTTATCTCTGGGCTTCACCATGTCTCTGCAGATGAAACCTAGAAGAATCTTTGGGATGATCCCAAGATCTACTCTGAAATGTGTTCATAAACATGGTAAATTTCACCAAGGAAGATGAAGGAGCGCTTCATATCACAGCAAGACAAATGACTTTCAAACAGACATGAATCAGCATCATTTTTAACCCTCTTTCAGCCTATCCAAACATACTAAACCCAGCACTCAAGCTTCTCTTTGTTTTATGAGCTCCTCTTTTTCTTCTCATCTTTTTCTCCATTCCTTATTCTTCTCTTCTCCCTTTTTGGAACAAAAACTACAAATTCCTAATCCTTCACTTTATCATATGTAGAGTTGCTCTCCCCTACTTATTACAATTTGATATCTGACAACATTCAGGCCTCCCTGGCCCCATCTATCCTAAGAATGTATGCAAAAGTATTTCCAAATGAAGATACATGTCTTCCCAAAAGGTGTCTAGTGTTAGCTAGTAAGAAAAAATAAATAAAACTCCTCCTTCTCCCAATTGCTCAAGTGTTGAGATCTCACCTACTCTGGAGCAGTAAGCATTACAGTGGTTGAGTAAGGAGACTTGGAGTCCATGAGACTTGGGTTCAGTGTCATCTCAGCTGTGAACAAGAGCTCTGAAATATTCTGAACTTCAAAAGTAATAATATTTACTCTCAAAGGATGTGACAATTAAATAAAGGATGCCTTTTAAGTGCCTAGCACTATGTTCAAAAAATAATATGTACACAGAGTGGATGTTATTTTTTCTAGCTTTATTGAGATATTATTTACATATAACATTGTGTAAGTTGTGTATGATGTGTTGCAGCAAAGTGTTAGCTAACATAACATCATATCACTTAATTACCATTTCTTTTTTGTGGTGAGAACATTTAAGATCTTAGAAACTTTTAAGTACATAATACAGTAGTATTAATTAAAATTACTATGCCGCACACAATAAAGACTGGGTGTTATTAATTTCTTGAAATGAGAGGGTGAATCTTGAGTCTAACTTAAGATCTGTATCTCTTTTTGTACATTCTTAGAGTTTATGAATGTATCTCTGTGACTGCATCAAAAGATAAAACCTTTAAGAAGAATTAACATAGATTTCAGATTTGACCCCAAGTTTTGATCTTTGTATCTCTCTGACTGTAGTTTCTAGAAGTTCTTCCCAAGTGACTACATTCTTACCTACATGTTAGATTGGATGAAATAACTATAAAAGTCTCATAATCAGTAAATACAAAAAAAAAAAAATGAAAATTCCCATTTCTTTTGGATCTGAGTCACTGTCCTCAAGTCTGAAACTGATGAGCCTCAGTTATGCTAAAGAAAAAGGATGCTAATGTCTGCCCAGAGTCCAGTAAAACTATAGAAAAAATTATTTTTAAGAAAATACAGTTGAGATTTTCAAAGTAATTTTTGTAATTATAAATAACATAAGTTTGTAGACAAAAAAAAAATCAGTTAATTTGTGTACATATGAGTATTTTTCCAAGATAAGTCGGTAGAATTTTAAAATGTTATTAAATGCAGACATGGAAGAGTGCTCATATAGCTATAAACCATGCTTGACAAAAAAGATAAACTTATTTTTTAAGTTGACTTGATAAATATATTTGGAAGTAAATGTTTCAGAAATTCAAATTTGAATTCTTAATATGAATAAATGTGATTTGAAATGGAAAAGGAGAAAGATAAACTAAAAAGGGAAGTATTGTTATTTCACTGTAGTTCACATTTTGAGTAATTTTTGTGTATCAGCCATTGTGCTTGAAGATAAACACAATTGCTTTAATTGTTGTGGAAACACCATTTTAAAGATAAAAACAATGAGCTTCAGGATCTTTAAGTCAGTGACTTGAGGTTACACAACCAGAAAATGGCAGGTTCACATGGGTGTGAGACAAGATACCACCCTGCCTTCCAGAACAAATATTTCACACTTATATAAACATTGCCTTATGAGACAAAGACACATTAGGACCATACTAAATACAGTGGGTGGTCTAAAGAACGTTAACTACTTCTCTGCTATAGAGAGCACACTTCCCTGTCAGATTTAATTTGAACAGACTTAGATAACAGTAGCAATGATTTTTTTAAATAGAAAAATTTCTCCAACAATCCCAGGTTTCTGTAATTTAAACTAATGAAGTATCTACGTGCCTTAGCAATAGAATGGAAGAAAAGAAAGACATAGAAATGAATAAGACAAAACATCATATTTTGGGGTGATTGGCTTTGTTAGTCTTTGATTGTGACTGATAATTTGAATTTCATTATCATTTATTCAATATTGGTGTGTAGCCTGTTTATCATGAATCATTGTAGGTAGCTACATATAATGAATGTCTTTTCATTTTGGTAAAATCTGCCTAGTTGCTATGGCGATAGTCATTATAAAATGAGTAAAATAAAATTAAGACTACTACATGTCTAGAATAAAATCAATGAGGTAATGCTCTAAAAATAGCATCTCTTGTTTTATATAAAAGAACAAAATTAAAATTGCATTTACTCTAAACAGTATTTTCAGTTTTATATTAATGTATATGAAAGAAGTGAGAAAAATAAATGCCAGCATAAAGTGATTGCATGAAAAAACTGAATTATACAAGATATTCTATATTGAGATTAACAGTATATAAGAGAGTATGTTGTTTGTATGTATATAATAGAATAGGTTCAGAGGTTATAAAATTAAATATGTTAGAAAGATAGTTCTGACCTCATCCATGTTTTCCTAAATATATAGTTTCCTTCCTTGCTCATCAGTACTCAACAGAAGAAAATGGAAAATAGCCCCTTTTTTTAATGACAGACTCAATAATGACTTGGTATTTGGCAGACAACCAAGAAAAGACAGTTCTCCACATAACAGGGTTTATTTATTTATTTGTTTGTTTTGCACATTCATCCTCTATAAATTCAAAATATGTTTTCTGATGACAATAGATTGAATATAGCTTTGGAGATTTTAAGAAAATATTCTATAACTCATGTGCTTTCACTCTCTCTTGCTTACATCAAACGATACTGCCCATTCCTTTCTCAGTAGCACAGAAGCTTATGGGATCTTGAAGAAAAAAGTCCATAAAATGTAATCTGCTCTCTTACATTGTGAGAAATTTGTACATTGATTTCTTACCAGATGCTGTAATTCTTTTACTTTAAAGATAAATTGTTGAATTCCAGGAGTATATAATACAAAGAAACCATTAGCCTTGACAATTCATAGACAAAATAAAACACATTATTCACTTGCTGTTCTTGTAAAATAGTATTAGATTTTAAGAGTAAAAAGAATGTTCATGTAAATCTTTTCACCTATTTAGGAAAAATAACTGGCTTATTTATGAACAAGATTGTAAATTTTTTTAAGAAATGTCAAATGAATTGGAGAGATGAGAGCTAGGGAATCCCATATATAGGATATAGCAAAATCCTATCAGTTATGTTGACAGTCAGAGTTTCTTTTTTTGTTTTGTTTTGTTTTGTTTGTATTGTTTTTGTTTTTAATAATCTTGCTCTGATGACCTTTTCCTCAAATGAAAATATGAAGAGTCTGAGGCACATTAGCTATTGGAGATTATGTCTTGAGCCATTCTCTCAAAAAATCTTGCAGTTTTCCTTCTACACTCAGTAAAAAATCAGGGATTTGGAAGAGAGGAGTCTTATTTTATTGTCACAGGCATATCTCCAGCCTCTGTGAATTTATCATTCTCTCAATCACTGCCTGTCTCACTGTAGAAATTAACATATATTTTACTTTTTTTTCTCTAACATTAAAAATGCATTGCAATGAATAATATAGCAAGGCTGTGTATAAAACTAAACCGTCTGCATCCTTTTTTAAATGTTTGTTCTTGAGCAGGGATTCTCTGAGGAAAACATATTGAAAGGATGAACAGTAATTTAATTTTTCATCATAAGCATCAGTGGCAAATAAAGAACAAAAGTACTTTGCAGTGCTAAAAAAAAAGATGAGATATTCATCAAGGGAAAATACTGCCTTCAGATAGACTGCCAGGTCATGCATATTCTTTTTCTTTTCAAACAGAGAAAATCACAAGATTAATATGCAAGCCATGGAAATATTTTCTATGTCTATCGCAAGGAGCAAATATTGAGGACATTTGCTATATACATTTTTGGTACTTTTAGAGAGCTATCTGAAAGCATTTATGGAAAAAAAAAGATTACTAAACAGTATTTTTATTAAAATGTTAATCTAAAATTCATAAATGTTGTTTTCCAAAGTCTCTTGAATTATGATCTTTCTTTATAATGAGATAAAGAAAAAAATCTGTTGTCAAGTTAGATTGTTAATTAATTGTTTAAAGTAAGAAAAAAAAAAGTCCAATTTTCACTGATGCCCAAAATCATAATAACATGATACTTCTATATTAATTTCTTCAATTTGACTGATAGAAATCTCTAAAAGGCTAATATCAACTTCAAGTAAAACTCAGTGAAACAATACTGCCAATCATTGCTTTAGAATTTTGCAGCAGTATTTAAAAGAAGAATAAAAATAAAGTATTATCCTACATTTTTAAATGAAAGTTCAGGAATTATATTTGCCTGTCATATTTCTAGGTTCTATAGTCTTTGATCCATGGGTAATTTAAAAAGATCTAATTGGGAAGGCTTTATGGTCTGTGTGGAAATAAAACCAAGTCTCATGTAGCAATAAGTCTATTAAACAATAATATAATTAAATTGTTCACCTAGACTTGAATTGGAGGTCTCTATTTAATTATCTGTCCTGACCTTCAATTGTAGACCAAATATCAGGAACAAAACTGTAACACTGGGAGCATCGCACCTTCGAAAAACTGAAATTTGCATCCTAGGCTCCATTT
The DNA here is from genome assembly GCF_902729225.1 of Pteropus medius. Classification (NCBI taxonomy): domain Eukaryota; kingdom Metazoa; phylum Chordata; class Mammalia; order Chiroptera; family Pteropodidae; genus Pteropus; species Pteropus medius. The sequence goes on along the minus strand of NW_024340849.1, from coordinate 32,521,266 downwards.
CCAGTTTTCCAGTTTTTATCCTTGAAGTCTCTAAAACTTTTTTAGTTTAGGGTGCTCTTAGTTTTCCTCAGTAATTTTTAAAGAATGCCTTTCACCCAAAGAAATATCTAATGGTTCCATTTATTAAGTTGTGAGAGGCAAACAACTTAATAAGTGTTTATGTCCTAACAACTTAGTAGACATTTGAAAAGCTAATACACATAAACTGAAAGAAAAATGAGTGTTGTTTTATCCTTAAATAACTGCGATTCCTTACTAGTTTGATGTGTGTTTTTGTCGGGCCCTGCACAACTTCTGGAATTTTGAAACCTCATGGAACATCCAAATTTTCGTTTTGTACTTGCTTTTTATGGCAACAACTTTTTAAAGATATGATATAATTGAAAAGAATGTACTATGATCTAATGTTTAGTCTGTGAACTACCTTGAGTTAGTTGTTCTCCCAGCATTCAACATATGTTAACTATTCGTGCTTCCTTAAAAAAAAAAAAAGTGAAATTTCCCACAGCACCTCTAAATTTATTGAAACACCCAGAGAAGGAGCAGAGAGTTTAGAGCCCACATACCTTGAAGAAATTCTCAAGGAAAATCAGGCAAGCTAGTTGTATGTCTACCCTCCCCTTTAGAACTCAAATGACAATCTTTTACCTTCAATTCCAAGTCCTTCTCTCTCTCTCTTCTCTCTCTCTCTCTCTCTCTCTCTCTCTCTCTCTCACACACGCACCACTTAATTACCTTCCATCATTCATTTCATTCATTAATTCAAGAAATATTATTGAGTAATTACTATAGACATCTCACAAAATTTTATGGACAGAGCAATGAACAAGATTCAGTCTTTGCTTACACATGGAGCTAGTGATAAAACTAGAGATGCAATTAGTCGATTATAATGCTATTCTCCTAAAGATAGGAAAGCACATAGAATATTATGGGATCACTAAGTCAAGGCAACTGGCCCAGCCTGGGGAATCTGAGGAGGAGTCGTATAAATCAAAAGACTGAGATTATCAATAGACATCATACATAAATATTATTCTATATAAGCTTCACGTTCCTTTGAATAATGTACTCCAGCATAAACAGACTTTTTCCCTATCCTATAAAATAAAATTTCTAAAATTAGGAAGTATTTGAAAGAGTTGTACTTTTTAAATTATTAAAGGGAAAAATAAAGTCTACATCAAATAAAAGTCACTAAAATTGGTATCAGAAATAAATAAACAAAAGTGAAATATATAAACCTAAGGGGATCCTCTTTGGCCGTAGTATTTTGAAGCACTTTAGCAAAAAAAAAAAAAAATTGTCTCATGAAAATTCCAATGGAAGAGTATTACATTGACCAACTCACTAAAAAGGATCTTTAGCATCCAGAATATCTCCAAACACATACTTTTGTTTTTGTCTTAATGTTTAAGATCAGATATGCATGCCCACTCAGATGTGTGAAAATCTCAGCACAACTACGCTGAACATTCTTTTTTTTCTTTCTAAAAATATTTCTGTTCAGAAAGTCATCTAGGGAGCTAGTTAAATATACAGTTTACAGGCTTATTGTCTGGCTGTCAAGTAGCAGATTATTGCCATCATTGACATACTTTTTCCTTCTGTCTATGTTATACAGTAAAGTCTAAAGCACCTGTGATGTCAAAAGTCCAGGGCATACTCCAAAAAAAAAAGAATCATCACCTCACTTTGAGATTAGGTACCAGCTAAAAGAAAGCATCCTCCATCTGCTCTTTGTATTCTTTCACAGCCTTCCCTGAATGAAGAGGAATTATGTAGCAAGCTCTTATGCCACCCTTACTATAGTTTTCATCATGCTTTACCTATATAAACTGATTGGCTCCATAATACCCCACAAGTTGGTTACTATCATTATCCCCAAATGAAAAATCAAAGCGTAGAAAATAAACCAGAAAATAATCTGGTTTTAGAGTCTGTTTCCAAATCAGTATATTTTACTGCCTCCTGCTAAAGATCTCTATGCTGGTTATTCCTACCAGGATGAGATACAGATTCACCTAGAAACCATGAAGTAAAGAAACTTAAAATGTAAATTTTTGAAAAAAGGAGAACAATATTCTCAAGTTCAGTAGAAAGATTCAAACTTACGATTATTGCTAATTAAGATTCTCTTCTTGTCTGAGGATGTCACCATATATCACAAAATATAAATAGATCTTTCAAGCTACATACAATTCTCCCAAATTGGTGTTAACTAATACGTTAATAGGAGGCATCTGGATCTCTCTCTCAGTAGCTATGTAAAACACCCTGCCATCCCTTGCCTCTTGCTGCCTAGATTTTTAGTCAGCTCATGGTTCTCTTGATTTGACTTTTAGCCCTAACCCTTATTTTAAACTTTAAAATAGCTTTGCAATATTGATCTATTTCCATGTTATTGCAGATGGTTTTAGGTGAACTGACTTTTACCTTTCCTGCCCGTCCCTGGGTCTTTCATGAAGAGAGGAGCCTGAGCCTGTCCATGGTACTTATCACCCCTTCCAAGAACCACATCCAGGGGCCTCGAGATGTGACCACAGTACTGTTCGATTATGTGCTCCTCTTCTGGCACCTGAGCTTGCTTGAGTACCACACCAAAGAAATAGTTATCCAGTGAACAACCTATAGTCAAAGAATGTTCTTTCACTATTCTGTGTTCAGGAAACATTAATATTCAAATACAACAATGTTGCTCTGGTTTTAAATGTCTGCATTTTTCTCGAAATCAGTGAGTTATCCAGGCCCCTGAATGTTTTGCATTCGTTGCAGATAATATTAAAGCTCACTGCATGGAGGGAAATATGTGCTATATTTTAACTTATTTTTTTTCACACAGCTTCCAAGATTTACATCAAATCGTAAGAATAACATGGTGGGAGCATTCTTCAGGCCGATTTTAAGCAGTCAAATGCCCAAATAAGTTACAGTTGACTGTGATTTTATAATTTTTTTCTGTTCGGTGAAGAATGACTGTGATGATAACAACTTGATCATGAGTTTGATAGAAAACTGTGGGGTTATGGATTGTTCCTGATCAACAGCGCCACCTTCTGTCTGCAGCAATGTCACATCCTGGTGAACAGAGTGGCTTTACCACATGGCAGCCCTACTGAGGACTTAGGCAAATGATATTTATCTCATTTTCTCCTTACCTTGATGTCAGTGAAGTCAAAATCATTTTTAAATAGAACAAAATACATTTTAGGACAAATAAACCAAAAATTTAACCCAGAATAGCACATGGAAAGAAATATCACAGCTTCAATATAGTTGCGCTGGAACTGCTGAGCTCCTCCAGGTATATTCTTTGATCTATTCTTCCCACATGAAAATTCTTTTAAAAAGACTACAAACGTCATGAGTTTTATAGAAAAGAAAGTGTGAGTTCCAGTTTGTTATAACTGGAGTGATTTCGAAAACCATATCTCAAATCTTGTAGATGCCTCCAAATGAATGTTACAATAAGGGAGAAATAAAGAGATCAAGAGGTGTAAATGAAATCACAAAACCTTTAAGTTTGTATACCTTCCACACACACACAAAAAAATGCTATGTGAAATACACCTAGTTGCACTTTTCTGCAGCCTAGTTAGGGTAAGTGAAATAACTGAAGCCTTGATCAATTAAAGAAATTATAAGGCAGAAGTTAATTTGCCACTAAATTCGTAAAATTCATGAAGTAATGTAATGAATAGTAATGCGGGTAGAGTGTGGAGGAGGTCACAGCATGAGTTTAAGTGGTACTTGGCTATATCAGTGTAAGTCTAAAATAGGGAAATGGTTTCTCCAGGAGACTGTCTTCAGGAGGGCTCTTGGAAGAAATCCTGAAGCTAAACAAATCCAGACGCCATGATCTTAAACCAGTTGTGCATCCTAAACCATCAACAGTAGGACTGTTCTGAAAGCCTGACTTCCATCTTCACATCTGCTTCCCAAATAATTCTTTTGAAGAGCAAGGAAACTGTAAGAACTAAGAAAGCTATGACACTAAAACTCTAACACGTTGGAACACAGGCAGAACTACCTCTGTAAGAACACACAAGGAAAACAAGACTTTCTCTCCAAACTTTCCACACCCCACTGTGCAATATTAGAATTGTAGGAATCCCATTCATTATTGATGATGATATCTGGCAAAGTGTCTCCAGTGCTTAAGGAGAGAACTTTGTAGAGGGTACTTTTGGAGAATCCATTTGAGAAACATCCTAGGACTTCTGAAAGCAGTGATAGTCAATGTGGGCTGAGGGGATTAGTAAGAAGGATTTGCAGAAAATAAGAGAAGGTGGGCGTGCAACATTCATCATCACTGTTATTATAAACCTATCTACTCCCATTGGAGAAAAAATAGAGGAAAGAATATACATCATTGAAATTTTATATTTTCCAAAGTACTTCAAATTATTCAATCAACCTTTTGAAATACATCTACGTAGTCGAAGTATCATAGAAAGTTACAAGTTAATTTAAGATGGCTCCTTCAGACAAAAATGGAATTTTTTCCCCTAAAAATACTTACATTGCTCATAAAGTCAACCGAAATTCGCTAGAGAATTATTCAACTCTTCATTTAGTTTTGGCTAGATGAGAAGACCTCGATATTGGTTAAGAGTTATCTCTTTTTCCCCTGCCTGAAGACAAGAAAGAGAAGAAATGATCTCTTGAAGTCTCTTTCTATCCATGATTCTATTTATTATATTGATTAAAACTTCTACAGAAAGAATTTCCAATTAAAGCCAAAAGTTTCCAGGCACATTAGTGGCAAAACCTTGCCCATGTCCCAAAGTCACTGATACCAAAGGACTAAGCCACAGTGTCAATACGCCTGTGTATACTAATGAAACCAAAAATATGCCAAATATAGAAGTTTAGGTCTATGAATGTCATTTCAATGGCAAACAAGTGACATTTCTTACAGAATAAAAATGCTTACATATGTTTCAATCATTGCAATTCAATTTTTAAACACTATAGGCTGCAAGAACCTATTGATCAATGCAAAAATAAGAACAGAATGATAGGTTGTTATAAAAAGTATATAAATTAGCCAACAGGTAGAAATAATTTATCTCTTTTTTTAATCTTTCACAGTCTTCATTAAAACTTCATTAAAAAGTTCTCAGAACCAGCATTCATGATGCTATATTTTCTTACTTTCTCTCTTATAATAACCCTGTCTCCTAGCAAATTATTCTCACTGTAAGTACTACTTTACGATATCTGCTATTCAAAGATGCTATAATGAGAGATGAGAATGTCATTTTAAGGAAATATGTCTTAGGTTTCCCAAACAATAGACCATTTTTAAGATATTAACAACATAATTGCAACTTGGAGGGATTTATTTATTTAGTTTTTACAGTTAATTTCTAAACAAGTACCTTTAAGCACAGTTGTCTATGTTGTGCACTTAAGTGAATCAGCAACACACAATGTCCTTTCTGAGACACAGCATTGGCCATTCAGTTTATAAAAGTACTATCCGCTTTATTAACCAGGCACGAGGCAGCTATCTTTCTAGTGTCTTCCTTTGTCCTGTGTTCCCTGCCAAAATCAATGCAAGCAACACAAGACATTTCACAGTGGGATTCGGCTATTCATTCAAAGTTGCTCCTTGTTCTCCTTTGGATTTTAATCATATTCTTAATGTGAAATGGCATCAGGGACAAATCATCCAGGACAGAAGGTAACATGCTTAGTTTCTAAATCTTTGCTTAACTATACCATTGCCTTATTTGGCTGTTACAGAATTGGAAGGAAATTAACTATGTAAACTCTTTCTGCTCCAAGCCAGGACCCTGAAGATTAAGAATAATAACATCAGTTTTGAACAAATTCTTATACCTTATAAAAACAGCTCTTCAGCCTTTACCTTCTAAAACTGAAAACTAATAAAGATGCTAATTAGAAAGCATTAAAGTAAGTGAACAAATTTAATGAATTCATTAAAGAGAGAGACTACAGTCCAAAAAAAAACAAGAAATTGCCTTTCTCTTTCTCCTCTAAGATCAGAAAACATTGATACCCATGGACTCTTCTAGTACAATACTCTCTTGTTGCTTTGTAAATTCTAAAGTCACCAGAAATATGATGGTCATAAGAGTCATAAATAAGAGATTTTGCTACTATCTTTTTAATAAATACAAAGAATATTAGTGGTCAGAAAAAAATCATTCATTATCAAATTGGATAATTATTTGATTAACCTATTTTTATACTTATGCTATTAGCTTCTTCTATTAATAATAATCTTTTTGTTTGTATAGCAAAAATACATTATACCAACATTCAATATTTCTAAAATCATCCTATTTTTTTTCCTGTTTACATTAATTTTAACCACAAAAAAAAAGTAAGACTTCTTTAGACCAGCACCAGCTTACGCACATATTAGCTATGAATAAGTAACCACTTATTAAGAATAGAGCTAGATATGTAATGTGGTAGGCAAAGTTTCAGTTTAACAAAAAATTATTAGAATTTAGTGATGCTAAAGAAATTAAATTTCAACTGTTCCTTTCTAAGTTCTTAAAAGTACACATGCCAAATCTTTATCTAATACAGATATTCCTTCCTACTTTACCAATCTTCTGTAAATCAAGTAATTAAATATTAAAAGTATTTATCATAGTTCTTCTTTGGGTATTTGCTCAAATACATGAGCTGCCACTTTGAAATATCCTTCTGGTGTTACAAATTCCAAATAATTCACTGTTTTTGTTCAGAACATCTGCTAAGAAATATTTCTTCTTTGTCATGAAGAAAGGTTCCAACCAAATACAGGCATGAGTCATTTTAGAAGATAAATAAGAGATTATTCATTTACAATTAGATTATAAGGAAAGTCAAGTATTTTGAAGTAAATGGGAGCTCTTTTTTTTTTTTTTTTGAAATTCAGGGAAGCTAAGAGCCTCCAAAATCATTAGAGCTTATTTTACATTGGAGAATTGGGAGGTCAAACCATTAACTTTGTGAATTTGCAGAGGTTTCCCAGAAGCTTACTCAAATCTACTCATAGGCCAATGTTAAACTTATTTGACTTATTAGCATAATGATATAAATGACCATTTGCAAAACGAGACTGACAAGAGTTTCTAAACACCGCTAGTGAAATCTCAGGTCATGTTGAAAAATGAGGAAATGATAAACAAAAATCTACACCAACACCAAACCAGACAAGAGAAAAGTAGGTCTTTTATTCTCCTATACACAGGGACTAGGCTTATTTCTCTGCATAAACTTTTTATAATAATTACTAGAATTAAAAACTAGTATATTCTATAAGTAATAAAAAATGGGTATGGGTTGAAAAAAATAAAAACACCATGTATTTTTATTAAATGTTCTTAAAGCACATACTAAGTTTTAAATTTGCTTTATGCTTCTTGGCAATTAACAGAAAAAAATAAGAGATAGGGAATAATAAATTTTAAATAATGCATACTTTCATTTATGCCAAGCTGCATACCTGTATTTAATTCAAAAGACTAAAAGAGGTGAAAACATTTAGCCATGAAAAGTCTTGTCATTCATACTAATTTTGCATCAAAATTCATAGTTTTTATGTATGTTCCACCTATGATTTTTCTTCCAGCCAAACTTCCAATATGTAGAAAAAGGTATTACTTCACCAATGCCTACAAAATGCCTAGAGAGAACAATATATATCAAAAGTCTTCTATATGACTTGGTCAAAATGCAGAATCTAAGAAGACTACAATACCATATAAAAGCAGAGCACTTATTCGAGGCTTCAGATTAGAAATGCTGGCAGATAATCATTTATATTGCATGGGTTATACAGAGATATATTCAGACAAGCCTAAATTTTGATCTCAGTTTTACTACTTATGTCATATGGTTGTAGTGAGGATTAGGTAATATAAGCAAAGTATCTAGAGCTTATCACTGCAAATAATAATATTTTCTCATATCCTATTCAGTGACTTGATAATCAATGGATACGTCATTGACAGCACTGCCCTAGGCACTGTAGAGGGATACCAGGAAAGAATATGACATAATTCCTACCCCTAATGGGCTTACAGTGAAGATGGGAAGTTAAGAAATATATAAATAAATTATGGTTTGGGTAAATAAAATACATAGGAGTTCAGAAGGAATAGTGATCAAAGAAACTAAGAAAAGAATCATAACATTGAAAAATGTTCTAATCTAAAGAAAACTCAGAATTATCATTTGGAACATCCACCAATGTGAATTCCTTGAGTCATCTTTTATTTCCTAATTAATAAAGATCTCTAGCTTATTAAAGTTAAAATCTCTCTTTTTGGTACTCCCAACTCTAGGTCCGGTTTTGCCATCTGGGAAGACTTCAAAATTTAGATATTTTGATGTTCAGAGAGTTTCTGTAGGATTACAGTTTAAAATAAATATATTAACAACAATTATTAATAAAATAAAGAAAACCATTTTATTCTTTCTATTAACAAATATGGTTCAACATTATTTTGTGTTGTGTTATTAAGAAATTTATTATCTTTATGTGCATACTCTAAATCTGCAGTGAAGTTAATTCTTCACTAATTGTTTGGTTTGATGCCATCCTGAAAAGCTACATATGATGAGCACAGATTCATTCACTTATTAATTTATTCAATAAATGTGTATGGAATGCTTCTATGTGCTAAGTAATGTTATAAGCACTGAGGATGGAGAAATGAACATAACAGATGAAAATCCTGTTGCCATTCTCTCTCAGAAATCATGTTGACAAATGTGAGAGTGATTTTATTCACCTTCTACTTGCTTGACTCTCTCTTCCTAATATGTGAAGAAGTAGAAAAATTCTATGCCTAGATAAACCGGAAGACCACACAGAGTGCACATAGAGAGACTTGCTAACAGTGAATTACTAATGCCTCTGGGGGAATATAGTAATTTGTATCCTAATTCCAAATTCACAAAGAGTCTTAAAGTGTCAAAGAGAGTTGTACTCTTTGAAGATGACCTAAGTAAAGATATAAAGTTCAGCCAAATATGCTCAGATTGCTATAAACTCTCTTACCAATTCCTGAAAATAAGGGTATCCTTTGCTTTGACATTTGTTTTATATTACAGTGATACAGTGGTTTTGGCCAAGTAAGAAAAACATTAAACACTTTGCTTTCTGTTTCTATACAACCTGGAAAGTATTCTGTCTGCTATCATTAAAATTGCAGAAATAGTAGACACTGAAGAATTTAACTATTTCAACAGATTTGCATAAAGCATTGTGAGTTTTGAATGTTAGCCACTTTTCCAAATCACAGTAAATCCTTGAAACTTTACAACGGATATACATCAAAAAGTTGAGTCTGAAGCTTTTTGTCAAGTAAATTAGGCAGAGAATTTTGACATTTCTGCAATTTATTTTATTTTGCTATTAGTGTAACTGAAAACAGCTCCTAAAAATGCAATTCTGTCCCATATAAGTTACAAAAGAGTTCAAAGAAAATACCATATGAACTAGTTTCTGCATTAAGCCAAGATGAAATGACATTTAGGAATATACAAAAAGTGGTACCATGCTCATCCTCTTGTGCAAATTCTGATACTATTTATCTAGTTTTGAGGATGGAGAAAGATCCTTTATTTATACTGTTAGCAGCACAGCCTTAACTCTTTAGTTCTTTCCGATACTGTTCATAATAATTTGGTCATCAATCATATCAATAGGCCAAGCATTTAGCATACAAAAATACTACTTCACCATAGTGTGAATAAGAGCTGAGAATTTAGCTATGAAACACAAAGAAGAATATATAACATTCACATTTCTTCAGATTATTTTCATTCTGTTCCCCAAAGACTCTTCTTCCTAGTCTGAGTCTGTCTCTGTTTACTACTCATGTTATACTCTGTATATAGATTTAAGCTGCTGCTATTAGCAATACCAAATGGTTGCATTTCCTCTTTTCCTCCAGAAATATATGTAAATAATTTTCCCATTGGATGTTGTAAATCGTACCCTAGCTTCTCATTTATTAAACCTTCTCTGTAATCATATAGGTGTTCATAGCTAAACAAATTGCTTGAAGCTGTTTCTTTACCTACAAAATAGGAACATAGTTCCTAGGTTATAGAGTTGTTAGAAGAATCGCATTCAATAAGATACGTAAAGCACTAGCACTGTGCTGTGTTTATTATTACTTACCCTCTCTTGTTTACCTATTGTCCACAATCCATACTAACCACCCTTTCCCACCTGTCACTTATGTGTTGTTTTGCTTTCAATAGATTGGTATTTCATTCATTATTCTGCTGATCATTTATTGCTTATGAAGTTATGGTTACATCCGCCCCATTGTAATTAACATTTATATGAATTTTTTCTAAATAATAACATAAATACAGATATTTACAATATAAATTTATTTCTTTTATCAGAAAGAACTTAAATTTCTTATTAGTACTTGCTTCTTCCTCTATGCTATCATAATCTTCTTGTAGTTATAAGTATTGTTCTTGTCAACAGATGCATTATATATGTGTGTGCATATGTGATTATATAATATAGATACATAAACATGTGTGTATGTTTCAGTGTGTGTATATATAAAGAAAGAGAGTGACAGAGTCAGAGATGCACAGATAAAAAGGGAGACAGAGAATATTAATTTTTTTAAATAAAGCTAAAACTTTATTTACCATTATGGCAGCAATGAGATCCAACAGGGTATATTATACATAGCAGCATATAGTTTGAAATGTTTGCTGAATTAAATTGAATAGGGACAAGAATTACAAATCACAAAAGACTGAGGCGCCACAGAAGTGGTGAGTCACAGTGCTTCTTAGAAGTATGTAAATCTTGCAGCATTTATCCAAATGGCAAGTCATTCTTGTTCCTTGAAGCTCGGTGTATTCTTTGTACAACTTAGACTGGTGCCTTGTCTAACTCTTGCTCTTTCTTACTATTTGGGCTTAATAGGTGACCTCTCTTTCCATGACTGTAAATCCCTAAAGAAGCATAAAGAGATCCTTCTGTTTCTTTGTGATCACCCATCATGTCTAGGGGTTTGAACAAATTGGGCACTCAATAAAAGTTATTGTCACTTTTATTTACCCAAGGTCACTCATATTCCCAGCATCTGACACCTGTCTGAAAATTTCTGCCTATGAAAATTCACTGGATCAATAACAATAGGGATGTGGGAAGGGGCGTGGAGGAAGACATAGTTTCACTTTGCCAGGGGCCAAGTACCACTGGGCTAGGGTTCTGTCAAATTTTCTGGGAGAAAAACATTTTGACTGTGTTAATAAAATCATATTAATTATGTTAATTTACTTAGAAATGCCTGTCTAAGTCAATTTTACTGCTATTACAGAAAATTGCTTATGAAGTCACATGACAAATATTTCCCTAAAATGAATTGAAGATAAAACTGGTATGCTTTCTTTATCTGCATAACATACATTCATGTTGCCAGAGTGTCAGACTCTGTAACAATTCATTTGCAGTAATTTTGTCCATATATAAGGTAGTGTTATATTCAACAACTCTCAATGCCTTGAAGTGCCCACTTCCTAACCACATTCGTCATTTCTTGGCATCTCTAACCATCTTTTGGCATCAAATGGACACAGCAGAGGTTTACCAGTCATAAATAATTAACCAAGAGCAAAGTAAAGAGCGTCAGTACTATGGGGACTGAAGAATAGATCTCCTGATGCACAGGAGAAAAAAAATCAATAAAGAAATCCCAACCTAATTTAGGCTTTAACACTGTTTGAATTTGGCTTGTTTCTGGAAAGAAAAGAGAAACATTATAATTAAAATGAATAATATAGGACATGCAATTTTATTTAAAATGCAACGATTTAGTTAAAATGTACTTCAGTTTTATATTACAAGCCAAATAGAGGAGAGTTACAAAGAGACAAAATAAGAAACAGTAAAGGGACTATACGTGTTTTTAAAAAGGCATAGAAAAATAAAAGAGACTCAGAGGAATATTGATACAAACAAAATGTTTTCATAGAACAGCTTTATTTTATAGTCTGTATGAAAATTATTCCCAAAGCTTTTAGAACTTTTTGTGTTCTTGGGATGACAGGAAGAAAAAAAAAAGAAATTCTAACACTTGGCACATGATCTATTTGTATAAAAAAAAAAACAATAAGCCATATGTAGGAATTGAATGTTGAAAGGTAAATTATTTTACCATTTTAATAGGGCTAATTGTATTATTAAATTATAATGGCACATGCTAACTCTTGATTAGACCAGCAATAAGTTAATTACTGAGCTTATGATACTATATCAATCAAGAAAAAGACCAGAATGGAATTAGAGAAAGAGAACAAAACTAATAAGAAGTAGGTGAGTTGAGAGTTATTACAAGTTAAAATAAAAGATAATCCAATGAAGAGAATAATAACAGTAAAAGCAATTTAACCATTAATGTTTACCTAGAGCCTACAAAGTTCTGCAAGGAAAACAAAAACAGATTGCATAGTGGCAGAAATGACTTTTAAATATCTTTCAAAGAGTTTGCATCCTGGAAATAAGTAAGAATTACTATGAGGAAGGCAATGCTAATGCAGGAAAGTTCAGACACATTTATTGTGTTTCATCTTAAAGGGCCATTGAAATCCCCACTAAGCAGGTGCTCACTTCTCCATGATGGTAGCTGGCCAAAAGACGCTCCTCTGAGAAGAGTCTCTAAAATGAACACTATGTCAATCAAAATTGAAAGATAATATATTGATATGATGGTTAGGACTGTGATGAAAAGTCATTTGAGGAAGCAGTATGCAAACAAGATTATGAGAATCCAAAAGATTGGAGGCAGAAGAGACACATTTCAAGCAGGGTATGCATCCACCTCTCCCATCTGCCAAGAGTTCTCCCATTCACATTTATTTCTCTGCACCAAGAAGCTTGAATAGAATGAAAAATAAAAATATCAAAGACATTTAGAAGGCGTTTAGGTTGAATTAACTCTCATAGTATCTTCTCATATCATGTGAGAACACTTTATTATTTATAAGTAGATACATTTAATCATGTCTTTAAAAGTAAAATTTTAAACATCAATAAGATTGATACTCATATGATATAAATTTAACATATAGTCCTCAGAGTCTATTCTCAAAGTTAATAGTCCAAAATATTTTATCCAGTTCTTTTGTTTTCTAACTATAATCATCAACTGTGATCAAAGAAAAGATTAAAACAAAACAAACAAAAAAAGCATGTTTGTATGAATATCAGGATTGCATGATAATACATTTAACTATTTATGCATTTCAGGTATTATTCATTACAGTGTTTTCACAAGTGTTTCTAATTAAAAGTTGGGAAAGAAAAATGTTCTGATCTAATTTTAATAACTGGTTGGATATCGATTATCTATATACATGAATTCAACCATTACATCTCTCTATTAGCTAGTTGAACATTCCAGAAGACCTACTATCTTATGAAATTATTAAGGGAGGAACACTGTTTCTCAAAGAAGTGATGTTTAACAGAATTTTTCTGAATAACACATTGGTGTGGCATTTATTTTATGATTATGATTATAGATATCAGAAGAAACAATGTACAAGCAAGACTGTGTGATGCCTATAGAAGGTGTTTTATGTGCTCATTCCTACACCTAGCAGAAATCTCAACCATATGCATAGTGAGGGAATTCAGAGCAAGCTACCTCAGAACGAGTTAGCCACAGGCTCAAGAGATACTTCTGTCCCTTCTCTTTAACTATCTAGAAGAATTTGAATTAAGGGCCTTACCAATAAGAGATTATCATAGATATTTTCTTTTGCCTTATCTATAAGACAGAACACACTCTATTTACTAAATATTTATTCTTCTTATCATCTTGCAATGACCCTTTGAAGCCCCCTAAGGTGCATTACCTCATTTCTAACTCAGGATATCTTATACACCTCAATGCCCCTTTCTATCTCTGAACTTCTCATGCACGTGGGGTCTCTGACTCTCTCATGTACGTGGAATTCTCATACATACGTATGTAGTAAATTTGGTTACTTTTTTCTTTTAATCTGTCTCATGTTTATTTGATTATTAGACCAGCCAGAAGAACATTGAGGGTAAAAGAAAGGTCATTCTTCCCCCACAGTAGCCTGGCCTCAACCTCTTATGCTAACATCCCCTGATGTTAGAATCTGGCTACACCTCTGTGAACACCAAGGATTATATATTGCTTGCAGACAGGCTCCCACCAGGAGTCATGTTAGGGCTAGAGTACATGTGAATTTGAATGTCACAGAGTCTACCATTCCCTATATATCTTACACACTTTTATTTATTTATATTACCTTCTGACTTCATTTGAAATATTAAACTCTTTAGGATATAACCTCTTTTAAAAATTGAGTTAGAACCTTTTAGTGAAACAATATTTTCTCCTAAAATAAATACAACTTGAATATTTAATAGCTTCAGGTTTATATGCTTTTTTATATGCATTTTTCCATAATGGAGAGTTAGTTTCCTGCTTATAAAAGTAACTTCAAACCTTTGGTTCAAGGTGGTAGACTGAGCACATGCATTATTTACCAACTCTACCAAAATCTTACTGAAATAGAACTGAAAAATAACATAAAGAAATAAATCATAAGAGCACTTAAAACAGCAGAAGGAAAAAGAAGATTAGAAGACCAGAGATTTTGAAGACTTTTTAGAAAAAAAAAATTTTTATTATGAAATAAATTAGAGGCAAAGAGCTGAAATGTAGAACACATATTGTAGATAGCTATAAAATATGTATTAGATATTCTTCCTGGTTGGGCCTTGGAAAATGTCTAAGCTTGTAGTTACCAAAAAACAGTAAGCAAACTTGAGATGTGAGGAAGTTAACAGATTAATCTATTCAGGAACATCCTGAGGGAACTATGCCAGTTAGTTCCTGTCATCTCTCCAACATCCAAAAACAAGTTGACAACTCTCTTAAGTATCTCCATATCTCTGAAGAAACTGAAGAATCTGCATAGGGCCTCGGTGAAAGATGATTTCTTTATTTCAGAAGCCCTAACCCTCACAAAATCAATACCTATAACAATATCTAGCACATTTTATTTAACTAGTCTCTTTTAATTGGATATCCACACTGTTTTGAATTATTTCATTTTGAATACAATTCTTCCAAGATCATTGTATATATGTTCTTGAGATTAAATTGACAATTACTTTAACAGGTTTATAAAATCCCATTAAAACTGGAAATAAATTCTGTCCAGGTTAATTTGAAGATCATTAACATATTTACAAATGGAGGTTTTAGAAGTGACTGTGACTGATCTATTGACTGGTAAGAGCTCCAGTCCCCAAAATTAAAGTGTGTTGATGACAGTGGGGGAAGAAAGACCAGTGGTAACTCTATATGCTATTACACCAATTTTTTGAGGGAGAACAGAACAAAGCCATATCGGTAGAAGAAAATGATGTCAGAGTAGAGCAGAACTCCAACCCTGAGTGCCTGTTAAAAAATTAGAATTATGAGTTGCATACATTTTTCTCTCTAAAAATATATGTTTCCCATCCCTAAGGTGGAGAGGAGACAGAACCATGAGCAGTAAAACCAGACTTTTATTTAACAAATATCAAGTGAGAAGCAATTTTGTCTTAAAGTGAATAAAGAAAAAAAATCATGAAACCAATACAATTTGTTTTTAAATTATAAAAAGATTCAGAAAAAAAAAGGAAAGTAAAAGAACCTAAAAAAATTATAAAAAAGAATTGTCATCTAAACCGTATTTAGTCCAGGATCCAAAAGACAATGGCAGAAAACTGCTAACAGCCTATAAGTCATGGCTTCTCTGAGAAGTCAACAAGATAAAATGAAATATTGACAGAATGAGAAGAAAAATAGATAAATTAATTGTAAAAAAATTAAAAACAATCTACAGCCATGCTACCCTGAAGAAGCATGATCCCATCTGATCTCAGAAGCTAAGCAGAGTCAGGCCTAGTTAGTACTTGGTTGGGAGACCACCTAGGATGACCAGGTGCTGTAGGCATAAAAAATTTTTAAAAAATAAATAAATAAGGGATTGTAAGCTGACAAGTTTCTTGCAATCTGTGAGGTCAACCAAGAGTTGCCTCAAAAAAAAAAAAAAGAAGAAGAAAATTAAAAACTACTGTAGAGGCTATAAGGTTCAGAGGATATGAAACCCATATTAGAAATTTAATAAATACAAGTTGAATTATTCAATAAAATGATAAATCTGTGCGTTGTAAATGTGCTTTCTTGAAATGCAATAACAAGTAGATCAAAATAATGGAAGAAAAGCTAATAGAGGAGACCAGAGAATGGAAATTTTGTTTACATGCTGATCAATTTCTTTAAGAATAGACTAAAACAAATGACACAGAAGAAATATGCAGACCTTTTTTTAAAAAAAGATGTTTCCCAGAGAAAAGAGAACTGTATCTCATAATTCTAGAAATTCAGCATATTAAAAGCAAAAACGTATGTAAAAAGACTTATTTTTACAAATTATTGTAACATATTAATGACAACAGGAAGATCCTACCATCAGTCAGACAGCCAATGGGAAAAATCACAACAACCAAGTTACTTATCAAAAAAAAGAAAAAGAAAAGGGAGAATAGCATTAGACAATAATGTTTGTGAAAATCAGTATCCATAAATAACATAAAATTGAAACCTCACTAATGTGTAAAGTCAGGAAAATGGCTAAATAAATCTTAGTATATTTGTAAAATAGAATATTAATAAGTTATAAGAATAAATGATCACACTAAAAAGTGTGTTTGAAACTTAGAAACCTTATATTAAGTAACTGAAGAAATACTTATTTTTATACTGCTCAAAAAAGCCCCAATAAACATTATATTGATTAAGTGTATATGCATTGGATAAAGTTATTTTAAAATATCAAGGGACTAATAGACATAAAAATTAAATAACTATTAATACTAAAGGGATTATTGTGTTAAGAAGTGAGATGACAATAGAGAAAATACACATAGGTAGCTATCAGTCATTAGTAATATAGTTTTTGAGTTATATGGTGGATTCACTAATGTTATTCATATTATTCTTTATAGTTTACATATAAATTACGTATATTCTTTATATGCATCAAATATACTAAAAATACAAAAAAAAGAGACTTTCATTTCTGGCAAAATGAAATAATGATTAGATTTATCCTCCTATCTAAACTACTAAAAACACATTAAAACACAAAACCAATAGTTTTCAGGATACTGGACATCAGGCAACAATAAAATGTAATATAAAAAAAAACTAGGTCATTCTAATAATTGTTCTTAAAGTATTAAGAGAATTTTCAGGCTGTGGTACAGGGAGCAGAACAGAGGCAAAATCCAATGAGACCAAGGTGTTTAGAGTTGTTAGGACAGAAGTTTACTGGAGAAGTGAAAACTACACAAAGCAAGATTCTGGACATATGCAGAATCTACATCAGAATTCAGCATAGCAATAATCAGCGCATGCATGTGAGGAAATTAACTAAGGCCAGGAAAAACAAAACAATACAAAAGACCTAAAGGAATTAGAAGAATTGTATCTAGAAATCACACATATTCTGTTTTTAAAAGCCAGACTGGACAACTTCTTAAATCATGGGGATTGGATATATTGTTCAGAAAGGTCTTTCTTCAGTAGAGGAGAAAAATTAGCTCTAGACTAATTGCTGCTCTGGTCCTGCATAACAAACCTTAAAAGCAAGATCTGAGGATAAAAACTATTTCCAAAGTGCATAGCTGTTTCCCAGAACAAAGCTCAAAAATATTTAAGGCATGCAAAAATATCAAGCATCCAACAAGGCAAAACTTACAATGTCCGGCATCCAATAAAAAATAATTATCAAGCACACAAAGGAGCTTCAAAAGATTACTCATAATGAGCAGAAAGATCAACCAAAACCAACAAAAAACAGACACAGATGTTAAAATTATCATAGAAGGATTTCTCTTCTCACTGCTCCTTTTCAACATTCTACTAGAAGTTGTTGCTAATTTAATAACACAAGAAAAGGAAATAAAAGAAATATAGATTGGCAAGGAAGAAATAAAACTTTTTTTTCACAGAAGACATGGTCATCTATGTAGAAAATCTGGAAGAATCAACAAAAATACTCTTGGAACTAATAAGTGATTACAGCAAGGTTTTAGTATATATGTAAAAGTCATGTGTTTTCCTATATGCTAACAATAAACAGGTGGAATTTGAAATTAAAAACACAATAATATCATTTATATTAGCATCCCATAAAATGAAATACTTAGGTATAACTCTAACATCCTTGTGATGTTATACTATAGTTTTGTAAAATATTACCATTGTGAGAAAATGGGTAAAGGATACAGGAGATTTTTTTTCTGTCCTATTTTTCACAACTGCTTGTGAATATATAATAATCATCACAAAATGTAAAGTTTAATTTAAAAATAAAGAGGAAAAGTTTAGAATCTACATATTTCATACTAAGGAAAGTTATTTGTCAAGTGTGAAAAAACAAGAACAGAGCTGTAAAAATATACTATTTAAAAATCACTTGAAGATATATTATTATCAAACAAAAAAATGAAGCAAAATTAAGCTTTCAAAGATATTTAGGATATTTTTTTAAGTGATGAGCTCTGAAACCAGTGAAGCAAAGACATAAGTCTAAAGAAATGCTGCACATCTGGCTACAAGATTGATATGCAAACATAACAATTTACCTTTACGAGGAAGGAATATAAATGGAAATAACTTTTTAATAAAAGTAATTTATATTTAAATACCAAACATTCTTGAATAAACAAAATACTAAAGAAGGGACACTTCAATGGCTTCTGTTCCACATTTAATTCTAAGAATAAGAGAAATATGTGTTCTACAATTGTGATGATATAACAACTTTTGAATATAAGACAGCCTTTTTCTGTCATCACTACAGATTTTCTCAAAGTGAGAGCAAGGTCAGATAAAAATCAAAACTAATAAAATTTTATATAAAGTTATGTGTATCTGTGTTTATTTCATTAAGTACATACTTATAATGAATGTCTATAATATTTTACTTCTGCATCCACTTATTAATCACAAGTTTATCTAATTGGTTAAGCTCAAAGCTTCATCATCAATAAACAGTAACTATTCATGGTTTGGCACTATTTGCCCTTATTTAGTTCTATTGTTTGTTCATGGCTTAGCATTAGGTGCTGTATAAAAAGTGATGCATATTCTAGGTGGCCTGGTGCCATAATGAGCACATAAAAAACAGAGCCAGTAATTTATTCATTTTAATGTTCATTTAAATTTGAGTGACTGAACATATTCGATAATCTTACATAAAATTATTATGTGACTTTGGCACTTACTGTATCACAGGTTCATAATGAATATCACAATGAAAATGTTGAGATCTAGACACATGAATGTAATGTCCAAAGCAGAGCTGTAGAAATTGTCTTTTTTTAGAGAGAGGAGCAGAGTGTAGAAAAGGGAGAGAAAGATGAAAACTCAAAAAACTCAATTCAAAAAACTGTGTTATATGTGGATACTAAGGCAAACCTTAAAATGTTGTTCTGAATTAAAGCCTAAAACCCACAATGCTATCACCAGTATTATCCATTTAATTGTCTCAACTGTTCATCAAGTTTTGGTTGAGATCCCTTGTTTATATATAAACTTTCTTTGGATTCTTACCGTTCACAGTCAGTATAATCTTTTGTTACAGCAATGTTTCCATTATTAATTCTAAAACCTGAAAGTAAGCCTATAAATTGATTCAAACAAAATTTTGATCTTATCTGTTTTCTACTATACATTCTCTATACTTTTTTTTAAAAGCTTCTCTTAGAGATGTTATACTATATCCCACAGTGTTTCCTTAGCAACTTCTACAGTGCCCCTGAGCTACAGATCTTAATTCCACCACATGCTGTAAGTATTATTTTAAGTGTAACATGTCTAAAGCTTAAGCTTTAGTATATACAAAATTCAGCACATTTTCCGGTTTCCTATGGGTACTTACAATAGCATCTGTTAGTAGCTGTTAGTAGAAGTACAACAAGCACCAAAAAGACAATGAATAACATGATTTCATAAGAATAACTAAATTTAGCATCTAAATCCTCTTATAAAGATCCACTGTGTTGGATCCACATTTAAATCTTGTTTCTGTGCTTGGTCCAAATGAAGAATTACTGTCATCTGAATAGTTTGAAATTCATCTCCCACAGTTAGCCCAAGGATATTACTTTCTGAGTCCCTTAATTCCAAACCACATGAATGTTTCTGTATTTAAACTGAGTCCAAATGCTTTAGGCTTTAATGTGTACAATTATATAACAATAATTTTGCACCATTTTTGAATTCAATTTCTATTCATTGCATTTCAAAAGAAAAATGGAAAAATACAAGAAATTTTCCATTATATTATTAATTTATCATTCTATTTGTATTAACATTTGTCACCCATTTTCTCCATAAAAACATAAGAACAGATGTTTTATCACATTAGATACTCAATAGGAGAAGCCAAGATAGCAATAATGTGTGTATGCTGACTGCATCTATTTCTAACTGTATGCCTATTTATTCTGTATACACAAAATTACTCCCAATTCTGTATAAGAGATGCAGGGTTATGACATGGAAAGAGCATGGACTGAACAGGCTGAAAAAGTTTGGTTCAAATCCCAACACCAGATTTAACCAACCCTTCCTCTTGGTAAATTACTTACTCTCTCTTTGCCTACTGCTTAGGCTATGTAACTAAATAAGATACATCTACTTCAAAAGGCTATGGAGGGTTGTTTTTTTGGTTTTTGTTTTTTTTTAAGTTTTTTTCTTTAGGTTTTATCCAAAGAGCAAGCATTGTCTAGAGTCATTCATTCTAGAAAAGTGGATTGGTTCAACTTGATGAAGTTTATACTCTATGCATAGCAATGTAAGCATTGGCAGCAATTATTGAGGCTGTATTTCCAGACTGGGCCATGCTGTGAAAGCGGACATGGGAGGAATGGAAAGCCTGGCTGCATTTTCATGGGCGGCTTCCACAGAGGTCATGGTAATCCATCTTGATTTCAGAGAGACAGCAGGGCAAAGAATAAGAGACTTTTAAGAATTAAATGAGACTTATGTAGTAAAGTTATCTATAATACATAACAGACATTTGAAATATATATGTTATCATTTCTTTTACTCCTTTAATGTTCAAATAAGATCTTCTGAAAAATAATATCGCGAATGTGAACATTTTCTAAGTATATGTTATATATATACTTAGATAGAAATAGATATTAAGTAGATAATCAGAGAGCAAATCATTGATGTGTACTCAGTGCAAAGCCCTATGCAGGAAACTTTACATTAATCCTCAAAACACCTTTATAAGATGGGTCCTATCTTCACTCTACTTTGCAATTGAGTAAACTGACATTTTTGTAGAAAAAATTACATGGCTAGGAAAAGTGGGGCCAGGATGAAACTGTCCAACTCCAGAGCCCTCTTACTGACAAATGTCAGTAGTAAATCACAATAGTTACACAAAATACATGTTGAATTATCAATTTAATAAAGATTAGATACACTCACACTTTAACATATAATTTTAAATTTATTTCAAAATCCTCTGGCTTATTATCTAGCTATCTTAAGGTTCAAGTTACAGTTTTAATAAAAACTGCAAACACTTGAATTCAAATCCCATTTGTTCTCCAAGTTTTAATTAGAATTTTCAGACTTTTGTCAGAAACTATACTGATATGATTATAAACTAAAAGTATGAAAAAGAAGTTTCTACTTAAAAAAATAACTCCTAAAACTATCAAATGCCTAATATAAATCCCACCCACAAATATAAGCGCTGTCTTTTTAAAAAGCTGTGCACAGGATTTTCAGAAAGATTAGATATCTATTGGGAAAGACAGCCTGTCTTAAAAGTCAACCCTAAACTATCTAACTCTGTAGGAGATAAATAGAGATTTGCCGGGAGAAGGAAGAAAAATATTGCCATGAATCACCTCCCTCGCAGCAGTTCTGAAGCTTTTAATTTTCAGCATTGCTGGTCTCCAGGTATGTGCAGTTGATTAACAGTCAACAGAAATTGGACCAACTCCATGCGGAGTCCTCAATGTTAGTGTGTAACACTATTTTAAATGACTTTCTTCTTTCTCCTCATCATACAGATATCGCAAATATAATCCAGACAAACTAAGAAATGAATATATGTCTGAGTTCTTGTCTAATTACTCTTTTTCTTCTTCATCTACTGTCACTTCCTAAACTTTACAAGTAAACTGATCAGATCTCCTCTGGGAAATGATGCAGCAATAATAATTTATGCAAACCAGAGCCAAGAGTGTTCTGTATCTTTACATCCTCTCCTTTGTTTCTTGTTCATTTTCTATTCATCATTCTAGTTCATCTTATATTATTTATCCTGTCCTTTATCTTCTTGGAGTATTTGGTTTTTATAGCATTTAAAATACTGAATGCCAGATTTTCAGGATTCATGCTTACAGAGTTTCCCAAGAAATTGTGGTGGTATTGTTTGTGTTTGTAGATAGCATAAAATATATTTATTTTCTCTCTCTTTTATCTTAATTCACCCATATGGATATTGTGAAATGTGTAATATATATTTGTAGATAACTGTGTATATATGTTTAATTAATTCATCAGCAACCAAAAATAATAGTAAAAGAATTACTTTCTGGAGTGTCATTCTTACATCCACCCAGAAACTTAAATAAGAAATCTGTTGGGCGATCCAATACCAAATATTCTATTAAATTTACAGCGTGAAAGAAGATGTTATTCAGAAGACAGCGTCAACATTAAATTAGGAAATAGCTGCTAAAAGTAAAGAGCCCCAAGTGTTACATAATAAGCATTGCTCAATATCAATTATAAACTCTAGGGGAAAAAAAACATGTAAATAAAATTGGTATTTGTTCCTTGATTTCTGAACCTCACACTAAATGCAAGGATCAAATATCCTCAGCCCCAGCTTCCCATTGCAAACCCAGGCCCCTGATTCTGTGCCCTGCTGTCCCTGTATTTCTGCCTCCTGATAGGAAAAGGTAGTTGCATCAGTGATTTCTGGAGTACCATCATTTGCTCTCATGGCTTCTCTATAGGTTTAGTCAACTTTTGTGTCCTTGCCTCCTTTTTATCCCCTAAGGCTGGTCTTGGCCATTTCACAGAAATCAGTGTTGCCCCTATTTCACCTAAGCAGGCAGAACTGGTTTATCCACCTCTTGCAATAAAGTCCATTTCTAACACCAAATTACCAGAACCAAGAAGAGGATGAGAAGTTATGCTGAAGAGGTCCAGTCTGTATGTATCCCCTCTCTTTTGGTGCTTACTCCATTTCCATGATCCTGCTCAAGTCTCACTGTCACTTATCTTCTCCAAGTATTGCCTCACTTAGCCCTGAGGTAGGTACAAGGTGACCAGAATCATGAGTCCTTTTAAAACCCGTTACACAACTGGAGTTAATGTTCAAATGTTGTGTACTGGCTTATGTAGTGGGAAGAAAAATTCCTTTCTTCCCAGAGCTTGAACAATTTTACATTTGTAATCCAACATATAAATTTTTAGGTTAAATGCATGTTAAAACCAGGCATTAGTGAGCGGAAGGCTAAATTGTATATACATTGGCAATAAATGTTTTAAAAACCTTCTATTATTCATCACTAAGATTTTTGCTAAATGTCAATTATATGCTTTTACATGACTAAACATTCTTTCTAACATTAATTTCCCAAGGAAGTAATTTGGAGTTAATTGCATGGCAAATGAATTTTAGTGTTGCATACTTAAGAAACCTCACACCATTTTCT
The DNA here is from genome assembly GCF_902729225.1 of Pteropus medius. NCBI lineage: Eukaryota > Metazoa > Chordata > Mammalia > Chiroptera > Pteropodidae > Pteropus > Pteropus medius. Next base: position 32,497,457 of record NW_024340849.1, on the reverse strand, counting down.
TCCTGGGATCAATAGATATTTGATATATAATAGCTGCATTTTGTAATCTAATTAAAGGATTATTTGACACACTTATATCTTTGGCACATTGGGTCAAGACTTTTGACAAAGAGCACTGATGTTGAATGTTTATTTTGTCAGAAAATCCTTATTACACTGAGGACTTGTTTCATAATGAAGAACCTCATGTATAACATTAGCAATCATTTGTATCAGGTAGAGTATTGAAAAATTTCTACATTGCTTAATACTATTCATATGATAAAGACTATATCTTATGGAAAACCAGGAGAATCAATAATTCCAATTAAATCAAAAGATCGAAAACATTTTTGAGCAAAAAAATTATCAAAATTTTGCCTTATGACTGCAATTTAAGTCACTTTCAATTCTTTGTTAGTACTTGATTTTGTATAACCAAATTCTATATCCTATTTCTCATTTAAACATAATCCATTTAATGCAATTTATCTCTTACATTTGGAATAATAATTATATTATTCCCAGGCTAATCATAATGTCTTTTATTTATGTTTTTATAGAATACTAATTTTTATAGGATACTTATCACTTGTGACATAGAGTTTATCAATCTAGCTTTGTCAACAATGAAATTAAGGTACAGACAGCTTGCCCTATAGTTATCCATCACACAGCTAATAAGTATTAGAGTTAGAATAAGAATAAACTTTTCTGTTTTCAATACACATATCGTCGACATCACATACTCTCTTATTGTGTACTCAAGGGAAGTTTGCAGTGAAATGAAGATGGAAAACCAGTAAGAAATGTGACACTTCTATGTACTCCATTCCCTGTACATTCTTTCCAGATTATTTGGAAGGATTCTGAACTAACTATTAAAACCATTCATAGAGATGTCAGATGGGTGGACATGACTTTACAAATACCTAGGTTTTTGACTTTAAGAATATTTTTTCACTTGCCATCCATGTAATCAAATCAATCATCAAATTCATTTATAATCATTATTGAGAGCAATGAATGTAGTTATATTTACTATCCATTTACTCATTTATTCACTTGACAAATATTAATTGAAAACCTACTATACGCCAGGTAATTCCCCAAGAACTTGAAGTGCAGCAATGATAAAAATAGAACATTATAGTAACTTACTTTGAATTATCTCAATCTCTCAAGTGGCTATCATGATTCTGATGAGAAAACTAAAGCTTAAAAGTTGTTACCAAAAGCCTCATATAACTTCTAAGTATTAGAGACAATATAAATCCAGTTTTATTATTTCAATCATCCTCTCAAAAAATTTTAATATCCACCATTCTCTTTTCTAGCAAGTAAAGTCTAGACTGCTTAGTTAGCATTCCAGGTTCTATGCATTTAATTATAACATACCAGTCTAAATATTTATCTCACTATTTCTCTTTACAAGCCATGCTTCTACCCACTCCCCTGTCATTCCACCACATCATAACCATCCTGCTTCTTATTTATGTTAGGTCTCTCCTGTCTGTAGTGTCTCTTCACGCCAATTTAAGTTATCTTTGTCTTACTTCAAATTTCAGCTGAAGTCCCAGTTCATTTGCTTTGCTTTTTCCATCCTTCCTAGTATACAGAAGTCTCCCTTTTCTAAAATCTTAATACATTTTACCATTCCATTTGATTTCATTCTGGAAGTAAAGTTACTCAACTGCTTTCTGTGTCTATTTCTTGTGTTAGTAATCTGAGTGTAACTTCAGGAAATTGAAAACCATGTCTTAATATTTCTTTTCAACTTCTCTCTAGTACTATGCACATACTTAATAAATATTATTAATTTAATTTATTAATATAGAAACTGTATTTAATATACTATTAACTAATATATTTCTCATTAAACTTAGGAATTAAAGACTGACTGTAATTCAGACAAGAGAATATCTGCATACATGATGATATCTTGCTAGTATTGTATTTTAAAAGTATTTTGTTTTCATCTAACTACTTTTATTCTATTAGCTTACCAAATATTTCCATTAACTTACCACATTTTTAAATTTCTTTTTGCATCACCTCAGTTTAATAATCTAATAAATGACAAAAAAGACAAACAATGAAAACAGAATCAAACAGCTTTGTTTGGCTCCCTCTGCATAAAATCTTAAGTTTTTCCATAGTTTTACCTAGAAACCCAGTTGGAGAAGCAAACTGAATTCATTTCAGCTAATAATTTATTTTGACTTTTAACTCCATAGCTTATCTCAATGGAAAGAGATTTTATAGCAGTTACTTCGCTTCTCAGACTTTCAGAGAGTCTCCCGTTTTCTTCGCAGGCACTACACCCGCTATTAGCATAGCCATCGTTGCCAGGAGGAACTGCTTCACCAGGCCTGAATGCCTCATCTAGCCAGAGAAGGGATGGAAAAGTTTTAATTTTTTAATTTGCATTACCTTTCATTTTGATTCTTCCTTCTACATTTGCATAATTTCCAGTCTAGCATAGTCTCTCATTGTTTTGTTTCTGAATTACTTTACAACTCTCTGTGAAACAACGGCTTCCTTTATCAACAAAAGAAAGAATAAATAAAAATAAAACAAAAACTTTCCAAAGTTCAAGCAATTAAGAGATATGAAATCATAGTACTTCAAGAGCTTACAGTCAAATAAATAGGTAATTATTATACAGACATGATAAAGTATATATAGAAAAAGAACCAAAGCAAAACTGGGCAGTGGGAAAAGAAAGGTGAATAAGGAGAAATAAAATAAAGAAAAATGTAAGAAATGGCTTCCTGGAGAAAGATGTGTTCAGGCTGAGTCTAAAAAGATTACCAAGCGAATACTAAGAGGATAAGAAAGGGTAACAGAGGTATTCTGGGCAGAAATAATAATGCTAGTCTTTCCAATGTATTTATATTTCTTTCCATAGAATATCAAAGATTACACTGGCCATTACTGAGCCATCCAGGGTCCTGGCAGAACATAGCACACTCAAAATTGACTATTATAAAGTTATGAGCAGGGTTAAGGGAAACCAAGAAAGAATAGTGCATACCAGGACTGGCAATAGTGGGAGCTTGGGTATAAAAGAACAACGGAAGGAAATATTACCTGAACCTGGAGAAAATCAGCTCTAAAAGGCTCTGAAAGGAGCCTTGGCCTTTGGCACAGAGATGCTGCCAACCTATTGCACTGAACAGAGAAAGAGCCAGGGTAGTAAAAATCTTGTCCTTAATTTTTTCCCAACCTTTGATCTCCTAATAATGTTTGTCATGGCTATAGCCAAATGGAAGCCAGAAAGCAAACACTGCTGATGTCCATATATTTACTTCGTGGAGCACCAAACAGAGAGGTAGTGTGGAGATTAGATCTAGAGTAGCAAAGAGAAAATACCCAGTATAGTTTTTTTTTTTTTTAATTTCCCACATCACACACAAAAAATAAGGCTACATCATTTAAAATATTTTACAAAGCACTTAAGGATGGCAGCAAACAAAAATACCCTTCAAATTTCTCACAACTGGTTTCTGGAAACATCTCTCCTAGATCTGAAGAATGTCAGCCATCCTCAAGGGCTGCCTATAAACCTGCCTCCCTGCCTCAAGCAGCGTTCCCCTCCTTCCTTGCTCCCAGCATGTTTTCCTGTGACTGAGGTACACTGTTTTTCTCCGGCACTTAGGACAGGTTCAAGAACATCCAGACTCGAGTCCAGACCTAAAAAAGGAAAACCAGTGGCCCTAAAGCTTACTTAACCACCTTAGGACTTGTCTTTCCCACCTTGACTGAAATTGGAATGCACACATACTTTAGCATATACTTCACTCTCTACCTGTGTCCTTAACTTATGACCCTTGGAGAATAATAATATACAATTGAAATAGCCCTATATCTGTATGAGGGGTGATTTGATCACATTTCACCCCTCTGAATTAGCAAAAGAGTAAACAGATCTTTCCTCTTTCACATTTCTCAATATTTGGGTTATTCAACTTTAATAATTGTGGATGTTCTCATCAATGCTACAATGCTGCTAGAGCCTTACAAAGTCAGAGAGTTGTGGGTGTCTCCCTCAAAATAAGATCAAGAAAAAACTCATATCCTTCCTGCAATTTGTTAAGTCTCACTTCAAGGCTCTTCCAAGCTGCATCATAAAAAAAAAAAGAAGAAGAAGAAAGAAAGAAATGTATCTCCAAAAAACAAGCAACAATTTGCAATCATACTATAATTAAAATCTATTTTGAAAAAGATACTTTTCTCAAGAGGAAACATAATATAAAGATGCAATTCTGCTTACAACACAAAAATATTATACATTGTTACTCAGAGTGATTTAACTACTTAGAGTCACAACTTCTCACACATTGCAATTTCTGCTTGTGGTAGGGGTCCCCAAGACCACCCTCAATTTTGATGACATGCTGGGATTCATAGAACTCGGAAGAGCTATTTTACTTAAGGTTACAGTTTATTACACAAAAATATGCAGATTAAAATCAACAATGAAAAAGATACATAGGGTGGAGTCCAGAAGAAGCCAGACACCAGCTTCCAGCTGTCCTCTCTCAGTGGAGTCACGCAGAGAGAAATTAATTCTCCCAGTACGATGTATGACAAGACATTCAAAGTCTTACCAATCAAACTCATCGAGCTTCCAGGGTTTTATCAGGGCTCAGTCACAGAGCTGTAGAGAGCTTACATGACTAATCTTAGCTAAGAAGTCTTCAGCATCCCTAGAGGACAAACTGATACAGCACAGCCTTGGACCCCAGGCAAAGAAAGCAGGTATTCACCATAAATCACATTGTTAACATAAACTATCTGGCCCATGGTGCCAGGTATACAAAAACACTTTTATCAGGCTAGATATTCCAAGGGCTCTGAGGTTAGCCCAGGAGCCAATCAAGGACCAGTTCTAAGACCTACAGAATATACAGAGTTTGGACAAGCTAAATCTCCTGAGGTAACCCTTTAAAACTCTCAAGGCCGAAATACCTTGTACTTTCTTTTTCTCCAGTAGTTGTTAAAAGAAGAAAACCTCAGTGATCTTATGGCTAACAATAAATATCCAGATCTAAGAAAATGGCAAAAGAAAGTGAATTTTCTTTTCTTATGTTACTCTATAGATTCCTGCCATGTCAGCTTTTAGGAGCTGAACTCTATCGAGTCTCAATTTAGGTCCATTAAGCCAAGTACACTCTCTTACAGAAATAAAATAATAATATCACAACAAACTAACAGTGGGAAATCTGTGGAGCTCAAAAGAGGGAGCAATTGATAAAATGAAAATAAAATTCAATACTATTAATATTAAAAACATTATCTCACATTAGTAATAAGCTAATGTGAAGGATCTCCCGTTTTATAAGTATTCTTTTTGATAAATGTGATTTTTCCCTATATTTATTATATTTGACATGCTTACTGATTTCCATTGAAACATATTTCTAAAATATTCTTTTTTCAGACAAATTATGTTGGATGAAATAGTTTTCTGAAAAAGATATACTATTTTTTAAGCTAGCCTTTTGAGTTGTGTTCTACTGCCCCTAATGGGTCTGAAAGGAAAATGGTAAGATACAATATAATCAAAATAAATAAAGGAACCTTTAAAGAATGCTCATTCTTACATCTTTTGTTTGGTGGCATTGTAATAGAACATGCTGGTATTTGTGTAATTTAAAGAATAAAAGTAAAGGCCACCTGCAAGCACTTGGGTTTAAATGACTTGTGTGTAACAAGTGCTTTAACTTTCAGGTTTTTCTAACCACTGCTAGAACCAGAAATTAACCAACAAAAATATAAATTCAATTGCATTACTCTGAAGCAATTAAACTCTTCTGATCATTTTAGCTGTGATAGAAAAGGAGCATATGCTGTGGCAGGATTAGAGACAAGATGGTGCAGCATGAGGTAAAATACTGATTTAAATTTTGCCTCAAGGTCTAGAGGGACTTGCTTTTATTTACTAGAAATAAGCAAAACACAAAAAGGTTTAGTGTCGCATATAAACTCTTATCAATCAAGATCTCTACCTAATGCCAATAGTCCTTAGGGGAAAGTTAAATGATTTGTATGCAACACAATGCTTACTGAATATCGTAAGAAAACCACAGCATGCTGGCAAAAATCATATTTCATTTTTATTGAACCATTTATTGTAAATGATAATAGCAAAGATTAAATGGGGAAAATGTCTGTTGTTTGAATTAAGGTATTTATCTTCTTTCAAGAATGTGTTAAGACATATACAATTATTCTGACATTGTGAGTTCAAAAAAAAAAAAAATAGCCAATGTTTTGTGTTGGATTTCTTGACCTAACTTACGAAGAAATTAATTTGACAATTTATTTTTAGTGATAAATTGTTATCCTGTGTGTCTTTGTGTTTGAGTGATCAAAACATCTCTACAGATTGAACACAGCGTGATTTTCTTTTCAGAGCTTCCTACATAATAACTATTTGAAAAAGGTTTTTAAACTCTCGGTGCTTCCGCCAAACAATATTTAGTAAATCATTTGACTAGTATTTTCATCCAAGCATTATATCTGCCTCCTCTGTAAAATAAATTTATTCTCTAGGTCACTAATAACTTCATATCACAGCACTGACTCAAATGAAACTAACCATCTGAAATGTTTCCTTCCTTCTCTGGGCTTCTGTTTGACTATTTTTGTCAAGCATTCTCCTCTTACCTCACAGGTCCTTTTCTCCTTATCCTCCTCCTCTGTCTCTTGCCATCCATAAAATAGTGTTCTCCCCTCATTCTAGTCCTCACTTCTCTAATTTTTTTCTTGAAATTATATCTCTTAGTGATATTCTGACTTTCATTGGGAATCACCCTCATCTTTTGATGTCTCTATCTCATTCCCATCCTTCATGTTCCAATGTTCCTTCTTCCAATGCCTGATAGATATTTGTCAATAGGGGATCCCCTGGAAGCACAAATTAACTATATCACAAAATGTGTTATCCTTCCACAGTCCAGTTCCCGCTCCTTGCATTCCTTCATTTAACAAATAATCTTTGAATACTTACCATGTGCTGGCTTTCTTCTAGATCCAGAATCAACGAACTATTCCTATAAAATCTAGGTAGTAAATGTTTTAGGCTTTGCCAGCCATATGCCTCTGTTGCAACTATTCAAGTCTATTATTGTAGCACAACAGCTATGATGTGAGTATGGTTAGATCATAATAAAACTACTTTTGGATGTTGAAATTTGAATTTTATATAATTTTAATATATCATTAATTATTACTCTTCTTTTTACTTTTTTGTCAACCATTCTTAAGTTATATGCCATAGGAAAACCAGTGGCAGCCTGAATTTAACCCATGGGCCACAGTTTGTATACCCCAGTGGTAGACACTGGAGATTCATCAATAAATAAGAAAGATAAATTTCTTGCCCTCAATGATCTAAAATTGTAAAAGAACCTCCCCTACGTCTGCTAATAGGGACCTTTTCCTCTGTTTACATAGCAACCTGTGTCAAATTCATTCCTTATTACCTACTATAACACACTCAATCATTAAGCACTTTGATTCCTCTTTATCTCAGATATTCACACTATCAAACAAAATAAATTTATAGTGGGGAAAAAAAAATCTCCTAAATATTAATCTCAGCTTTGTATCTTTCCAAATGCTCTCAATATCCATATATAAATGTTTAGATTTGTAGTTTAAAATATTTTGTATTTCAAAATTTTATTTTATTTTTTTCACTTTGCATTTTCCTTATAGGCAATACTTTTTTAAGGTTTTTTTTAAAAACAGTTTTATTAAGGTATAATCGAAATATACAAAATTACACATATTTAAAGTATCCAATATGATAATTTTTGAACTACATATTACTTTTTTATTACACCTTTATTGGGAAATAATTCACATACCATAGATGTCATCCTTTTAAATTAAATAATTCAGTGGTTTCTAGGACATTCAGAATTGTGTAATCATTACCACTAATTTCACAATTATGTTGCCACAGAAAGAAACCTGATACCTTAAGCAGTCACTTCTCATTCTTTGTTCCTCCCAGCTCTGAGCAAACATTAATTTACTTTCTGCCTTTATGACTTTGCCTGTTCTGGACATTTCATATAAATGGAGTCATACAATATGTGACCTTTTGTATCTGGCTTCTGCAACTTAGGTTTTCAAGGTTCATCTGCATCGTAGTAGATATCAGTACTTCATTCCTTTTTATGCTGAATATTTCGTTTTATGAATACACCACATTCTGTTTTGTTATTCAACAGTGATGGATATATGGGTATTTTCCACTTTCTGGCTATTACGAATAATGCTGCTATGAGCATTTATGTACAATATTTTGTACCTGTGGATATATTTTTTTAATGCTCTTGAATCTACCCCTAGGAGTGGAATTGCTGGGTCATGTGATAACTCAATATTTATCATTTATGGAAATGCAGCTACACCGCTTTACATTCTCAGCAGCAATGTATGATGGTCCTAATTTTTCTACATCATATGTATAACTTGTTTTCTCTGACAGGGTGCTTGTTTCAAATCTTTTCCACCTTATTCACAGGCTATTGAAACAGCCCTATTTTTCCTATTCTGTCTCCAGTCTTTCATCTATTTCAATTCACCCCACAGTCCCATTAACATAGGTTTCATATTCCTAACAAATAATATGTCACGCTGTCTTCCACCAAACTCTCCACAGTTATCTACAACCTAAAGTGTATTCTACAAAATCCTAAAGATTCATAGGCCAGAGAAACTCTCCAATTCAACCAAAACTGTTTATGCATGGTCTTCCACGTCGCATCTTCTGTAGGCAAGGCTGGCTTCATCAGCCTGAAACCTGTGCAGTCACACAGGGACCCACATGTAGAACACCCTAAAACACACTTAGTTTTAGGCTCTCCTGTCATTCTCTTGAAATTTTAATGTTTTGACAAGAGATTCCATATTTTCATTTCGCAGTAGACCCTACCAATTTTGTAGCCAGTCTGGTTGGTGGAAGTTGAGTTTTAGTGCCTAAGCCCATCCAGTTCAGCATACATCTTTTGCTTCTCAACTAGTTTTAGGATTGCAAAGCATTTGCCTTCTGTGTTTCACGTTAATCAATTCTTCATGTCTCTTTTATAATATTAATGCTCGCCAAGTTTTCATTCTGCTTACAATTTTCATCTTTACTCTTTCAGAAGAGTCATAATACCAGTCATTATTTTATTTTTAGTTCATAGCCTAAGCTGACATAAAATAATGTAAATAATAATGTAAATAATAATGTAATAACTTTATTTCTGACTTAAAGATATAGACACTTTAGACATTGCCTTAAAAAAAAAAAAAGTACTTTAACTCAGAACAAAAGCTTTCATAGTAGAGGTTTTGATCAAATATATACCTTTGGCCAAAATAAAAGGGAGTGGGAGTATTCATTCTCTAAGTGAGAAAAAAAATTTTGCCTATTAGTTTCTTTTCTATACAAAAAGCGGATAACCCATTTCAGCTATAGCAAACACATGATTTTGGCCAAGGTGTAGAGAAATATTTCATTTTCGGAGAAGTTGCATGCTCCAAACAAATATATGTAAATTAAAGTTTTATAAATTAGGTACATTCTTTCATTGATTTAAATTACAGTCTAGAGTTAGGAGATAGAACTCCACAAGAAATCATTTAAGAGAAAGCTTTAAACCTGCATTTTAAGTTCTAATCTTCTATTTGGCTGCTGCCACCAACAGTGGAATAAGCCCATTTTTAAAACTAGTGAAATTATTTGCATTTGGTGAAATTTTAGATATATTAAAATTGGATTTAACTTTCCTGATATGAAAAAAAACTAAACAAACTCAATAAAAAACTTGAAGAATTGCCAGGAGTTAGCAGCCTTGTTTTTCTATTCTATAATTAGCATAAGGTTGCTTTTTTGTTTTTTTTAAAGACTTTACTTTTTAGAGAATTTTTAGATTCACAACAAACTTGAAAGGTATTCCCATATACTCCCTGCCCCTATGTGCATAGCCTCCCCCATTATAAACATTGCTCATCAGAATGGTACATTTTTTACCGAAGAGAAGCCTACATTAAGACATTGTAATCATCCAAAGTCCATAGTGTACCTTAGGGTTCACTCTTAATGTTCTACATTCTATAGGTTTGGACAAATGTATGACTTATATCCATCATTATAATATTAGAGTGTTTTTACTTCCCTAAAAATTCTCTGTGTTCTGCCTATTCATCACCACACTCTCCTGCTCCTGGCCACCACTCATCTTTTTATCGTCTCCATAGTTTTATCTTTTCTAGAATGTCATATAGTTTAACTCATACAGTGTATGACCTTTTCAGATTGGCTCTTTTCAATTAGTAATATGCATTTAAGGTTCCTTCATGTTTTTTCATGGCTTGACAGCTCATTTCCTTTTAGCACTGAATAGTATTCCATTGTTTGAGCGTACCACCATTTATTTATTCTTTTACCAACAAAAGAATATCTTGTTTGGACATCTTGGTTGCTTTCAAGATTTGGTAATTATGAATTATGCTGCTATAAACATTTGTGTGTATGTTTTTGTGTGAACTTATGTTTTCAGTTCTTTCAGGTAAATACATAGGAAAACAATCACCAGATCGTATGGTATAAGAGCATATTCAGTTTCGTAATAAACTACTATACTGTCTTTTAACATGGATGTACCATTTTGCATTCCTACCAGAAATGAATGAAAGTTCCTGTTGCTCCACATCTTCGTCGGCTTTTGGTGTTGTCAGTGTTTCAGATTTTGGCCATTCTAATAAGTGTTTAGTGGTATTTCATTGTCGTTTTAATTTGAACTTATATATAAGGTAGAGAATATTTTCATATGTTTATTTGCCCTCTATATATCTTCTTTGATGAAGTAGCATAAAGTTTTGCTTTACAATTTTCTTTAAAATGTGTCCTTCCATTCTTCCTAACAGTCACTGGATATATTTAACCAAAGTTTAATACGAGCATTCTCTGTTTATATGACAGTAAATTTTAGTAAATTTCTCTAGATATGGAACAAGTGAAAAATTGAGCATTAAACATGCATTATTATTTATCATCAAGACTTAAGAGACAAAATGCAATTCCTGTTTATTGGCCTCCACATCGGATCTTTGCATGGTTGTAAAGTATCATGTTCTAATCTATTTGCTAAGTGAACTCTGGTTTCTTTTAAAGCACAGTGACCTGTGATTGACCACATCAATCATTCGACTGAAAATATAAGATGATTTTCTCTTTTTGACCAAGCTGACCTCATCAGTCAGAACAATTAAATTTAACTTCTAGGAGTCGTTTGTACCAATACAGAAAAGAAACAGGCCCTCAAATTTCACTTTATAGGTGTTTAAGTGTTTAAATTCTGAGTTGTTTATGAAAATCAACTGGATAGTTCATCTTCACTAACTATTTCACAAGATAATGGCTACTAATTAATTACTCACCAACAACTACTCCAAATGAGGAGATCCATAGAGAATGTACACAGTTGTATTATTACCGCAAATGTAAAGATGATATAATTCAGTGGCTTTCAATCTGGCTGCATACATATTAAAACTACTTAAATATGTAGCAAAAGGTGAGGTGGGGAACAAGAATGAAAAAATACAAATGACTGAGACCTACCCTCAGAAGTTCCGATTTATTTGGTCCTGGTGAAGCTGGGAATGGAATTTTTAAGTACCCCAGGTATTTCTAATGTGCATCTGTGGTGGATAGGATTTTTTTTTTATTTATCTATCTCTGGTGTTGATACAGGTTTAGACTTTATGAGTCATGGATTAATTATCACCACACCTATTGGTTTGCATGAGAAAGTCTCAATCTTCTTTTTCCTGTAAAAGAAGTTGTTCTGTGTCATGCTAAATGCAAGCACTTTTCTAAAAGTGCCCTGGATTGCGGTGGTGAAGTTTCTGTTTGCTATATTTCACTTGGTGTTTCGTCTATGGGTAGGATAATTACAGCTGAGTCCCAGCAGCATATGGTGGTGGGCTGGGGAGAAGAAAACCAAATGAGGACAAAAACACAAACACAAAAATAAACATAAGTCAAGTTTGTGCTGCTGGGTAGTTTTCTTTCATCTTTCTGTGAGGTTAATTAACAGCACAATATGCCTTTGCCACTCCGATGCATCCAAAGCATCCCAGAAGGTTCCTCCTCCACAATCTAAATTATAATGATGCCTGATGATAAGCAGAATTTTTAGTTTAACTAGAGTTAAGTGAATCAATCTGGGCAATATAAAAGTATACCTTAACCATTATTTTTCTTATCAACTGAACCCCCATGCAAGGTCTCACTGACTCCAAGAGCTGGTGCTGGTGGGCTCCCAGCATGCCCGGTGCACTCTGTGGGAGGCCTCACCCCACATTATATCTAACTCATCAAGGGCCCTCATGAATCACATTAAATTTGCTTTAAAATTTTTGCAAGAAGTATTATAAATTTGCTTTTAAAATTATTTGCCTATGAGCCCATCACTTAATTAAAATTGACTATTATTTCTAATTGTTGCCAACTGAGAAAAATTTAGCACACAAATTGTTTTCAAATTATGAAGATGACATAACATTATGCTTTGTGGACATTTAATTAAACATTATTTTATTTGTTTAGATTCTCTCTTTATGCTTTGTACCCAATGTTTTCTTTCCGTTCTAAGATATTTTCAGAGGTCTCTGAAATTTTAGGGATTTGTACTTAAGTATCTGAGAGGTAAAAAGGTCTTTGGTTCCCCAACTCTAAGATTCCAGTGAGAGACAGAATATACAAAGGAACAGTGGCCAGACTAAATGACAATAGGACTCTTGAGTCACAACTTCTGTGGCAACCAGCTCAGAATAGTCGGGACCTGGTCAGTGGCTACCAGCTTCTCTGTTCTCTCTCCTCTCCAGTCAGAATGTGCCCGAAGCCTTACCTTTTTCTTCTATAAAGATTTCCCACTTCCCTACTTGCTTTTGAGTTTCTGCCAAGCCCAGGTAATAGTGGCCCTTGTTATAGCAAGCTCTGAATAAATAGGCTTCCACGTGTTCTCATGGCTTTCATTTACTTCTAGCCAGCAAGAAAATATTGAAAAGGGGCTGGTGGTTGAATCTACATCTGACTTTTAATGATGTCTCTCATTTCTGCTTGCATTTATGTTTCAAAATAAGTCTAGAGGATTTTACAGCTAATGAAGGAGAATGAAATCAATCATTTATATTTTGTAGACCAAAGAATTTGTTGATTCTATGCCATAGCAATTACAGTGTTGTAACTGATAAAATACTAAATGCATTTTAAAATAATAAGGTTCTTAGTAACAATATTTAGAAATAGATAATCTACAAAGAAGTGGCTCTTATGCAAAAGGCCACATAAACCCTGCCCAGAAGGAAGAACTATTAAGATCATCCAAATCCAACTGGAAGTATCAACACAAGAAGAAATGGCTGTCACCTGAATGTCAAAATTATTTCTTTATTTTTTTTAACAATATGAAAAAATCTCTGAGGCTATAATAGTTTATATTAATGGACAAAATTAATGAAACAAGTCTTATATATACCATTTATTGCCTTACCTTCATTTACTGACTTTCACTTTACTATTGTTTTAATTTCCTCACTAGCTCAGCAGCATAATACAGGAAGTCAGCAATTTGAAAATAATCTTTTTTATTATTGTTGCAAAAACTATAAAAGAAAAGTAGATCTCAACTTCAAGTTTCCAAAATCATCCAATTAAAACTCAAGCTTATGTTTAATCATCCAGATTTCCCCCATTGTGTAAGTGATTTCCTAGATTTAGGACAATTTTGGTTCACTATAGCATCCTTCATTGTTCTCATTTCATGACTCATATACTATAGAAAGAAACAAACAGAAAAAAAATGAGTAGGTGTGTGTGTGTGTGTTTGTGTGTATGTTATGTTTTTTTAAATAGCTTTATTCCTATTGTTTTTCCACATCTTTGAAAATATTTTAAATTCTATTGTAAATAAATGTAAGTAACATAGTAAAAATGCATTATTTCTTTGTTATAAAATATTCATTTTAACATTAAATCATTGATAAAACATTACTAGATAATAAAGTTAAGAACAATACCGAAATAAGTACATTCTATGAAATTCGATATTCATTATTTTACTATGTAACTTTCAGGCAAAGTTTCTATCAGTTTTGTTCAGACATTTTACCACTTATGGTGTGGTAATCAGCTTCCAAGATGGCCCTTCAAGATCCCAACCTTCTGTATTTTGCATCCTCTTGCAGTCCTCTCATACACTGTTACCAGGTTTGGTTTGTATGACCAATAGAATATGGCAGAAGTGATGATGAGTTATAAACTCTTGTGATTAAGTGGTGAAAGTCACTGTGGCTTTCATTTTGGTCATCCTTTCTCTTTTTCTCTCTCTTTTTTTATCTCTATCTCCACGTATTTCTTTCTCTCACATCACTTGCTCTAGGAAAAGCCACTGCCATGTCATGAGCAGTACTAAGAAGAGGTCCATTTAGCAAAGAACTGAGGCCATGTGAGTGAGTGATCTCAGAGGCAGATACCTCCAGCCCCAGCCAAGATGACTATAATGTTTGTTGATATTTGACTGCAACCTCATGAGAGACCCTGAGCTAGAATCACAGCTAAACCATTTCCAGAATCTTGATCCTCAGAAACTGTATAAGATAACAACGTTTGTGGACTTATGCTGCTGTTTTGTACTAACTTGTTATGTGACGATAGATAACTAATATACATTTAATGAACACTAATTGAAAAGATAATAATTAAGTTGTTGTGACTTGTTTGTGGAAATTTACTTATCTGCAAAAGAATATGTATTTCTGTCCAAGTACAGTATCATTTTAGACAACTACCAAATGAATGAATACATGTAAAACATTTAGAAAAATGACTGACACACAGCAAATTCTATGTAAATAGCAAATATGAGAATGATGATATTAAATACCAGAAGAAAAAAATATTACCTAATGAAAATCTTTTCAGAGTTATAAAGTCGAAATTCTCACAAACTGACAAATAACTTTCATATATTATTTTGTAGCTAGATGTTAATACTCACCTTATCCTATTAGAAGAGAGATTTAAAATCAGGAAGATACTAACTGGAGCCTGATGCCATCTATCCTAGGTGGCTAGACAAAACCAGTCACTGTCACTCTTGTGACTTAAGCTAGGTTTCAAAAGGAATTAACAGCTCAGCCCAAAGATGCCAGGCTGTTGATTCACAAGCTGTAGGGTCAACTTCACGTTAACAGGCAGGATATACTTTCCTTGTGTAAGGCTAGACCGTGTTTTCAGATATTATAGCTTTCTTAGTGACTAAGAAGAAAGTGAAACCTAATTTATCTTCCTCTTCAGCCCAGAAGCTATGCCTCATTAGCATTTAATGGAAGACCAAAGAATTTCCCTACCCTTAAAACTAAAATCTTTCAATGAAGTAATTTTGTCATTGTTATTATTCTATTGGTGACAGTAGTAACTTTTCTTTAAATATATTTTTTTAATGTTTCAGAAAAACTAGAATTTCAAACTCAAGAGCTTCGAAAATGGTCATTTCAGAAACAGGAGTTAAGAAAAGGGACCATTTCAAGCAGCAACAGCTTCAAATGATTAGCCTTTTGAGACAGCAGGTGTTAGATTCAGTAGGGTCCTAATGCCAGGAACACATTTACATTCAAATTAAACTAACATAATTAGATGTTATTTCTTCAAAGTAGGAACCCCTTTGTGTAAGAAAATAATTGCAACTTCCACTTATGTAAAATCTGAATTAAACTTTTACACTTAAAACACCTATCTTGGCCATACTAATAAGGATGCCGAAAACTGGCTCAACGTTTTTCCCTTTTGAATACTAATATATATTTATCCTTCCATTAACTTTCCCATCATTTGCTTTGAATTATAACATGAAAAATCAAAAGTGTATGCCCACATTCAAAACAGCGACTAAAAATCTAATTTTCATTATAATTATCAAAATCTAATTTTCATTATAATTATCAAAGAGAGGAGACATAAACTTTTATAGTCAAAGTAAAACCTCTTCTCCCAACCCACCTTCTAGCCAGCATCTACTATCAATACCTCCATTGAAACACGTAAATTTTTTAAATGTAAGATCTAACTGTAATTTATCTGACCTGATCCCTCTGCAATATGGATGCTGTGACCACTTCTTAGAAAACCTTTTCTCTCAGTTTCATTGTCTGTGCTCCCTGCTATTTCTCCCCTTACATTTTTATCTATTACGGTCTGGTCCTTTTAGCTGGCTTCTCTTTTCTTTCTCACCCACATATTGAGTTGTTCCCAGAGTTCTGACCCCATATGATGTCTCTTTCCAATCTTCACTGTATAATCTCACTCAACAATTTTGACTATTATTTTTGCTGGTCACTTCCACCTTCCAATCTTCTAGGACACTCTAATTAGCTGACGTGCTCCACCTTCCTTTTCTTGACCAGCAGGTTTCCGAAGGTATATCTGCCGCACATTTATAACTTGACATCCAACAAGAATTTAAATTCAGCATATTAAACACTGATCTCATTTTCATATTCTCCCTATATCATCTTCTCATCCTGGGAGCCTGTTTCAATAAATTATTATGCTGCCTCTCAACTAGTTACTAAGTATTCGAGTCTTCTATGTCTCCTTTTTCCCTGCACTCTCCATACACAAGTTCATTCTAGCATTACACTTGCTGGCACGTTTTCAAGTTTTTTTCCCCACTACAACTTTCTTTGGATTTTTATTATTTCTTACCAAGATTCCTGTATAAACTTCCTAACGAGAGTACTCATATCCAGCTATGTGTTGTGGTAGGCAGAATAATAACACTTCAAAGATGTCTAGGACCTAATCTCTATAATCTGTAGATAGATACCTTACAGGGCAACGGGACTTTGCAAATGTGACTAAGGTCAATTACATTGGGATTAGAGATTATCCTGGATTCTCTGAGGAGGTCCAATGTAACCACAGAATATTTCCTGGCTGCAGTAAGAGAGAGATGTGATGACAGAAGGGTCAGAGAGATGCAACCCTACTGTAGTTGAGGATGGAAAAAAGGGCCAGAAAGCAAGGAATGCAGCTTATCTCTAGAAGCTGGAAAAAAAAAAAAAAAACAAGGAAATGAGTTCTTCTGTAAAGCCTCCAGAAGGAAACACAATCGGCTTACATCTTGAATTTAACCCAGTGAGACCTGTGTCCATCTTCTGATCTACAGAAGTGTAAGATTTGTGTTGTTTTGTCATTTATCTGAAAAGACATTTGCACATCGATGTTCATAGCAGCGTTATTCACGGTGGCCAGGACGTTGAAGTAACCAAAGATCCTTCAATAGATGATTTGATAAAGAAGATATAGTACATATATACGATGGAATATTACTCAGCTATAAGAAGAGATGAAATACTGCCATTCGAGACAACATGGATAGACCTCAAAATAATCATGCTAAGCAAAATAAGCCAGACAGAAAAAGTTGAAAATCACATGATATCACTTATATGTGGGATATAAATCTAAAAACAACAAATGAACAGACTCATGGACATGGTCAGTGGACTAGTGGATTCCAAAGGGAAGTGGGGGAGATGGGAGGTCGATGGGGTAAAAGGGGTCAAATATATTGTGACAGGAAGAAGTCTAACTATGGGAGCTGAACAGACAATACAATATGTATATGACTTACTGTTGAATTGTACACTTGAAATTTATTGGATTTTGTTAATCAATAAATAATAAAAATAATTGTAATACATACATACATACATACATACACACACTCATATAAATTTATGTTGTTTTAATCCAGTAAACTTGTGGGAAATTATTAAGGCAATATAGAAAATAAATACATATTCTTATGAATAATTTTTTATCTATCAAGTTATCTTTCTAAAATGCCAGTATGCTTATATAAAAATGTCTTTTTATTTTCTGTGCTTTGTAACAAACTATCACAAATTTAGCTGCAAAAAACAACATACATTTATTATCTCACAGTTTCCACGGATGGTTTAGCTCAATCTTCTGCTCAAGGTATCAACCAAAGTTGTGATGTCATGTAAAGCTTACGTTTACCTCTCAAACTTCCTTGCTGGCAGAGTTTGTTTTCTTGTGCTTATAGGACAGAGATCTTTAACTCCTACAAATTACTTGCAGTTCCCTGCCAGGGACCCTTTCTACATGTGAGAGATTGTTTCTTTAAGCCAACAAGAGAAGCAACAGCAGTTGCTTCTCCTTATTGTGACCTCCAGATCTCTTAACGCACCACAAATTCAGTTTGAATATTAATAATGACACACATATACACACCAAGAGCATACAAAAAGATTTATTACTTACATAATGGGGTAGCAGGCAGGCCTCCCAGGTTAGTCTGATATTGCTTGAGAAAACAAGGTAGACTGACTTGGTGTTTTTGTTGTGATTAGGACTTAGAGCTAGGCTGAGAGATGCCACACACATGCAGGAGTTAGCATAGTTTCAATTTTCCACCAGTGCCAAAAAAGGGAGAATCTGGATTTTCTTAGCTTGCACAAATGTAGAAAAGAAAAGAGAGGGGTGAAGCTTAAAGTTGTCAACAATCAAACATCAAAAAAATTGAGCCAAATGATTTATTGCAAAGGAATTAGAAAAATTTGGAAAAGGTTGCCAATGTATGATCCTAGAAATGCATCTGCTTAGAGATACTGTACAGACATAGCCAGGCATTCCTCATTTTATTGTGAATCATTTTATTGCACTTCAGATATCACGTTTTTATCGACATTGAGGCAAAATCCTCCACCAGCATAAAGACTGCAACTCAATGAAGACTCAGATGATGGTTACCATTTTTAGTAATAAAATACTTTTAATTAAGATATGTACATTGTTCTTTTTTTAGACATCATGTTATTGCCCACTTAATAGACTCCATTATAGTATAAACATAACTTTTATATTCACTGGGAAACCAAAAAATTTACATGATTCATCTTGTTGTGATACTCACTTTATTGCAGTGGTCTGGAACCAAACCCACAATATATCTGAGGTGTGCCTGTATCTGAATTACTACAGGCACCATATCCAGGTTTGCATTACCCTCCCAACTCCCAGAGGCACACAGGAACACAAGTAATTGCCAATTTAACATCCACGTATTCCAGCACCAGATTTTGAATAACATAAGAGTGGGGGACATATGTTATGTCTTGGTATGTCCAGATTCTAGCATGGCATCTGGCTCATAATGAATTTTTAATAAATATTTATTAAATAAAGAAATATATTAACTCTAACAAACTAATAAAATATTTATTTTTAAAATACTTAGATACAAATAGTTTGATAGTTTGACAGTTCACCCTATGGGCTATTAGATAAAATATGCAATACTTTAATCAGCATTACACACTCCAAAGTGGTTAGCTTCATTTTAAACACTCTTATCAAGAGTTCTTATTCCAGAGGCAGCTTTTACAAAAATTTTAATTATCTTTATTTTATCATAAGCATTTAAAGGATATGAATTTAAAGGATATAAATAAAAGATTTAAAAGTGATATTTAATTGGTAGAATGAATTTTGTCCACAATATGTGGATTGACTAGAAACACATCATAGGTCCTGTGGCCATGTCGTGAGCATGGTCCAAGAATCTAACATCCCCAATAGCCTGTAATGTTCATAACTTAGGACTCTGTTCAAGCTCCTGCTCAAGAATGTGCAGAGGACCCTGAACTTCAGGGTTCCTGGGTACACAGTCTTAGGCAGCCAAAACCTATAGGCCAAGCATCTCTAGCCTTAGAGAGACTCATCCTTTCACCACAGTTGCTGAGGGGAACAGATACAGAAAAGGTCAGGAGGAACTGCTCTAAATTACTGTTGTATCTGCCTAAAATGAACCTTTTGTGGAAAATGTTTATCGTAGCACTTAAAAAGACAGAGCTGGGACCTCATGGAGCTACAAGAACAACAATGAATGATCGTTTTCATGCCTGCTCTCTAATATGTGCTTTTAAGTATGCAGAATTTAGTTCACAACTTGTTTTATTTTAATATACAACCAGATGGTGAGGTTGTGTGGGAAGCCTACAGTCATCACATACCTCCAATAATTAAAGGCTACTGATATCAGTGGAAGGAAATACAATAAATGTAAACCTCACAACATACCATTTCAAAAATATATTAGTTTATCATAATAAAAAGGAACATTCCTTAATATCCTGTGGGACTTATAATTAAGAAATACATCATAAAGAAGATCTGTATTAATTTTCTAGGGCTGTAGTAACAAAGTATCACAAACTGGATGGCTTAAAACAACCAAATTTAGTTTCTCACAAGTCTGGGTGCTCGAGGTACAAAATCAAGGTGTTGACACACCCTCTTAAACCTGTAAGGGAATCCTCCAATGCCTCTCCCTACCTTCTAGCAGTTCACAGGCGATCTTTGGTATTCTTTTGGCTTATAGACGCACTTGCTCTAGTCCTCTGTCATTGCATGGCCTTCTCTCTGAGAGTCTTTGTCTTCACATAGCTGTCTTCTTATAAGGACATCAGTCATATTGGAGTAGGAGCCCACCATACTCCAATGTGACCTCGTTTTAACTTAACCAATTACATCTGCAATGACCCTATTTCTAAATAAGGTCACATTCTGCAGTACTGAGGCTTAATACTTCGAAACATCTCTTGGGGAGATGAGAAGTACAATGTAACCCATAAGAGAACCAATTTGTGAATTTTTTCATCTGATTTCCAGATCCCAAAAGAGAGCTGATTTTTAATTATTTAACCTAGAGATTTTTTTTTTTTTGGCTTTTCTTATGTAATACATACTAAAATCTCTGTCCTTGTTCTCGATGAGTTTTCAGTCTAATGATAAGGCAAACAAGCAATCAAGTAAATACTGCAAAATCACTGTTCTAATGGAGGAATATGTCATATTATGGTGAAGGATAAAATTTGAGAATTGAAAATAATTATAATAGATTGTTATCATTTTATTAGATGTTTAAAAAAAAAATACTGTGCCCTTAATTCTAAAATGCTCTAAGCTGCCATTAAAAACTTTCATTTCTCCTGAAAAGAAAGTAAAACTTTTTAATATCTTATCTCAGAGAAAATGAGGCTAATAGCATAGTAAGATGATTCAGCAATTTAGAAAGCAATTTTGGATGCAGAAAACCAGCATTCAGTTTTCAGCTCCCACATTTCTCGTGCTATAGGAAGTAATCAATACTGTCAGTCCCAAAGAAGAAAATGTTACAATAGCATTTTTTTCTCCAAAAGATAAAATCATGTTCCAAACCCTTTACCAACAAAACATTTTTCCTTTGAAATACAATATCTAATAAGTTTAATGCTTATGTAACCCCTTTTTACTATACATTTAACATCAGGGCAACACATTTATTTCCTATAAAGAAAAAACAACAGCAATAATAACAATAACAAAACCTCAATTTTGCCCATTAGTAGCACAGATGAGGTAGCTCTGGAAAGATATTCAAAAAAGCTCTTAACTCCAGATTTGAGCCATGAGTTGCAATAGACATAATCCTCTGTAGACAAGGAATCTTTGCAGCTCATCCACTAGCTCCTCGATTGGTGAGCAGCCTGGTATCCCTAGGGTATCCCAAGCTCTCTCCAACATCCTCCTCACTGGTCTCTGAAGCTCTTAAACCCTTCCTTTCTCTCCTTCTCTCCCACCCTCCAAGGTCCTTCGTCTTCTCAGCTTCAGAGCCAGAAGCCCAGTCATTTGATTTTCAGCAGTTTTACTGTTGCTGATGCTGAAGAGAACTTCAGAACCATGTACATAAAGGCATTTCTTTTGTACTATGCAAAAAATATATGTCTCTTTCTTTGTTTTGAATTGCATTGGTGGTGGGGGAGCCCTCTCCACCCTTAAAATATCTGGGAAATATCTGGTCCCAGAATTGAAATTAGCAAGTTCCATGCCTCAGCTATAGAGGGAATGGGAGAAAAATAATAATAATAATAATATCATATTAAATGGATAGAGGGACATAAAGAGAGTCTAATCATGTCCTTTTGCAGTTTATTCTTAATATATGTCACAGGAAGAGGTACTGTGAAAGAGATGAAAGAAAGAAAGAAAGAAAGAAAGAAAGAAAGAAAGAAAGAAAGAAAGGAAAGAAAGAAAGAAAGAAGAAAGAAGAAAGAAAGAAAGAAAGAAAGAAAGAAAGAAAGAAAGAAAAGAAAGAAAGAAAGAAAGACAGGAAGGAAGGGAAGGAAGGAAGGAAGGAAGAAGGAAGGAAGGAAGGAAGGAAGGAAGGAAGGAAGGAAGGAAGGAAGGAAGGAAGGAAGGAAAGAAGGAAGGAAAGAAAGAAAGAGAAAAAAGAGAAAAACAAAGCAAAGTAAGCAAAGAAAGCAAAAGGAAAAGAAAAAGGAAAAAAGAAAAGAAAAGAAAAGACAACTTCTCCAAATCCGATAGGGAGTTCCCTATATAGATGGTACTTGGATGACAGAATTCATCTTAGCAGGAGTTTTGTATAGTAACTTTTTACATTCTCGTTGGCCAAAGTTTGCAATCTACAGATTCACAGTTTAGATGATCAAATTTACTCAAGTTTTCACCACAAAAAATACCACCGAATTATACCATTCTATGAATAAGGTACTTAACTGTCATACTTAGAATTAGTAGCCATTTTCCAAGACATGTTCTAAAATGTGTTTTTTATTTCAATATGAATGTGATAGGCAAAATAATGCCCTCCTCCCCATCCAAAGATGCTATATCCTAATCCTCAGAACCTGAGAATATGTTACTTTACCTGGCAAAAGGGACTTTGCAGGTGTAATTAAATTAAGAGTTTTGAAATGGGAAGATCTTTCTGGATTATCCAGGTGGGCCCAATTTAATCAGGGTCCTTATGAGAGGAAAGCAGGAGAGAGAGTCAAGTCAGAGACACAGAAGCAGAGGAACGCAGCCAGACTCTAGAAGCTGGAAGCAGAAGGAATTGATTCTTTCCTTCAGCTTCATGGGGAACTCAGCCTCTGATTTTAACCCTGTAGGACTATTTCAGACTTCTGACCTTCAGACTATAAAATGATATATTTGTCTTGTTTTTAAACTACTAAATTTGTAACAATAGAAACTAATTCAGTGAGAGTCATATCATTTGGTATCAAAGAGTCAATTAGGTTTAATATTTGAGAGCTTAGGCCTGAATTCGGACAGACCTAGTTCGAATATGCTGCTTGGCCTTCTGTCATGTGCTATGAGGCTAGGCAATTAACATCCATAAGCCTAAATATTTCACATTTGTAAAATAGGTATTAAAAATAGAGCTTTTGAAAAGATTAAAGGAGGTATTTATAAAATATTTTAAATCATGTCTAGTTCTTAGCAAGGCCTTGCTATAAATATTAGCCACTGATATCAGATATTATAAATATGTCAGCACTTTTTTTTTTTTTTTTTTTACCAAAAATTCAAGTGTTTTATTTTTTACCATGATCAGATGAATGAACACTGGAACCACCTTGTCTTGGGTAGTTATTATTATCCTCTTGCTGCTGCGAAGGAAATGAAACTTCCAAAACTGAATTGAACCAAGTTATCGAGTCACTCTCAGAATTTTATGGTTAAATATGAAGCAGAAGATAGAAGTGCTGAATCTGGGAAATATGATCCAACTATAACATCACAAAATGGAAGGAAGAACAGAAGATTAAATTGTAACTTGGATCACATTTTTTTTAAATATTCTTTTTCAGAAACAAAAGCATAATCAGGCAATTTGTAGTCAGCTTTCTATTATAGGTACCAAATCATACTCTTGGAAAACTTGAAGTAATTGACTTTTTATTCATTTTTAAATACCTAGAGCCGTAATTTTAACTTACCTTATAAAAAAACAAATGTATGTTTTTGTTTTTTTTTTAAATTTTCACATCAGGATATTTTTAAAAGGTTACTGTGAAGTGCCTATAAATATGCAAAGATTTCAACAGCTAAGACAAACATCTCAGTAAATAACTTAATTGAGCTGTGAATTTTTAGTGATTGAAATCCGATTACTATGTGGCTTAATTTGTGTACTGCTTGACTGCTCTGCAGTTTCAGGCAATTTAACAATGTAGACAGTATATGAAGATGGAATGTTAAATAGTGACTGAGGCATTCAAAGTAAAAATGTCTGTGTTGTATCTTTTTTTTTTTTTTGGTATACCAATTTTAGGCCTACATGGCTCTATTCAAAGGCTCCATGGGGTCAGAATATATCAAAATCACGGGAGAAACAGATTCTTTCCCTTCGGATCTTTGGATAATTAGTTTTACCCTCTCGTTGAATTCTGGTGGTCATTAGGCTCATAAAGATTAATAGCATAGCACCCCAAATCTTCTCCGCTCCTGTAAAATAAGATCAGTGAGTTTTTGTGATGACTTTATGCTTTCAGATTTGTCAAGTCCAGGCTCTTCTGAGAGATTCTTTGTTATCCTAAAACTCAGCAATATGGGTTTCTGATATTTTACAGAGCTATATACCCAGAGACACTAAATTTTAAGAGATTGATAATAAATTAAATCAAGAAAGAAAGCAAATTTAGACATTGCATGCCAAACAACCTGAGATTTTCCTTGGTTTGTCTTTTTATACACACATTCCAGAATATTACTTCTATGGTCAGTTCATTTTATTCTGTCTTCCAAATAAAGCCATAAGTCTATCCCACTCCACCCTCAGCCTTCTAGCCTAAATAGCTTGGATTAATGCAAGAATTCCAGTTTTTATTCATCAATCTTATACCCCCACCCCAATCATATTCTTCTCACATGATGATCCCTTCAAACACCAGCCATGTTACTCCCTTTCAAAACCTGTCAATGTCTTCTTAGGCAGTTAGAAAAAAAAACAAATCCTCATCATGATCCCCAAGATCCTACTGTTTTGACTGCTGCCCACCTTTCCAGGCTCATTTTTATTTATACCAATATATCTACACATTATCATTTTGACATGTAATCAATGTAACAATATTAATGAGATATTTAGATTCCTTTTGTCATATTGTCTTTAAAATCCAGATCAGGACTTCTCGATTCAGATGAGTTCCACATACCTACTACTCAATAGCCACCTGTGACACTCATGTTGGACAGCACAGTGCTAGGGAGCCCGTTAGTTAATGCTGATGAGAGTATCAGATGAGGTGAAACATAGGTCTTTGAATATTTATTGTTTTCTTCACAAACAAGAAAATACTTTTCTAGAGTCAAGAAAATGCCTCAGAAATAAAGAAAATCTTTTCTCCAAATGAATAATATGAATTTCTAAGCTAAATGATTTAATGTCAATATAAATTACAATTAGCTCTTTAATAAATTCTAATACTTTAGATTTAATAGTTGTTCCTTTCTGAGTATTAACTTTCACTTTATAATGATTACATATTAATACTGTAACAAATTATAAAGTTTCAATATAACTACCTCATACTAAATGTGTCTTTACCAACAAAGAAGTATTTCATTAAAATCATTTTTGGCATTTATAATCAACTTAATGCAATAGTAAACACAATAGCGAGTTCATAATTACTGTGATAAATGTGGACTAATTGTAGGAGCTAATAACATCTACCCTTAATGTATTGTAACATTGCTATTGAGGGAACTTAAAATGAATTTAAACATTTTCTAATTTTTAATTTCAATAATTTTAAAAGACTGAAAACTACTAAAATTGATTGCATGTGAGCAAAAATACACTCGATTAGTTCTGCCCTGAATTAGCTTTTTGTCTATTTGATTATACTTTTTCGGCTTTTATATTACTAAGAACAAAGCAATTGCTCAGTCATGAAAGACCATTTAAATTAGGTGGCTTTAAATGGTCATTTGGACTTACTAAATGTAATTTTGAATGCCAATGTCTAAATTGCAGTGATCATTTAGCAAATGACCGATGGGTCATCTATTCCCATAGCAGAAACAAACTCTTCAAATTAATCAATGGTCATGCAGAAATAGGAGTTTAAATACAACTTCACTTAACCATCTATATCTCAAACACAAAATTAATACAAATCATTATATCCTGAAATGAGGAGTGTTGCTGGCAAATTACTAGGAAAGAGCCAGGTAATAAGGCTTTGGCAAACCTCACTTTTCTCATTACTGACATGTTCTAGCTCCCACCTGGGTAAGCTATTGAGTTCTTGAGTTCTTGATAAAAGCAAGGTTGTCCCGGTCTGTACTTCATGTTTCAAGTAGAGACTGTTTTCTAAAAGCCACCTGACACTCCAGCCTGCTCATGTTCTCTTCTTTCATTATAAATACAGAATCCTATAAAATCATCTGTCCCTTAGGGCCCGGTCTGATGTACAGTGTCATTGTCACTCTTTCAGTTCCCGGTTTAATTCTAATATCTTCTCAAGCTTCTGTTTAGTCTCTTAAACCTTCAGACATTGTTTCTAGATCCTCCATTTCCATCTTCTATTTTAATTCATTCTTCCTTCCCAGGAATAATCTTAGCCCTAAACTTCCTCCCTATGATCATTCTTCTTTCAATAAGCTTTTGTGACATTATAAATATAATATATTCAAGATCAATATATTCATCTACATATGCATGATGAAGCTTGTTAACTTGTTAAAACAGGCATTTTGATTTTCTTCAAATTGTGCAGAAGAAACATAAGTCCTAGTGTCTATAAAGCAAAGCTTCTTAACCCAGCAGCACATAATGATCACATGCTGGATCCTGGGTTCTATCTCAGAGATTCTGATTTAAATGGCGTAGGGTGAGGCACAGCATCTTATTTCTAAAAGTGATTCTATTATGCATTCAAGAATAAAAATCCACCCTGCAGTGTCAGATTGTAGCATTCTGGGTCAAAGTGCAGCCTTGGGTAAGGAAATTACTACTAGCTTAGACACCATGAGAGGAAGAAAGTGCTGAGAACAGATATCATGAAGTGGAATTGCATAGAAGAAGGGAACAGAGAATGGCCAGTGAAATTTCCCCTAGAGAATGGGAGAAGAATGTCTATATTAGAACTTAAAAGCTGTTTGCGAGTAATTTACACTCAGAAGTCGAAACAGAATTAGCAACAGAAAGTCATTAAGGAAGTATTTCCTCATTTGAACTAACAGTGGAGAATAAATTAAAATAATGGGTCAGGCTAAAATTAATTTAAAAAATCTTTTCATATGTTAAAGAGAGATAATAAACCAACGCCGATAAAGAGAAATGGTCAAAATTAATGTAAAAACGAGTTTTGTTTTTTTTTTAAATTCCTTCTCTGGATCCTGCAACTACCTTTACCTAGTTGCTTCTTCCTCTTCAATCTGCATCTCCGAGAAATATTGTCCTACTTCTTTGCCTCCAAATGTTTGTCCACTCACTGAAGCCACCTTCATCAAGATGAACATCTTTATTGGTAAATCCTATGGGCCTCTTTCAGTAATCTTATAGGGACTCTCAAGCAGCTTTGACTAAGTTGACCACTCTTTTGAATTCCTCTCTCTTTCCTTGGCTTTTGTGACACTATCTTATTGACTATTGTCCTGTATCTTGTAAAATCTTACTATTTTTTCCTTTAGTGGTTAACCTGCCCTTAATATCCCATTCGTATTGTTCTCAGGATTCTCTCTTTGGCCATGTCTCACACACCACATCTTGCCCAGGCATTTTTATTAATGCCTATGTTTCAATTACTCTGAAGAGGCTGATGACATACACTTCTTTTCCTCCTGCCTAGATATATCGTCCAAGCTCTAGAACTCACACATTTTCTCATATTTTTCAGAGGCACTTTATATTCAATATGTTCAAAACTAAATTTATGACCTTTCTCCCCACTTTTATTACTAGGTCTCCTTAGTCATTGTAGTCAGAATTAAGAAGCCATTCTCAACTTATTTTTTTTCTCTTTCTCTCCCCTGCAAAATACATAATCTTGCTCCACAAGTTCGGTCTAAAGACTAAAAGCTTTGACATCATTTGAGAGCTGGTTAGAAATACAGAATCTCAGCCCTCAGCCCAAATCTACTGTATCAGAATCTGCATTTTTTTTCAAAACTCTCTGTTTATTCTATGTATCACAAAGTTTAAGAGGCACTGCTCTACAATTCACACCTTAAAAACTCTCTAATTCAACTCCTGCTCTCCATCTCTGTTGCTACTATCATATTCCAGATCATGAGTTGTCAAAATCAGCTGCGTAGTACAATGTACAGTTTTTGACAACTCACTTAAGGAATTTTTTTTAATTACTCATGCCAGGTTCTACTCATGGAAATCCTGATTTAATTATTTAATGAATCTAGAGTGGAGCACGGGAATAAGTAATTTTGAAAACCTCCTCAGGTTTTACTGTGTAGCAAAGACTAAAAATCACGCTTCTAGGCCATTATTACTATTCAACTAGGTCGTCATAATAATCTTCCAACTGGTCTCTCCACCTTCATCTTTCCATTTTTCTGTATTTCTGAGAGAGTGATTTGTGTTCAGAAACTTTTCATGGCTAATGTTGACCCCAACATTAAGCACATACACTGAATGAAGCAGGATATACACAGTCCTCCATCATCTCTCCCCTGCTTATTTCTGCAAAACCATTTTCAACATAAGCCCTCCTCTCCTTGTGCTCTTCTGTATCACAGTCAGATTGAATTGTTTGCAGTTCACCAAATGAACCATCGTGTTTTGTGCTTCTGTCTCTGCTCTCTTTTTTAAACAGCTTTACTAAGGTGTAATTGATATACAAAGAACTGTACATATATAATCTGTATATCTCAATAATTTTGGACATATGCAAACATCCATCATATCATCACCACAGTCAAGGTAAGAGACATATCCAATACCTCCTCGAGTAACCTGTGTCCCTTTGTTTTTATGTATATATATGTTTGTGTGTGTGTCATAGAAACATTTAACATGAGATCTATTCTTTTAAATTTTGAAATACACAGTATCATATTTTTAACAATAGACGTTATATTATAAAGATATATCGAGAATTTATTCATCAAGCATAACTGAAACTTTATACCCATTAAGCAAAACCTAACCCTTGGCAACCACTATTGCATTCTCTGCTTCTATGAATGTGACTAATGTGACTATTTTAGATACCTTGTACACGTGGAATCATGCAGTATTTGTCTTTCTGTGACTGCTTATTTCACTTATCACAATGTCAAGTTTCATCTATATTGTCACATATGGCAGAATTTCCATTTTAAAGGCTAAATAGTGTACGGCCGTGCTACCCCGAACAAGCCTGATCCCGGAAGCTAAGCAGGGTCGGGCCTGGTTAGTACTTAAATGGGAGACCACCTAGGAATACTAGGTGCTGTAGGCATAAAAAAATTTTAAAAAAATAATAAGAGATTGTAAGCCAAGTTCTTTGTAATCTGTGAGGTCAATAAATAAATAAATAAATAAATAAATAAATAAATAAATAAATAATAAAGGCTAAATAATATTCCATTGTATTTATATCCCACATTGTTTTTATCCATTTATCTGTCAATGGGCACTTAGATTGTTTGCATATCTTGGTTATTGTGAATTATACTGCAATGAACATGCCTCTGTTCTTAATGTCCCCTCTACATGTAATGGCCTTTCTGGTCCTGATGCTGAAGGTCTACTCTTTGAATACTCAGTTTAAGTATCACATTCTCTCTTACAGCTGTCGTGACTCTATCCTTCTATTCCTGTAGTAAACTTAACCACTTTCCATTCTTTTATCACTGCTATACTTTGTGTATATCTACAATATTGCATTACAGTTGTATTCTAATGATTTGTTTTTATACCTGCCTCCTTCTATCAGTCTGCAAGTTAGATCAAGAACTATATCTAATTCGGTAATTCTGTATGTACAGAGCTTTGTATATAGTAGGGACCCAATAAGTGCACTTTCCATACACAAAGGAATTCAAAAATATTTATACAATCATCTCCCTTTATTCATGGTTTTGCTTTCCATGGTTTCAGTTACCTGCAGTCAACTGCAGTCCAAAAATATTAACTGGAAAATTCCAGAAATAATCAATTCATAGATTTTCCATTGCATACCATTCTGTGTAGTATGATAACATCTCACACCATCCCACTCTATCCTGCCTGGAATGTAAATTATCCCTTTTTCCAATGTATATGTGCTATATACACTACCTGTCTGTTATACTTAGTTATCAGTCTCAGTTATCAAATTAGTTATCAGAGAGAGAGACCACACTCACATAAATTTATTACAGGACATTATGATAATTGTTCTATTTTATTATTAGTTATTGTTGTTCTTAATCTCTTACAGTGCCTAATTTATGTTAAACTTTATCAAGTTATGTATGTATAGAAAAAAAACATGACATATATAGGGTTCTGTACCATTTGTGATTTCAAGCATCCACTGAGAGTCTTAGAATTTACCTCCTCTGTACTCCCATAAGCAAGAAATTATTGCACTGACATATTGTTCTTAAACTGTTTTAAAAGATTATATCTTATAATGTAGAATATGTGCCTTTGTCACAATAATGTGACAATATCTAAATTTTCAGCATCAAAAGACTGACCAAATTTTTCATTTTAAGATAATTAGCTTCTTGCTTTACTGTAAGATTGGAAGTTTATTACACTTTTGATGGTCTGCAGCATTCAGATGACACTGAGCCATTACTTTTGACTGTAAAGAGTTAGTAAAGGGCAGTGGTTAAAAGTGGGGCCTTGCGATTTAGACGATACCTGATTTAAAGCTCATTTCTCTCCATTGATAGCTACGCAACTTTCAGCAATTTTTAAACCTTGCTGTGCTCGTCTACAGTGAAAGAATTGTTATTGTAATGACAGAAATTAAAATAAACTATTTTGACTTTTTTTAAAATTTTGGTGGTAAAAATTTCTAGTTTCTCAACTAATCTTCCTCTAAGAGACTTATCTAGTGTGACCTCCTTAACCAAAAAGACAACACAGATCAGTTGATAGATGCTATCAGAAGTAGAACTTATAAAGGGCTTAAAAAACTATATTAAAGAGAGAATTCACATAACAAAATTTTGTTACAATTTATTTATTAAATATTTACTGAGTCCTTTCTGTATGTTAAGCGCTGCGTAAGATAATTAACCAGTTCCTGACATTAAAGACATTAATACAAGGAAAAAATAAAACATGCATGAAACAATAATACCTAATATTAACTTAATATTTACATTAGACAGGGTCTATAACCCTCGTATCAACTCTAGAAGGTAGACATGAATAAAATTTTTGTACTGAATAGCAAATTTTCACAATTTTCCTGAGTACCCAGCTCACGGTTGGGAGAGGTCAGATTTGAACCGGGTATTGTCTAACTCCCAAAGCCCTGCTCTTAAGTATCACCCTCTGCTAATTCTTTACAATCAAGAGATGATGGCTAAATAACATCCGAGTGCTGCAGACCATTGCTGGTATAATAATCCTCCAATCTTACAGTCAAACAAGAAGCTAATTATCTTGAGCTTAAAAATTCACCCAGTCTACTGATGCTGAAAATTTAGATACTTGGATACATCTGGTTGATTCACAGAACTTTCACTTTTCATCCAGATGGCTTGTCATTATAAGTGTCATAACATAAATACAACCAAACTTGAACTACTCAAGCTTTTCTAAATGGACCTCCAAGCACTCATTGCTCTTTCAGAAGTATAATGTTGATTTGGATACACTATCATCTTTGGCATGATGCCTTATAATTAAAAACTTATGATGCTTCACTACAAGGATATAAAACTAGAAAATATAGTTATATTGGTGATAAATCTCAAAGTTTATATTTTTCTGCACAACCTAAAAATCTGAGAAATATCACTGGCATGGTAGTCATCTCTGTGGACTGAGGAACTGGTATTGATATAACACCTTATGCTCTAAGAAGAATAAGATAAACAGAGGTCCAGACTCTTGATTCTGATGGGAGAAGTGATGACAATGAAGTCTGTCTAGTAGATAAATAATAACACAGAAAGGCTACAGGATTACATTTATTTTTTGCTTTTTGTTTTTTTGTTCTTTTTTCCCCAAGAAGATTGAATATGGTGTGTGCTACAAGTACGTAAAGCCTAGAACAACCTAGTTCAGTAATGGTTCCTCTGACTGTTCTTTAATGAGGTCTATTCCTGTATAAGACAACTTAGAGTAGAAATGCTAGCATTGAACTTTTGCTTGAAGAATTTCCTAATGAGTCAGGATTTTTCTTTTCCTAGAGCCTCCCATACCAACCTACTCCACTACCCTGTTAGAAGGGTTTTACTATTTACCAAGCTACTCACGTACTAGATAGATCATTATCAATACTTTTATATATTCTTGTTTTACATGAATGAATCATTTTTCAAAATATATTACTAATTTGATTTGTGGCATCTATCCATCTAAATAATCATTGTTCTAATTAATCATTGTTCACTAACTCACCACTGTAAACAAAGAACACAGAAATTAGATCTAACACACTTGTATGCAATCAAATTAACAAAATTCTATTGAGCATACACGAATGGGAATGAAATGATTAAATTACAAAACTCCAGTCACAGCTAACCAAAATATGACCATAAGATTTTTGTTTTTTTTTCTTTTGCTTGTTTGTTTAATAATTAGAGTTATTGTATTTTATTTGTAAAAAGCCACCATTTTGTTGTAAAATTGGAAGTTAATAACAGGGATAAAAAGAGGGAAGAAAGGAGAGGAAAATTAAAGGCAGAAAGTAGAAGTCGGAGTGGTCACTTACATTCCCAACAACTCACAACAGGAATTAACTTTTTAAAAGAATATGTCACAGAGTGGAATCCTATCCCCAATATTTGCATACATACATTCATGATCTAGCATGAACTATAGAAATACTGTTAATAGAGATTTAGTCTCTTTAATTCTGAACTTACAGTAATGATAACAAACCAGACTATAAGCCTTGATAAAATAAAGAGATTGGATAAGTGTGGGGAAAAGAATGTAGATCATCAGAGAAGCACATCAGAGCTCATGGCAGTACAGAATCAGGTGAAAGATGACGTTCAAAGATGACAAGCATGGAAATGTATCCATTAGTAAAATTTTAGTAAAGCTTTCAGCAGTTACTTAGAGTACAGATGTTGGAATTAACATTAAATAGTCTCTATTTTTAGATATGTATTTTAATTATAATTTCCTGTACACATTGACATTACCCTTTGACTCAACCATTTAATAAAATACATGAAATTTACCTAAAGGTTCTGTTTATTCTTAATTACTTCTTCTGGTTTTCTTTTTTTTTAATTAAAAATTGTATTGAGGTCATCGTAGATTCACAGGAAGTTATAAGAAATGATACAAAGAGATCCCTTATACACTTTTCCTAATTTTCACCAATAACATTTTACAAAATCATAATATAATATCACAAGTGTTTTGACAATGATAAAATCCACCAATTTTATTCAAATTTTCCCAGTTTTAATTGTACTCATTTGTGTGTGTTAATTTATAAACAATTTTATTCTCTGTAGTTTTGAGAATCCACCACCATAGTCAATGTACTAAACAGTCCAACACCACAAGGGTCCTATAAGTTGTCCCTTTATAATTAAATCCTTCTCCCTTCTCCCCAACCCCAACTCTAGCACTAATCTGTTTTCCATTTCTAAAATTTTTTATTTCAAAATGTTATATAAATGGAATAATATATTGTGTAAGATTTCAGAGCTGGCTTTTTTTCTGCTGGAGATTCATTCAAATTGTTGCCCATATCAATACTTCATTTCTTACTATCGCTGAATATTATTTCATGGTACATACATACTATAATTTGTTTAATCATTCACCTGTTGAAAAATATCTAGGCTGATTTCAGTTTTGGGCTATTTCTCTAGAATAAATGTCCAGGAGTGCATATAATAGTTGCATGTTTGATTTTATAAGAAACTACCAAACTGTTATCCACCGTGGCTGTAATATTTTTGTATTCCTAATAGCCATGTATGACTAATCCACTTTCTTTGAATCTTTGCAAACATTTCATGTTGTCACTATTTTTATTTTAGCCATCCTGGTAGGTATGGTGATATCTTGTGGTTTTAATCTGCATTCCCCAATGGATAATGATATTGAGCAACTCTTCATATGCTTATTTGTCATCTGTACATCCTCTTTGTTAAAATGTCTATTAATGTCTTTTACTCATTTTCTAATTAGATTGTTTGATTTTATACTGTTGAATTGCGAATGTTCTTTATGTATTCTAGATACCAGTCCTTTGTTGTAGATGTTATTTGGAAATGTTTTCTCCCAGTCATAGCTCATCTTTTGATCCAGTTCACATGAGCTTTCACAGAGCAAAAGTTTAAATTTTAGTGAGGTCCAATTTATCAGTTTATAGATTGTACTTTTGGTTTCCTCTAACAATCGTTTGCCTAGCCTTAGGTCCCAAAGATTTTCTTGTATGTTTCTCTAAAAGTTTTATAGTTTTACATTCCACATTTAACTCTATGATCTATTTTTAGTTAATTTTTATGTAAGACATGCATTTTAGGTCAAGATTTACTTACTTATCTGTTTCTTTGTTTTTGCTCATGGATGTTTAGTTGTTCTAGCAGCATTTATATTAAAAAAAATTGTTATTCCTCCATTAAATTGGTTTTATGCCTTTGTCAAAAATCATCAGAACATATTTGTGTAGATATATGTCCGGTATTCTATTCTGATCCATTCATCTATATGCCTGTCTTTCCACCAATACCATGCTGTCTTCATTACTGTAGCTATATAGTAAGGCTTAATGCCAAATAATAATTCCTCCCACTTTATTATTCTTTGTCAAGATTGTTTTAGCTGTTTTAGTGACTCTGCTTTTCCATAGAAATTTAAGCATAAGCTTGTCTATGTCTATACATCCTCTGCCCCACCCCCCCAAAAAAAATCTTTGCTGGTCTTTTTAATAGACATTGATTGATTTAATTTTTAAAACCCCAAGTAAAGAGCTATTTTAGTTATTACTAAAAACTGATACTTAGAAAGACATCTTGATGAATGTGTTCCTGCTCAGATGTTCTACACTTATATAAAAATGTGGTCAAGTGTTATCCCAGTAGTAAGACTATAAGTCATAATGTCATAAAAGGTAATTCAGAAACCAATATTTTTTGTTTTCATATAGACAGCCACAGTATGTAAACAAGATAAGCTTTGCTGTTCTTTAGATGTAAGTCTTGTGAAAAAGGAATGGAATACCTGCTTGTATTCATACTCTTGCAGAACAAAAAATAGCATGAATTTATCAGTTCTCTTCTTTGGAAAAGGAACTGGCATCTCAGCTAATAGTCTCTATTTTGCACTGATTAATTTCAAGCTTTTATTCACATTCATCATAATTAGAATCCGAGTTCTATGTAAAGAACTAGTAGCCTCTTTTAAAAAATCAAGTGGATTGTAATTAGGAATTGATGTGATATTTGGCAGAACCGTGGAGCCTTCTGGGTCGCTTTCTACATGTTCTTTGTGAAGAGCTATCCACATGAAAGAACCAGAGCTCCAAAAGGACATTTGACTGGTAAATTGACTTGATTGATTCAAATTTGATTATATACTGAACATACATTTAGTTCAAGTTAAGCATATTAATATATATCAGTTGGAATAAGGACCCAGTTGCTTCTTTGTTATTCATTAATGAAACTTAATGACTTCAACAAAACATTAATGAAGAAAAAATATTGGCTTGCATAATTCATTTGGAAAAAATAATTAATTGTTGTATTAAGGGCAGCCTGTTCCACAAAGTAATTACTGAGGCTTTGATGGAGAATTGCTTTATGCTATTTATTTAGCAAGCTGTTGTTTACCTTTTTCATTTTATATTGATTTGTTATGCATATAGTTTTTTCTCCTACAGAAGGAAATTAAGTATAATTTAAAATGATGATCGTAATATATACTTATAATTGATAAGATTACTGTATTATAATATGTTTACTAAATTCAACATGCATTATAATAATAAAATGCTTATTTAGTGGAAATGTTCATTCAACTAGATTTTCAACATGGTGATATGTGACAAATTATGTTCTTATTGAGTATGTAACTAGAAGGTAGAAATAGGATAAAGCTTCAGCAAGTTAGCATCAAGCCTTTCCTTTTGATTAGTCAAAGTCATGGTTTGTTAATATTGTAACATAAAGGTGCCAATAATAAATATTTAATAAAAATTGCAATATTTAATGTTTTCTGGAATGCAATATCAAGGGCTATATGAATGAGTAGATTAAATATAATGAGGAGTCAATAGTTCTAATTTTTATTCACTTCTGTTTTCTTTCATGACTTTGACCTACATACTAAATCTTATATCTATTTATGTAAAAAGAAATGTTAGGAAAAATATTCTTGGTTAGTATATACTGACTAATGGCTCTAATCAGTTTGACAGTTAATACAATGGTAAGAATTAACATTCTTAAGATTAATCCTTAATATAATATTCATTAAATTATTTCATTAGATCCAACTATGAAAGAGCAAGTAATTTGTTTTAAATTATAAACAGGTGATCAAAAGCTACACGTTTTTAGATGATAACTCATTATCTGCTATGGACAAATGAAAATATTTCTACATTGAATTGCTTCAGAGAGACTTTCATTCCATTACAGGGTAGATTATTTTCCAGGTAATAACACGACCACTTCCATAATAGCACCATGTTTCATTAAGATAAAAAAGATAGAACCCGAAGTAATCGCATTCCATAATAAATCAGCCTAGCTCTCTGCTGACTGGCTTCAGCTTTTTCATTACTGTGTGGATATGATGGATATTTTTCAAAACCTAGTTTAGACAAAGTATTCAGAAAGGAATGAGTTCTCCTGATCAAATGAAAATTAAGGTTAAAATAGATGTCCTTCTTCCCTCCCCCCATGGAAATATTTTAGAATAAGAGACAATTATTTCTCAGAACTGTTAAGACTGCTCAGGGTTTTTTTCCTTCATACATTATGCAACAACTACTTCAAACTCAGCCTATCACAGAAAAGTGAAAGACAGAGAAAATAAATGAAAGAATGCCACTGAATGTCATTCTTTCTGGAGACAGAAGGCACGTGTCTGCTTGAGTTCCTTATTTCTACTATTCCACAGAAACAAATAGCTCAAACCATTTTCACAAACATTAGATTCCTCCACTTTATTTATTTCTCTAGTAACCACCGGATGGCAGCATAGGACGAGAAACCAAAATTGATTGCTTAATTCAAAATTATTAAACAGAGTTTATCACACTTGAATGTTTTTGGTGCCTAACACATAGAACTGGTAACAAATTCATTCATGAGGAAAATGTGTGTGATATTTAGTTCAACCATGTGTGGTTGCAATAACACTTCACCAAGTAATTTCTCAATTTAGTGCAGTAGAAATGGTAACAGAATCTTTCATGATGTAGTATCTTGTAGGGTCACAGTATTATCAATGTGAACATGAATTTCCAGCGAGAAATATTAGAGCTTCAAGAAAATGTATAAGAGCTGTTCATGACAATCTTAGAGTCTGCTTTTTAGAAATCAATACCCAGTTTCCTGTGTCTGCTATCATTTCCTTCTCTCATAAAAAAAAAAGAAACTAAAATGTGCAAAATTCCATACTGAGTATTTCAAGTTATTTTGGCTCATTAATGCAGGATTTTTAATATTTCCATTATCTTCTTGCAGAACAGGATGTAATTTATCTTCAAACTGGATGAGCTAGTCAATGAATTTTAGGTACTTTTTAAAGTTTAGAAATTGCAATATTTTCAAAACATTCTATATTTTGTTACTTTACATATATTTCCTATTTTCTTACATACTTACAATTACTTCAAATGATAGTATTTGTCATAATATCCCAAACAAATATCTCATAAGAGGGGTTCCACTTGAGGATTTCTATACAACCTTCCTTTGGAAGAGAAATAACCATTAACATTAAATCTCGGAAAGATCCTACAGAGCTTCATTTTACCTCTTATAAATCCAACTTTTTAAACCCTGCTGTTAATGTGCACTAAAAAATTCTAATTTAGAACAGATAAGTCAAAACATTAAGATTACATTTCAAGATTCATAATGTCTCACATAGAAAACTGGCATTTTAACATCACTCATACGGAATATCCAACACACCTGGTTGTCAACACAGAATATTAACATTGAAAAACACATCAAATTCCAAAACTCCTAATGTAAGAAGTAACACTATTTTAAAAGTTTCTCATATATTTTAAATTATGTAAATAATTCAGTTTATCTAAAACAAAAATTTTTGTGTGAAAATTGTGCAGTGCGTATAACTTAAACCTAACCTCGAAAACCAATTTATCAATATATGTTGCCATCTAGTGGCCATTTCTTAAATCACATTTTGGACTAAACCGACAGACTTGGCTGAAAAGTATCATGCAGTAATTACATACAGATACAGAATTTTAAAGTAGATTAATTTATGATTCTATAAATCTAATTTGTGAGGATTATTTTACTCATAAAATATTTTATTTGGTTTTCATTTCATTTATCAATTTTCTAAATTTACTGAGTACCTCCCAGTGTAAATAATAGTTTACCATTTCTAGGGGTTTGGAAATTTAGCTGATTTTGATCTGCCTACTCATACATATTTCCACCTGGCTGTTCACATGCATTTAATTTACAAATCTACCAATCGTGTCAAGTTAGTAACAGTCATATTGACTTTCAGAAGAAATAATAATCATAATGTATCAGTTAATGCAAGCAACGAAAATTAAACTTCTGGTCAGTTCCCCAAGTGATGGATTGTGCCTACTTTCAGATTTACAAATAGTTACAATTGTATTTACTTAAAAATACTTTTTAAATACCTACTTAGTGCCTTGTTATATACTAGTTAAGTACAAATAAATAATATATATTAAATCTCTGCCTCATGAGCATCTAGGGGAAAAAAAAAACAAATGTTAAACAAAAAATTATATACAAAAATATTTCACTGGAATTTAACCTGAAAAACAGTTCTAACCGTTCAAAAGCCACCTTGTAGTGTATTGGGGAAAAAGTAGTTTTCACATGTCCACCCACTGGCGCACTTAGCAGCCACTTCACCACTCTTCCTTGCTGGTTGTAGCGTGTGTCACCTACCATCACCCAATACTGTGATATTGTCTACACACAGGACTCAGTCAATGTGTGAGAGTCCATTTTTCTTTACTAACACTCCTTGGTGTCTCAAAATACCAAAACAAAACACTACAAGAGTATATAAGACAGTATTTAGTGTCGAGGGATAAATAAAAAGAATTACAACCTAGGAGAGAAATCTGTATATTAAGCATGATTATTACTATAAGATAAATAAACAAACAAACAAACAAACAAGCAAGCAAGAGGTATGTCCTTCAGAAGAGACTCCTCTGGATGCAGCCAAATTCCTAGTAGTGCTGCTCTGTCCTCAGGTCTGTTTTTCTCAGATAAGTTTTAACTTTTCTAACCCTTGCATAAACCTATATTCTTTTTAGAAAATTCCCATGCTCTATCTTCAGGGGTTGATCATCTCTAACACCCACTAGCCAACTAGGAACCATAACTCTCTAGCAATAGAGTGCCAAAACAGTTCAGAGTGGCTGTTTGCCCCTCAAGCCAGTTTCTTTTGAAGAATGTCTCTGAGATGTTCAGAGATACCCTGTTCTTCTCATTAGCCATCTAGCTGGTGATTATTGAACCCAACAAGTGCATACATCACACACACACACACACACACACACACACACAGGCAGTACAGCTTAAATTCACAATAAGAATAAGACAGATTTTCCTAAAACAACCCTGCAGGCATCCATGGGGAAGGTGATATTTTATGTGTGCCAAAGAAGATTGGCAGTTCCCTATCAGTTTTTCTTTTCTTTTCTTTTTTTCGTTAGCTATGTCCCAGGGCCTCTTATTGCATATGATAAACAAATAATAAATTAAGTTCATTACAAACTATATACCCTTTGATGATTATTTCTTAGCTACAAATAAACACAGAAGACATTTTGAAACTAAAATTATTGGGAGCTTTTCTCCTTTGTATACCAGATTATGTTTATAAACGAAGCATTCTCTGATCATTTCTATAGATAAAAAGAAGTAAAAATCTTTCATTCTTCTGCCCATTTTCCTACTCAAGCAGTATCTAGAGGTGAATGCTGGGTAGTGACGATGGTGATGGTGGCATAGAAAAGAATAGTAGGTGAATATCCTCTAATTATACAGCCGGAATGAGCACTTGCAGGGTTATCTAATCTCTTATTAAAGGTTTAGAAGACCATAACATTTAAAAGGATTCTTGGATAATTAATAGAAACTAGTTTGAATAAAGGAGATCAGACTTGTGAGAGAATGAGAAAAATTCTAAGTAGACCAAAAAATATATTTAAAGGCCTCAATATAGACAAGAGTATCAGATAGTAACAAAAGTATATCACCATTCAGGCTTGGTTAAACTTCGGTGGTATCTACTCCCCATTTTTCCCAGACAAAATACACTAAACTACCTTATGCAAGCCCAGAAGTACAGAAATGAGAGTCCATTCCAGACACATACACACTCCACCAGGTATCTGGAAGTCTGCTTGGAGACTCAGACGTTGCGGCCATTATGGAGCAGAAATTTTTATAAGACAAATTATGTCATACGGGCTTAAGAACTGGACAGGCTGATCATCCCATTCGCATGTTGGACTTGGAGTGCAGGTTCTCTTGGGGCAAGCAGGATGACATGGGGACAGGACAGTTGACAGTTGAGGGCTCTTGGTATAATTCTGTGTCCTCCCCCACTCACACTATTCACGGATTACGCCTGGGAGTTCCCCCCGCTCCCCCCCGTAAGTACCTGTGGGCTGAGGTCGGCTCCTGGGCCTGACTGTGGTGCCTCTAAAAATGATCCTGACCCACTGTGGCTGCATTTATCCTGTTCTAGACTTCCCTCTCTTTAAAGATAGGCTAAATATCTTCCTTCATTACAGTCAGGGTAGGAGGGAGTGAAAAGGGAGGGAGAGAGAAAAAGAGAGGCACAGCGAGAGAGAGATTTTCAAAGTGAAAATTCTTAAACAATCTCTAACTAATAGCGTTTCAAATTTGGCTAAAATAATAGAAGTGTATCCATTAAATATCTTTAATCTTTAGAATTTTTAAAAATGTTATTGTGGTAAAAACATTTAACAGATCTATCATCTTAACAAAATTTTAAGAGTTCAATACAGTATTGTTTACTATGGTACGATGGTGTACAGCATGCGCACCATCGTACCATAGTAAACTAGAACTTCTATCTTGCATGAATGAAACTTCATACACATTGAACAGCAACTCCCCATTTTCCCTTACCCCATCCCCTGGCAACCACCATTCCACTCTTTGATTCTATGAATTTGACTCTTTTAGATAACTCCTATAAGTTGAATTATGTAGTATTTATCTTTCTGCAACCGGCTTATTTCACTTAGTATAATGTCCTCATAGTTCATCCATGTCATTGAATATTGCAGAATTTCCTTCTTTTTTAAGGCTAAAAAATATTTCACTAAATGTATATGCTATTTTTTCTTATCCTTCTGTCAAAGGAAACTTGGGTTGTTTCAATATCTTAGCAATAATTATGATTAGTGTTGCAATAAACATGGAGGGTTAATAACTCTTTGAGGTCCTGATTTCAATTCTTTTGGATAAATACTCATAAATTGGATAGCTAGATCATACTGTGGTTCTAGTTCTAATTTTTTGAGGAACCTCCATACTTCACCATTTTGCACTCATAATTTGTATAAAGGTTTCAATTTCTCCAAATCCTAACTTAATGTCTTTTGGCTTTTTTTTTTTTTATAAGAGCCATCCTAAGTTCAAGGTAATATTTTATTATGGTTTTTATTTTTCATTTCCTTGATGATTAATGACATTGAGCAGTTTCTTTTTTTGTTTGTTTGTTTCGTTAGTTGTTGTTTCGATTTTTTTTAAATACCTGAAAGCTATTTGTATGTATTCCTTGGAGAAATATCTATTGAAGTCCTTAGGTCATTTTTTAAATCAGGTTATTAGGTTTTTTGTTATTGAGACTACTCCTTTATCGGGTACATCTTTTGCAAATATTTTCTTTCATTCTGTAAGTTGCTTTTCACTTCGTTGATCATTTCTTCTGCTGTGAATGTTTGGAATTTTAAACTAAGATCTTTGAAACTTATTAGACTTTTTGCATGCCAATGGAAAAGTCAAGTACTTTTTCAATAAACATACTAAAAACTCAGTACAACTAAATAAAAGTAAGTAAAAAGTATTTACTGCTAAATAACAAATTCTCCCAAAACTTAGTGGCTTAAAAGAACACATATTTATTATCTCATAGTTACTTTGGTTCAGAAATTCAGCACAACCCAAAACTTAGTGGCTTAAAAGAACACATATTTATTATCTCACAGTTACTTTGGTTCAGAAATTCAGCACAATCTAGCTGACTACTCTGCTTTCGGATCTCTCACATGTTGCGATCATGGTGCGAGCTGGGCTATTATCATCACGAGGCTCAAGCGAGCAGAGATATACTCCTATGCTCATATGGCTATAGGCAGAATTCAGTTCCTCGTGGGCCTTGTTTCCCCTCGGGCTGCTGGCTTCAGACTCCTGCCGTATGGGCATCCTCAACATGGAGTTTTGCTTCATCGAAAAATGCAAGCCAAACACCAATGTTCATAGCAACATTATTCACAGTGGCCAGAACATGGAAGCAATCGAAGTGTCCTATGATAGATGATTGGATAAAGAAGCTGTGGTACATATATACAATAGAATATATTACTTAGCCATAAGAAGAGATGCCAAGAGATGCAACAACATGGATGGGCCTTGAGGTAATCATGCTAAGCAAAATAAGCCAGACAGAAAAAGTTGAAAATCACATGATATCACTTATATGTGGGATGTTAACCTAAAAGCAATAAATGAACAGGACAAATAAACAGAGACTCATGGACATGGACTATAGACTAGCGGTTACCAGAGCATAGGGGGTGGGTGAGGAGGGGGGAGGAAGATGGGGTAAAGGTGGTCAAATATGTGGTAACAAAAAGAAATCTAATTATGGGTGGTGAACACACAGTGTAAATGTATATATGCCTTACTATTAAAGTATACAGCTGAAACTTATTGGATTTCATTAACCAATATTTCAACCATAAAAAAATAATTAATTAATTAATTAGTTTTTTAAAAAAATGCAAGCAGAGAAGGCAGTAGAATCTTCAAGTAAAATGGAAGTTGCAATATTTTGTAACCAAATTACAGAAGTAACATCTCATCAACTTTGTTTATTCTATTGGTTAGAATCAAATCACTATGTCCAGCCCATACTCAAGGGCAGATTACATAAGGTTGTGAATACTAGGATACAAGATTATCAGGAACCATTCTAGAAGTCTTCCTACCACGGAGGAGATGAAGTTTCTTGATGAGATTATGGTCAAACTGAAGACATATTTTAACTTCTTATAACACCCATTCATACACACAAAGGAGATTG
This sequence comes from Pteropus medius, assembly GCF_902729225.1. NCBI lineage: Eukaryota > Metazoa > Chordata > Mammalia > Chiroptera > Pteropodidae > Pteropus > Pteropus medius. The sequence goes on along the minus strand of NW_024340849.1, from coordinate 32,453,886 downwards.
GAATCTGCCATTCTAACTGGAATGACCTATCAACAATGTTTTTGAAAGCTGAGAAAAATGTCTTAAGTCTCAGTCTGAAGGAAAAGTGAGAGAGTGGCTCAGCATTGGATAATGCATTGCATAGTGTGCAACACATGCACACTCGTGATATCAGCCAATGTACACATTTCAGCAGCCAGTCTCAAAACTTTCAGTGCCACCTAAAGTCTGGCCAATATTTAAATTCACCACTGATTGGAGCAGCAATAATATTAGATATTTGGACTCATCATTGAATAGGAGGCAGTACGGGTCAGGGTTCGGGGAAAACAGAATACACTTAGCTAGTTTTAGCACAGAGGTTTATTAAAGGAATTAAATGCTTACAGACTTGCTGTGAAGACTGAGGAAACAGACCGAATTGAATTGAATCTAATCAAATCGAATCAAATTGAATCAAATCAAACTTAACTAAACTGAACTGAACTGAACTGAACGGTTTGAATGTGCAGAAATAATATAAAGCAACACTGAAGACCAAAGTCACCATGGAAGCTGTTTCTATAGTGCCTGGTTCTGGGAGTAACGATTACTGCCACGTTCATGAAATTACTACCATCAGAACAAAGCCACAATCAAGAAGCATCAATTGTCAGGAAGCTGTCGCATTTCCAAAAGACTTTTTTTTTCAGAAGAAAAGCACAGAAGAAACAGAAGCCAGACCTCTGCCTCTCTTCTACCTTCCAGCACCTGGGCAAAGGCATCTGATGACTGGAAGCCAAATTATGGCCAAAACACTAAACACAAGTGAGTTCAAAAGAAGGAAGAGGGATGTTTTGAGGTGTTCTTGATCAATATGAATGACAGCTTTTCAGGCCTTTAAATTTGACTCAAAAGAATTTTTGGCATCATCAGATGAAAGACTATGTAGCTATATGTCTCATCACCATCATTATACCAGCTTCTGGCCTCCCTTTCCTGGTTATTTTCCAGGAGCAGATGCTGGATCATGAATGTCTATATAGTTAATAGTAAGAAAAAGGAGTATAAAGTGGGATTGTGACAATACACTAACTGAGATCCATCGCTGTTTAATGCACGCAGTAGTCCTACTGCAACAAGTCTGCTTTAGGTTAAGAGTTTTTAAAACGTCATATTTTGTTTAAGTTAAAGTTACCTGCAATTATTATTTTTGCTTTCAGTAAACTTACAAGAATACCCACATGATCTGGAGAAGTGTTCATTGGTCACATATAAAGACATAGATTTTTATCCTTCAGCAGCTAAAATACAAATTGAAGAAGCATCACAATCACTTTAGTGTCACAAATAGGGTGCCAAGCATGCACCCTGATCTGATTTGTTGACTAGATCAATTTCAGTTTTCTTTTCTTAACCAGCACTACCTAATGTCTTGCCAGTGGATTTTAGATTTTTTTCCATACTTTGATTTTATGACAGCTGTACCTGCTTCTTCCCATTTTGTTTCCTTTGGTTCTGCATGCATTGCTATTTTTTAAAAAATATACAACCACATCAGCACATGAGCACGAATGCATGGTTTCAAGTTATGTGCCTTGTCCACCTTATTTTTAAATTATAGCTGAAAATTTCCCTCTCCTTCCCGTTTTTTTTTTTCATTTTGCTACTCTTGATGAAAATTTCTTTCCTATTAGACCTCAATAAAACTCTTCTTAATTCCAATAGATTCTACTATAATATAAAATACCCTAAATCCTCAGATTAAATGCTGCCCCCTAAAATGCTTTTGCTTCCAGAGTTCTAGATTTCTCTTTATTCAATTCTTTTAGATAAGAATCATGACTGTTTTGTTTTTATTTCTGTCTGTATTAATTTATCTAATAAATTTCTGACTCCAGTTTTGGTTCCTTGTCACATGGGCCTCTTCAACACAGCCACTTGCTTTGCTCTCTTTCCAGTCTGCTGTGCTGGTATCTTATATAATGGAGCCTGATCATGGGCATGACATCCCATCACCTTTGTACAGGTTAGAAGCAAATCACAAGTCTAAACCACAAAGGGCGGGATGACACAAAGGCATGGATACCAGTAAATCACTGAGGGTCACCTTTGGGTCTGTCACCACAGTCTGTTTTCTGGTTTCACTGAAATGGAGAATCAAGGTCTTATGTCTATTCTGTTTTTAGTGTTTCTTAGTGCTCTCATGAATTTCAGGAGGAAAGTTAGAAAAGCACTGACTTAGATCTCTATGTTCATACTGGACATCCATTGATAGAAATTTTAATGACTTACTGAGGGATACTATTTTTTTCAGCCATTTTTTACTTTCTTTTTTTTCTCCCCCTGGATATTCTGGAAATGCTTAGAATACTTAAAACATTACACATCCAGTTTATATTTTTTATGGGGCTCAGCAATATACATTTTTTTTTAAAGAAATACCTGTTTCTATTTTTTAAAATACAATTTTAAATATCTAGTAGCATTGCCTTGATATTTCAAATCCTCTTTTCTGTTTTTGAAGATTTCTTGTATTTTCATTTTATTTCTTGTATTTTTATTTTTATTTTTCTTCTTAGAAACTATAATATGTGGACGTTCTTTCTGAAGTTAATTTTCAAAGTTGTGTTGATTTAATCAAACCAATTAATGTTGTGATTATGAGATATCCTCATAAGTAGGGTACAAAGTTGGTTTTGGCTTTCAATTACTTTTCAATTAACTAAGAAATTCTTCATGGATAAAAAGTTTTCCAAATAAAACCTTTAAGAATAAAGAGGTAATTTTGAGAAAAAAATCCAACCAAGCACTTTTAAAGGATTATTTTAACAATGAAACAAGGGTAAACTTTAGAGAGAGATGAGTTACTTTACGGTTTTAACAAGCTATAAAATTGTGCCAAAATGGCAATGTCCTCACAAGTTAATAACCACTCAATATTATCATAAACTTTTTTGTGCATGTATTTTGTAAACATTTCTAATTATCTCAATATACTTTATTATATTTCTAGTTTAAAAAATAAGTATTGCTATAATTAAAACGATACATGCTCATTATTCAAAAATATCTACATTGAATGGAAAGTGTAAATAAAAGAATCTCCAAATTTCACTAATCTGAACTATCCCAATTAGAGATCTTTTCTATTTTTATGGTAGTAAAACTTCATCCTCCACTTGATCTAGTATCTGGAACATGAAAAGCTGTATGTGATCTTCCTGCCTAAGCTGAAGTCTCAAGGTGAACTGCAAGAAATTTCTACTCTCGGTGAATTTTCCTTTGTAATTTGCAGGCCTGCTCACTTAAAGTGTCACCCAGCTTACCCACAAATCTTTTCTTTCTTTACTTTGGTTTTACGTTTCAAGGTTTTGGGGATATGATTAAGCTTCATTCTTGTTTCATTGCAACTGGTGAATGTTATTTTAATGGGTTTTATATTAAGTTCAATGAGGACAAACCATTATAGATTTACCTAGGTGTGTACATATTAGGATGCCATACTCTAGCATTGTTTACCAACATCAAAATCTTTCATCCACATGCATTTAATTTATATCATGCTAAGAATCCAAGTGTTTTCAACAATAGGCATTACAAATTATCTGTCCTTGGTCAATGAAAACAATGGTAGTGTTTGAACAACATATTACCTCAGTAAATTTTTAAAATATATCAAAGATGATTTTATACCAAAAAGCTTATTTAAATTAGTCAGCACCTAGTTATTTAGTTAATTTTTTTCTTTCTTACTGCCTGTTTAATTTTTATAAATATGTTCTAGTGGGGGGAAAAAAGCCAAAAAACAAAATCTTAATATTTCAATGTTTCCACATTATAAATATTGTCTCCCAAAATGGATTTTTCTCTCCATTAGAGAAAGTGCCAGAGGAAACATTTTAAATATATAAATATTTATGAATGTTTCAAAGCCATATTTTAAGCTACCATGTGTAATATGGGAGTTTCCTTTTCCATGAAGGTATGAATTTTTAATTTCTCTGTGAAATAGTGGGAGAAAGGATGTCCAAATTGAGAGGAGTAGCAAATCTTAACAAGACACAGATATTTTTCTGATGCTTGCTAATGAATGGGGTATCTGACATTTACAAGTTGAAAGACACTTGATGAAAAAGAGAAATATATACAAGTTGATAAAAGACAACATTTGAGAATGTAGCCAAGATCTTCAGGAGAAAATAGATTGTTAGCAAAACATCCTATTTTGTGGGGTGGCCTCTGGGAACTTGCCTGGCCTATAAGACCTGAGGGCAACCTATAAAGATAATAGTCAACAAAAAGCAGGGGCTCTCAGTTCTATAGCTACAAAAAAAAAGAAAAAGAATTCTTCCAACAATCTGAAAGAAACTGAAAGAGATTCTTCCCTCTCAAGCCTCCAGATGAGAACACAGGCCAGCTGACATCTTGATTGCAACCTCATAAAGCCCTGAGCAGACAATCTAAATAAATTGTTCTCACATTCCTTGACCAATTGAATTGAGATAACAGATGTGTACTATTTTAAGCCACTATATTTGTGGTAACATTACACAATAATAAAAAATAAATATACAGATATAATCCTCAATCAACAAAATAAACACTAGGGCTAACAAACATGGCTCAAATTAAGCAGAAACCTTCTAAGGAAGAAAGAAGTAGTGAGGTGAAGGGCCAGTAAAGTAAAGCTCAGTAAATGCCAATAGAACCGCATTCCTTGAAAGTGAGAACTCATCCTAAAAGCTTTAGATCTTGTTTTCAAAAAATTGTATGGCATCTGGGGTAAGCATGCCATAGAGGGTTAATTCATAGATACAAGAAATGCTGGGTTATAGAGAGAATAGCATGGATGCACCATAACTGTGAGAAGAGAGAAAGAAGGTCTTCATTAGGCAAGTGATTATACCCTCCCTCCTATCCCCAGGAACCTCTTTGACATCTGACTTCATAAATTTTATTTTATTTAATACTAAAGGGATTTACTCTTCCCAGAGGGAGAAAACAAAACAGGAGAAAACAAATCAAAACAGAACAAAACATCTTTAGTTGCATTGAAAGAGTCTGGGATATTTTAGGCTAATAAAAAAATTTCAAGGATCACTGCAGGACACAAAGTATACCATGCTGAGTATAGCATCATTACTTAAAACAGAGCATCATAATCTTGTGTCATGCCACGCAGATGATTAATCATCAAATAAATTCTTGGGCCACTAAGGACAAGATAACAAATAGTGATAAAGGTTAGGATTCTTAAGGTAACCTGATAGTTTTAGTCCTTCGATATATTTTTCATAGAGTCCAGATATTAAGATCATTCAACTCCCTGTGAGGGCATTTATAGTATTATAACATGTGAGATTCTAGCACGTGATGAAAATGGGAATTCAAACCCAATGACATATTATTGAAATGTACACTTGAAACCTATATAATTTTATTAACCAAAGTCACCCAATAAATTTAATTTTAAAAAATGAGTTCTGACTTTAAATCTGGTAATATTAAATAACCAAACAATTTATTGAATGCTCACTCCAGGCCAGGCAATATTTAAAGAACTTTATATGGACTAGCCAGTTCATCCTCAAAGCAATCCAGTGAGGAAAGTACTGGTATTGAAACTCATATCTCTCCTATGATTAAAAACCACCAATGAACTCTGACTTTAATCAGAGTGAAATCTCTGACAAGAAATTCATAAGTGCTGTATGTCACTTCCAAAAAAAGACTTTGTAAAATTATTCTGAGAAATTTCTAAGTCTAGAAATTATGCTATTGAGAGTATAGCTCAGTGGCAGAGCATTTGATGGCAGAAATTATGCCAATTTGCCAGGTAATTTTGTTATTAAAGAATAGAAATGCACTTGCCCATTAAAACTGCCTCAAATAAAATAACACATTTGGTACCACTAATAATTGTCCATTATTTATGCCTCAAGAATAATAGTGAAAATAGTAAAATACATATTTCTGCTTGGAAAAATTTCCCATTTACTCCCCAAAATTCAAGGATTCTGAAACCACCCTGGTTTTTAAGTAAATAAATAGATAAATTATCTTACCAACAGAGGTATGAAACAGATATGGAAAATATCTGTGTTTAGCAACTATTATTTTAGATAGGTAATAAAGATGCAGAAAATAAACCTCTTATATTGGTCTCTATCCTGAAACGTTAACTTTATGGACTTTAAATAGAATTTTAGAAAAATAGACCATAGCCTTAAATTGAGATATCACATCAAGTTGGCAAGGTATGAAAAATAAATTAATTTTCTCATAGAAACCATCTCAAGTACATTTATTTAATTCATGTTTGATATAAGCAGCAGTAGCAGGATGAAAGCACTTATAAATAGCTATCCACCACACATGAATTGCACTGAGCTTTTATGATGTGTGAAATAAAGCATTTGATTTTAAGCAGAGAAGGGAAAAGAAAAAAGACAGTGATTTAACTGTGAGTTTGGGTACAGCTGACATAATTGAGAATAGATAAAATGAATTAGTAATCACTGTACGTACACTAGTCATGTTTGATACCTTCTTGAAATTATCTAAAACATGTTATTTGGACACATAAATAAACTCAAAGGTGAAATTAGCTCTGTGGTAAAACAATTTGACAAGTGTCCTCATCTTTTATAGTGCATGTCAGTAAACACAATTGAGATGCTTTTTAATTTATAATAAAAGTTAAATTGCCAAATTTAATCTCCTTGAGATCTTTCTTTAATCTGCTTAATCCTCAAGAAGATTGTTCTGTATATTTATTTAATAGGCTCCTTGAAGCATAAATATTTATGTCTTTTACCTTTCTTACCAGCATGTAAAATTATAGGGCTGTTGGTGCAGAGATTAATAGGAAACCTAGACTGGAATATAGAGAGCTCACATCATGACATAAGATTAGCAAGGACTTGCAGGCTCTGCTTAAGAGGGATGTTTTTTAAGCATTGTTGTAGGAATGGCTTGATTTGAGGTGGAGACAAAACATTCAAAGTTAATGGAAGCTGGTTGAGAGGCAAACATTAGATCTGAAATCGGATCAGGATCGTGGCTGTAAAAACATGTTAGAGACAAGTTGGATTCCCATTGTTAGAGGAATAAGATGCCAAGCGCTGATATTAGCAGTTTAGGTTCTCATAAACACTTGCTGATTCATGCCTTTTGATGTATTCTTTGATATTCCAAAATCACTCACATGGACGGGGTTTCAACCAAGAATGAGGGGATCTGCAAGTGACAGAGCTGAGGGGCAAAGTCAGCTCTAACACAGAGAGGCAGTAAATACAAGACAAAAAGGAAGAAGAAGGAGAAGGAGAAAGAGAAGAAGAAGAATTAAGGAAGAGGAAGAAACTGAGAAGAAGAAAATAAAAAAGAAGAAAAGAAGGTGAAAAAAGAAGAGAAAGAGGAAATGAAGGAAAAAGAAAAGGAAGAGGAAGGAGAAAATCCTATATATGCACGAACTCATTTCACCTACGATGTAGGTACTGTTATCACTCATGTCCCTCCTCTGCTCAAAACCCTCCAATAGGCTCTTACTTTAGTCAAAGTAAAATCCCAAACCATTACTATAGCCACAAAATTCTACTTGCTCTGGCTTCTCGCTGCAACCCTTCCGTCCCGCCTCCTCCTGCTCTCTCTTCCACGCAGGCCCACTGCACTGGCTTTACGGAACACACCAAGCAACATCCTAGCTCAGAGGATCTGTGCTAGCTGTTCTCCTTCCCCATAAGGTCCTCTCCCTCCTCTGCCCCCATTGTCACATGGCTTGTTCACTCATTTCTTTCAGGGTTTTGCTCAAATGTCTCCTAATTATAAGGGCCTTCTGTAACCACTCTTAATAAAATAAAAATCTCCCTAAATTTTCTATTCTGCTTTATTTTTTCCATATGTCATTTACTGCAGCAGGTCATATTATACATGTATTTGTGCATTTGTTTATTATTTGTGTCTCCTCTCTTGAGATTTAAATGTCACAAGAACGCAGAGTTAGGCTACTCTATTCACTGCTATTTCTTTAGCATCTAGAACTATGTTTGACATGTGGTAGTTGACCAAGTAATACTTGTCAGTGAATGAATGAATGAATGCATGACTCTACTTTAGACAATAAACTGAAGCACAGCGAGAATAAGTAGTTTATCCAGTTACCTGGCAAGTTAAATACATTGTCCATGCTGAGCCAACAATGTTTGCACCTATTTGAAACATAAATGGCATTCAAATCTGAAGCTTATGTTTTGTTTATGTATACATGTGTCTTTGGTTTTGTATTTTGGTCCTTTTCTTTGGATCATTGTTCCAAAGTTGTTTTATGCTCATCTATCAAGATGATCATCTTATTTTATCATTACACATTTGGTTTGCATGTTAGTGTGTAAATTGCAGATAGGAAATTAGTCCAATTGGTCACCAGAATAATTTGCTTAATTAGATTACCTAACAAATCTGTTCCAAAAAAAAAAATAAGCTAAAGGAGCTTATAACTTTTTCAAATATTAATAAATATAATAAGAAAAAAAGAAAAAAGGAGAGGGTGCAATCTGGTTCTAAAGATCTCAGAAAGAGAAACCCTTCACTCTGATCCCTAGTTGTGTAAAGTAGCATAAACTCTTTGAAACTCAGACATAATCCTGGATAAAAGAGTGAGAGAGAATGCTAATTTTCATCTAACTGGGAAAATTTACTTCATTTATTTCATTTTTTCATCTGATAAAATTTATTTCATTTTTGCCACCCTATTAAATAGGGGATGAGGAGAGTATCAATATAAAGACAAATTAAATTATGAAAATGTGTTGACATATTTTCTATATCTAAAATTGTGATTTTGGATGTTATTTGTGTGTTAGGGTAACACATATAAAACACAGAATTTCTTCTAAATGATATATGATCTTTCTGAATCAAGAGGGTAAAGTAAAGCTTCCTTTTGAAGAATACAATGTTTTAAAAATTGAACTGAGGAAAGTATTCATATTTAATTCTGAGACACCATTCTCATGGATCAGATATATCCAAGTTCACCAAGTTAGAATTACTGAACAAAAATGTGACAACAAATTTGATTCTGATAAAATTCTCAATAAAATCACTTTTTCTCTCTGTTTTTTTCTCCTTCTCTGCCTAATATACTTAAGCTATTTTCTTGCATTTCCCCAAAGAACCTCATATTATTGTATATCTGCTTTATCGTATATCATCTATGATGATTCATTTTAAGTATTGTATATCATATTATTGTATATCATCTATGATGATTCATTTTAAGAATAAACCCATTAATTTCAATGTATTAAGAATCTCCGTGATATTGTGCTTCAGCTTGGAACCTGTCACATCATGTCAGAGAAACTCACATAGTCTATGAATCGGAATACCAATTCTTAGCACAACTCTATAACCAGTAATTCACTTTAACTCCACAGACTTAGATTTACTTCTACACAGGAAGTAAAACTAGGTTAAAGGTTAAAATGGAAATCTATCTTTTAATAAAATAAAGGTATATATACTTATATCACACTGCATATATTTACCTTAACATATTTTGAAAACAATGAAATCAATAAAAAGAATGTGGGAATTAAGTAACATACATTCAGGTTTTCTGGAACCATATTGCATCTCTTAGCTATCCCCAATGTAAAACACTTGCCAATCATATCCAAAGGGTATATTTTCCTCCTCCTACAGTTGCACTGTGACTGTGGAAGAGAGGTTGCAGGTATCTCAGCCAATGGTGAGCTCTTTTCAAATTGGTTTCTGAAGATCCTTCTGCTTTTGAAGTCATATGTAATAACAACGTGCTTCTCTGGCACTGCCCACGTGTTTGTGCAGGCCCAGGTGTCTTCTGGTTGCGCTTCAAGCACAGGAGAGGTCTGAGTGACTGAAAGGTGTGTCTCCCACTGTCTTGTAAATACCTGAAAAGGAGCCAGGGACAGAGGGAGCCTGAGGCAAAGGCAGAGCTCCACGCCTCTCCAAACTTGAAGACTCATGGAACTTACTTCACCCAAAGAACACCATAAACCAGTTTATCCTGAATGGAGTATGTTTCCTTTTTTTTAAAAAAAAAAAAAAAAAAAAAGTGGTAAAAAACACATAACATGTCTACCCTCAACAAATGTTTACTTGCCCAATATTGTTAACTGTAAGCACAATGTTGTACAACAGACCTCTAGAACTTTTTCAGCTTGTGATTGAAACACCCACTGATTATCAATTCCCCATTTCCCCTTTCTTCCAGTCCCAGAATGCCTTCTATTTTCTGTTTCTATGAGTTTGGCTACTTTTGATACCTCACATAAGTGAAATTATTTGTCCTTCTGTCACTGGCTTATTTCATTTAGCATAGTTTCCTCAAGTTGTCCATGAACCACATGACACGGTTTTCTTCTTTTTCATGGCTGAATGGTGCAGCTACTGTGGAAAATAGTATGGAGGGTCCTCAGAAAATTAAAAATAGAACTACCATATCTGGTTATTTATCCAAACAAACTGAAATCAGAATCTAGGAAGAGATATCTGTACTACATGGTCATTACAGCACTATTCACAATCGCCAGGAGATAGAAACGCCCAACGGTAGATGAATGAATTAAGAAAACGTGGTTTATACATACATGGGAAGCAGCTTTCTTGTCTGTCTTTCAGTAATCTCCAATTGTTTCTTTGTTTGGATAGTAGATAAGAATCTCAATTTACTTCTTTGTGTTCTAGAAATATAGCTCCTTTTGTTTTTCTTTTACTCAATATCTATTTCAAGTCTTTATTAAGCTAAAGTGTCAGAAAATAAATCTGTCATTTGGGATTTTATTTTCAACCACCCTTTTCTGGGGTTGTGTGTAAGATTCACTTACTCTTCTAGAGTACAAAGGAAAACTGGGCAGAGAGAGCATCTGATGCCTGGTCATTGAATCACACAGGTGGTCACTACAGCAGCTTCTACTCTGATCACTGTCATCTGGGTGCTTGAGTCCCGGCATCTCTATGTGTTAATTCTATGACACACTAATAAATGGGATGGGGGTTGGAGAACAAGCAAAAACTATCAGAAAGAAAAACATATTACAGAATTTTCTTGTGTTTTATAAGCCAATATTTTTTCAGAAAGAAATAAGTGGTTTCCCCATCACCATCCCTACTGACCAGAGCTGAATCATGTGGCTTCTCTGCTTTCCCACAGCATAAAGTTGGGCAGCTAGCAGACAGGGTCAGGGGCTCAGGAGTCTCTTGAAACTCAATAAGGCACAGACAGACTGGGGGAAAGTGCAGATTATGTACTGGCAAATATCATAGTTTCTCAGTAGATACGATTCTGCCCCTTTTTGTTCATTAATTTTCAAGCAGAGGGTGGTATTTTAGCATGGGCCTCTCTCGGTCATGAGTATTGAGAATCTGGACAGGGACATCCTGGAGATGTTCAGTGGTATTACAGGAGGTATTCCAGCACTGCAATGTGCTGTGTGTTTTCAGCAACCATTGCACTCCAAAATGGACTCTGTTTTAGAGAGCCTACTGGCTCTCTAAAGTTGTCCATGAACCACATGACACGGTTTTCTTCTTTTTCATGGCTGAATGGTGCAGCTACTGTGGAAAATAGTATGGAGGGTCCTCAGAAAATTAAAAATAGAACTACCATATCTGGTTATTTATCCAAACAAACTGAAATCAGAATCTATAGGGCAAGTGGACACAAAGATAGAAAGATAGATTCATTTGGGTAGTTCAGAACCTAACAGAGAGGCTAAAGCAAGTTTTCAACTTGAGTTTTAACTCTTTAGAACATTTTACTCTGTATTTTCTAATATGGATATTAGAATTATGCCAAGATGAGTTTTGTCCAGAAAATAATTTCCAGTTCATATAAAAGCCATTTTGATTTTTCAAATTCTTATACAGTAAAGATACATTTTTTCCAATTTTCTATTTTAATTAAAATTGTTTTTAAAAGACTATATTGTACTTATATTTTGCAATAGAAATTGATTCATTTGATCAATTAGCAATTTATATCAAATTTTACCAATTATAGCATCACATTGTCAGTTTTCTCTGTGACCATTTACACTGGCCAATTTTTACAGTTCTAAATTTTGCCAAAAAGATATATGCTTCTACAAATGACATATATCAACACATAAGATTTACTTATCATCAGATCTAGTTTTGCTTTATTACATTTGATTTTCATCAAAAATACTCATTTTGAGTTTGGTAAATGACTGATAGCCATATTTGTTTCTGAGAAACTCTGAACGCGACCTTTCAGGTACTGTAGGATTTCTTTCCAAAGTAAAGGGATGCACACAAGTTTTTAATTTCAACGAAAACCTCCAGACAGACACACAAGGACACATATTGCATGATTCCATTTATATAAAATGTCCAGAAGAGGCAAATCCATTAAGAGAAAACAGATGAGTCGTTACCTGGAGCTGAAGGAATGGAGACATGGGGAGTGACTGCTTAAAGGGTTTCCTTCTGAGGAGATGAAAATGTTCTGGCACTAGATAGTAATGATGGTTGCAAAACATTATGAATGTACTGAATGCTACTGAACTGAACACTTAAAATTATGCAAATTTTACCACAATTAAAAAAAAGTAAAGAGAAAATGAAAATCCTAAATCTCAAATAATATTCTGTCCATGCAGCCAATCCTAATTCTCACTAATAAAAGAGTCATAAAGGAGCTGTCTAGGGCTGGGATTAATCCTTCAAAAATAATAATAATTTTAAATGTTATCAAAGTTCATTGTAGAAAATGAACACAAAATGTGTTCAAAAATTAACCACAATTTCATTGACTGCAAACACTCTGTTCAGGTCTTTTCTCTCCCTCCTATATAAACTTTACCCTAAAAAGAGATTAGATAATGTTTTGTAGTATATTCAACCACATACTTTTACTGCCTATATACCTACAACTTATAAATCTTCTACTATGTACAAGCAATGTTCTACGTGCTTTAAGTATATTAACTCATTTAATCATCCGAACAAATCTATGAAGTCAATGTGATTATTTTGGTGTTAAAGATGAGAAAACTAAGAGAGGGGCTAAGTAAGCTTTCCTAAGTCACATGGAGAGTAGTGGCAGAGCCAGGATGCAAATTAAAATAGTCTGACTCTGGCGTCCTCATTTTTCAATCACTATGACTCAACACTTAATCAAATCAACTCTGCTGAACACTCAGAATTTATCCCTGTTTTGCTATCATAAGCAAAACTTGAAAGCCAAATATTTACACACAAAAATAATGATCACAATGAAAATTCCTGAAATTGAAATTGAGGTTCAAATTATATTAAAATGTAAAGATTTTGATATAACTCATAAATTTTTCAAATGGTCAGCCTTACATTTCTGGGAGAACACAGACACATGCGTGCACACACAACTGAAGAAAAATTCATTGTGGAGTGCATAACACCATAATTCAATTACAATTAAAGCTCAGAGGTTATATATCTGATAAGTGGCAAAGTGGCAGAACCAAGACTGAAATATCACTTGCTTTTTTTATTTTTAAACTCATAATGTTTCCCTTTGACTGCACTGTACCTCCAAGTAAAAATGCATCATCAGCATTTTATTTCTGGAGCACTCTGTAATTACAACCACCTTCTAATACTTCTTTACCCAATCAAAATCAGATAGATAGAAGATGACAGATAGATGATAAATGATTGATAGATAGATGATAGGTAATTAGATAGATAGATAGATAGATAGATAGATAGATAGATAAATAGACAGATAAAAATAGATAGACATACAGATGGATATCATTTGTAAAGTAGTGACCCAAAAGGTCATCTCCTCCTAAGTACTATAAAGTATATATTAATTATGTTGACAATTTGACAATTACCTGTTTTCTAAAATATTCTCTAGCAATACAATAAAACATTATTGACAATCTCTATTTCCATGCCAACCTTAAGCACAATTTTCTAATATGATCACTTTGGAATTAACCTCTAAATAGAGCAAAGACGACAAATCAAGTTAACATTGTTTTATTATACCCCATACAAGTAAATAATACTTTACACATATAATTTGTACTATTTTAACCTGCCACATTTCTTTAAAAACAAAGTAACTTCTTTTAAAAGCAAAATTAAAGCTGTTAAAAATGTCATAAAACAAACTTCACTGCTTTTTAGACAGTTAACTGCTTCCTCATAAAAAATAAGAAAAAACAATCTATACATTTACATTAAAAATTCAAGAACTAAAAATATGAAAGCTTTGAAAGGACATTTTCTTTCACATTAAAGTAGCATAATTTTCACCTTGCACATGTAAGGAAAGAAAAATACTACATATTAAAGTTGTTTACATTAAAAATAAAACTTTATAAGGAAAATTACCCTTTCAAAAGTCTAAGTTTAAAAATCCAGATTTCAGGGGCAAATAAGAAAACTGAAAATGTAGCATTAAATAAAAAATTTTAGACACACATTTAACTGAAGATCTTCTATCTCAGTGCCCAGAGGATGACATAAGGAATGAAGGATTTGCCATAAATGCCTTCTTAATTCTACACAACAAGTTCAGGCCCATTCTGTAATTGCCTTCAGTCTCATCATGCAGTCAGCTTGTTTCTCCTTGAGTCTGCAGTCCAAATAAGGTGAGTCATAGAGAAAGGGTTGGTGATATTTCACCAAAATCAAATGTCAGCTGCCACAGGCCTGAGAAAAGAAAGAAAAGGAAGAGCCCGGCCTATGAAAAATTATGAAGCAAATGATTTTGTCTTTACTACCACACATGTCCCCTTCTTGGCCTCTCTCATGGCTTTGAATTGAAGGCTTGGGTTTTCATGGCTTTCTCTCACTGACTACTCAAATACCTCCCGTTGGGCTTGTCCTCTTCCAAAGTCCCCTGCGTCCCCAAATGACCATTCAGTCTCTTTCTTTTGTGTATTCAAAATCCCTATTTCCTCTATTATTTAAAAAAAAAAAATCTTCATAAAAAAGCAAACTCGTAAAAATTAATTCATACTGTTCATACTGAAGGGTGATTGACAATCTGGAGTATTTGGCATCTAAGTGTTATCAGCAACAGTGGAAGAGAGATTAATGAAGGGGACCTGATGGGAGGGCTGGATTTCCTGGAATCACACCAGTGCCACTTTAAAATAGGGCAGTGAGTAGGCTCTGATTACATTTCCCAGGCTCTGATTACAACACAGTGCAAATGGTGACATATTTGTTGACTTTGGTCTTAGGACAGTCATTCAATCCTTTCAATAAGACTGTCCCCCAGCTCCCTTTATTTTCTAAAATCTGGCCAAGTGGATGTAGTTATTTGGCTTTAAATTTTTAAAAAAAGCAGTTGATAGAAGAAAGAAAATGATGATACAAGAATTATTTTCACCAGAATCAAGTTAAACAATGCTTATATTATTAGAGTCAAGAAAAACATTTCCTCTCTGGAATACTGCCACCATAAATCACGGAGTCTTGGCCATGACAGCCATTCACCAGTTTACTCCTAATTTATGAAAGCAGAAAGATACTGCAAAATAAATCTACTGTTCTACCTGCTTCCCTTCCTTTTCCACTGAAAACAGAAAAGATTAATCAGTTGTATACAGTTTTAAACAAATTACACAAATGTACATGAACTATTTCCTAATATGCTTAGCTATCATGCAGCACATAAGAACTAAGCATAGAGGCACTCTCTTTTTTAAACTCTGGGTTTCTATTGTAGGACACACCACATCCCAGCTTCATTTTAAATTATCACCTTCCCCTTGGTTTTTCATTTCATTTTAAATATGTATACATGTATACACACACACATATATATAGTCAGTTCAAACTATATTCTCATAGAACACTGACAATTCATGGGCTAGCATGATAAATTCTGTCTCCAAAGTCAAATAAAGAATTTGGGAGTGGCAGGGAGAGGGAGCTGAATGAAACAGGTTTCCAGTTCATAGCTGCAAAATTTTTAAACTAATTTAGTCTTAATTGTTTTTCTTTCTCCAAAATTTTCTTCAGCTAGTGATAACTAATATTTCTTATCTATTTCTTAAACTATCACTTGAAGTGATTATACAATAATGTGATAACAGATTTACCATAAATTTAGGTATTCATTATTTTAAGTTTAAACATCCTTGCCTTGGGGTATTCTGCAAGCCTTCCTGGGCCTCTATCACATAAACAAATTTGAGAAGTAGTAAATTTAAGCAACATTTTGAGAGAGATTAAATTGCAACTAGGGGTCAAGTTTCCCTATATTATTTCAATTCTTTACAGCATTTTGTAATATTTATCTGCCTTAATAAGGAATAATATTTTTCTTTGAAAATGGCAGTTAACAAAAATGCATGTTAATTCGTTATTGTTACTTATAATTATGATGGAGTCTGTTTCTTCAGACTATAAGGCATAACCACAATCCATCTAAGGATAACATATTCTAATTGCAAGTGGCTGCCATTTAAAGAAAATAAGAGCCACAAATGCTAAACTTGCAACTAAAATATGAAAGTACAGTACTCAAGAAAAGAAAAGCAACTTTTTCTCAGCATAATTTTCATTACTGCCAAATTATCAATAGTAGTACTGAATCTCAGAAAAAAAAAGGTTAAAACTTAGAATTATAATCTTAATAAAAGATTGTTAGTGTTTTTCATTAAAATACAGATAATAACTCTATGGTAAATATAATTTTGTTTCTTGAGAATAAGGAAACATATTTCTCATAATAATCTTTTTTATAAACCACAGAACACAATGTCAAAAGTATAAAAGCAACACAATCTTTTAGTCTAAACTTTCCTGGTGTAGTTTAAAGTTGTGGCTATGTACTTTTGAGAATTTTATTAGGGCAATCGAGTAAGTAGATAATACTGCTCTCCAAGATCTTTTGCTAACCTGAAGGAAAACAAAATTCTAGAAATCTTAAGGGCTACTACTGATTGTTTAGAGCTAAAAAATCCAATATAATTTGTTATTGTATTTTATATAATCTTATTCCACTTAAATCTAAATCTGGAACAAAAACAGAATTTCTAGCCCAGATAATTGTTCTGCTATATTCAATTAAGTACAACTTAGCTATTGTTAGACTAATATTTACCTAACATATTTATATTGGGAAAATATCTGTAAAGAGGGCAGGTCCTTTATAAACTTTAATTGCAATGCTACAGCATGAGATTTGCTAGTTGTCTATTTACTCATCAGTAAAGAAGGCAAAATCTGTTTTAACATTTAAACTTCTTGGAAAAGATAAGCCATGAATTGTCTTGAAAATATAAATTGGTAATTAACATAATTTAAAATTTGGAAAAATTCACAAACATTCATATTCATATTTAGAAACTGAAATTGATGTTTACTGTATCACTTTTGGAAAACTGCAGAATGTCTGACAAAAGCACGTCTAATTGTAGCACTGTACCATCATCCCTTTGTGCATGTTTCTGCTAATGAAGTAAATTTAGCTTCCAAATTATTTAAAAAGTCAAGACCATCTTCTTCCTGTTTTTCACTGCAGCAACCTACAGAACCAGCTGGAGATCCTCTTCCTTCATAGTTATATGTAAGGATATAGTCTTGAGATGGGATGTGGTCTTCATTCTGATTACATAGATGCAATTTCTGTAAAATAAAAAAAGGATTATATTATTGTTTTAAACACACTTAAATGTATGAACATAAAATTAATTTTTTTATTTACCTTTTATGTTTAATTTTTAACCAGTGTGTCCTCTAATGGAGTCCTACATACAAAAAATGCACATAATTGGTCTATATCACAACCATACCAAAAAGTCATACCAAAAAAAAAAAAAATTACATTTCTAGTCATTCATACAAATATACAAATAAAAACTTTGTATACAAATGTTATATTTAAGTACATTTAAATTACCATTAAATGATTATCCCTAAATTTTATATCTAGAGCCCAGGCTAGTTGACAGATGGTGACATTATGCATAGTGGTGAAGAATTTGAGCTTGAATGGTCAAACGGTCCTAATTTTGAGTCGTCACTCTGGCTTTACCAGCTAGCTGTATTACTTTGAGCAAGTTACTAAACATCTCTAAATTTCCCTCTCCTCACATCTAAACTAGGAATGCAGACAGTGACTACCTCACAGGATCATTATTAAATGATGAAATAATAGCACATAAAAAATACCTGCGTGATGCTCAGCACATAGTAAATGTACAATAGATGTTAACTAAAATTGCTATTCCATGCCATTATAAAGTAGGTAAGAATTACCACATTGGCTTCAGAATCAAGTTTCCAAGATAACTAAAACGTGACAAAGTAGAGATGAACAAAAAAATTCAGTGATATTAAA
Organism: Pteropus medius; assembly: GCF_902729225.1. NCBI lineage: Eukaryota > Metazoa > Chordata > Mammalia > Chiroptera > Pteropodidae > Pteropus > Pteropus medius. Next base: position 32,435,567 of record NW_024340849.1, on the reverse strand, counting down.
AGTAACATAACTCATATTGCAAAAACCTGGTCTTTGGAATGCAGAGGCCAAGCATTCGGCCACATCTACCCTTGTTGTCTGTCACATACTCATTGGCTGACTTATCAGACTCCTGTATCTCCTCCCTTCCTCACTTGTTTGCCCATTCCCTCTATAACCTGAGCTTATTTCCTTGTCTTACATCATCAAGTGCCTTCCTTCACGACCATTTTAGCCTCACATCCCATTACCTGGTGTGTACATTGAAGAACACTCCTCTAAGAGTGCTTCTTAAGCTTCTCTCCTTCTCAACCTGGTATTACATGAAACTGACTGTCTAGAAACAGAAAAAAGATTAATACTTGTATTTCAAGAGAAAAAAAATCCCATGGACGTACGATAAGCTAGAGCCATGTCACAGAATACTGCCCATTTGCAGTCTGTCAAAGCATCAAGCGCTTCTTCTGGTCCAGTGTTTGTTACAATAGTAATGGTAACCTCTGATCAAAGAAGTGAAAACTCAGTACCAGAAGGAATATTTAATCCAGTGGTTCTCTACCTGCGCTGCACATGAATCAACTGAGGAGTTTTACATTAAAATTAAAGCCAAATCAATTCAATCAACATCTTTCAAGGTGGAGCACAGGCAATAGTATTTTTTAAAAGTTTCCCATGAGATTTTGATGTGCTGTCGGGATTGAAAATCCCTTATTTAATCTCTCTTTTCTTTCACGTCCTTGCTTTCTTCTGAATAAAACATTTTATATTTGCATGGTGCTTCTTAGATTAAAAATAGTTCAGATAGATCATATTATTTAATGTTCATCCTAGAACTGTGTATAGATGCTTTGTTCATATAAAGAAATTAAGGTTTGATTTGGGGAGTTTTGTGATTCTGAGAAATGAGATTTTTTTTTTCATATTCTCCTATATTAAAAAAGCTTGTGAGGTAAACACACATCTAAAAATGAAATGTAACCTCCAATTTTCGTGAACTTTTAGAAATTAAGAGAATATGACACATGAAATAAAATCTTTTTTCTATTAAATAATGTAACATGATCAATGAACAGAGGGAGAAATAATGAGAGTAAGATAGAGGATGCAATGTAGAATATGGAAAAGCAGTTTCTTAAAAAATATAGGCTAATTTCAATTTCTCATTGTTCTCCACTTAGACATTTAAATCGTACAGCCAAATAACTTAGGGAAACTCACTTCATGAAGACGGGGCTGAGTGAAATTATGCCACTCTGAGTAAGTGTATCTGGAGTTGTCCATCTCCACATGTCCTCCCCTGCAGGAATCCAGGGTGTGATGGTGCCCGCGACATGATTCCAAGGTCTGGTGTCCTCCTTTGACCATTTCAATGATTTCCTGTCCTCCATTTTTGACTCCTGATCCCATAGTACCACAAAGTCCTTGGCTAGAGTTGTTGACTGTCTGGGTCATAAACCCATTACCAGAACACTGAAATGAAATAAAATAAAATAAAATAAAATAAAATAAAATAAAATAAAATAAAATAAAAATAAAAAAATAAAAAAAAATAAATAAAATAAAATAAAATAAAATAAAATAAAATAAAATAAAATAAAATAAAATAATTCATATTGGGAGAAAATGGATTTCAAGTAAAGTCACAAGAACATGAGGGATAAAGAACATTTCAACCTTTTATTCACTTGTTCACTCATTCATTCAACAAACATTTATCATTTTCCAATATGTGTTCAGTCGAGAGATGCAAAGATAGACATGATCCATCAGTAGCTCCAAGAAGCTCTAATTCCAATAAGGCAAAAAAATAGACAATTATTTTTAAGATGCGATTATTCTGATACATAGGTGAACATGGGATGCTATAGGAGCACAGAAAAAAAAGAGCATTGAAATGCAACTCTTGAGAAGGCAACTGTAGCAGACTTGGAAAATTGAGCTGAAGGACTCCTACTGAGAAATGAGAGAACAAATGGGAGGAAGAATGCACTATCTGCAAGAGGGTCTAGAGGCAAAGCATGCTTTAGGGGTCCTCAACTTCAACCTATTGAGAATAGCTACCACGCAGAATTCAGAGAGAAAGAGGAAGCTGGAAAGGTTGTAAAAGGTCAGAGGACAAAAAGACCTACATGCCATGCTAATACATGTAGATTATCCTGAGATTATGAGGATTCAAAGAAGAGCTTTCAGAATAGGGGAGGAGTGTATTTTTTAAATCATTCTAGGCAATAATATGAAAGACAAATAAGAGTTTAGAGTCATAGAAACAAGAGAGGTCACTGGATTATTCTAGGTGAAAAATGATAAGGACCTAAGCCAGAGTAGAAACAGTAATGGACTCCATAGAGAGCTTCTTGTTGGTTAGATGGATGAGGCAGCAAAGAGAAAGGTCAAGAATAATTCCTACGTGTTCTACTGTGCAACTAAATTGATGGTACAATTCATACCGAAATAGAGAAGGAAGAGCTTGTGGGTGAGAGGAAGGTGAGCAATTCGATTTTGGATGTGGTAAACTTGAGAAACTTGTGTGATGTCCAAAATGAGTATATGAATATGTGGATCTGAGGCTTAGGTGAGAGACATATTCTGGAGATAGAATTTGGAAAGCAGCTACCATGTAGGTGGTAGTTCAAGTCCCACGAATAAACAACATCACTCCGAGGAAACTGTGGGCTAAAAGAAAAGAAAGCTAAGAATAAAACCACAAGAAACATCACATTTTAAGGGGTGGATAAAGGAATTAGAGCTGTGACAGAATTGATCTGGAATAGCCACTGTGATAATGGAAGCAAAGAGGCATGACTCTGAAGCCCTGCAAAAAAGGAATGTGGCAAGGAGGTCAATAATCAAAGTAGAAAAAAATCAAAGTAGGATAAGCACTGGTTCAAATAAAGTAAGCACCATTGGTTCAAGTAAAAAAGTAGCCACTGGTGATCTTTGTCAAAAGAATTTCTAGGATTGCTGAGTGAACAGAAAGTAATATCATAGAGATCGAATAAAAATCTTTCCTTCCAAAAGTTCAGTTTCAAAGAAAAATATATATGGAGGACACTAGAGAAGAACAAGGAGTAAAGACAATGTTTTAAAATGAAAAAGATAAATTGATTAACGTTAACTTAATGCTGGAACTTCACACCAACCCTCTGAGCCACAGGCGAGAAGTTGAGTTACAGTGGGAACCTCAGTGTTAGATCTGATTATAAACCATTGTGTTCATGACAAGATCGCCATTAAAATCAGGCTCCTTTGTGCCATCTTTCTATCAATTTAACTTTTTTTTATTTAATATGCAGAGTAACTAAACTGGAAGATTTTCAAGTTTAGATGATTTACTGAACTTGAAATATATCTATAAAAGTCATACTCATTTTCTCATTGCCTTGGGAAAAAAATACCAGAAAAAGAGAACTGAAAGTAGCCAGTTGGTGGCACTGCTACCTATATTTTTGGCTTAGGTTGCTGCTATAGTAAATCTCTACTTCAAATTTTTTTTAAAAACTTGATTTCCAAATCTCCTTGATAGTATAATTTTGTCATTATAAATACATGTTTAGAGATCATATTTCTAAGCTAATAAGAGGAGAATTGAAAATAAAATGAAGGCCAAGCCCACAGTGCTGTTCACATTCTCTCTACTCTCCACCTGCCGACAAGTGCATTTCCCAAAGTTTATTTCCACAGAGTATCAACTCCTTCTCCATGTCAATGATTTCCAGATTTACTTTTCCAGGCCCGATTTTTCATCCAACTCCTAACCCCATCTAAATACTTTTAACATAAACTCAGAGCCAAAACTAAAGTCATCTCATTGTACTAAAAATGAGTTTATATATTCCCTATAAAATTTTGTTACATTTTATAAAAAATACACCTAAAATTATGTTCTGGTACAAATTAATAATTCCAAAATCTTTCGAGAAGTATTCTTAATAGAGAACAGGTAAATAGATGTAAGTACAATATGGTGCAGTGGCTGATAATTACTATCAGCTCTAACATCAAATGGCAAAGAATAAATATTAAGTAAAGCTCACTCATTCCATGCTCAGATATAAAAATACAAATTTACTATCTATACAAGGATTAACAAGAGACTGAACCTATTTTCTGAATGAAAAAACAATTATAGGGTTCCACATGTAGACATGTGAGGCATAGATGGGCTATGATTTTCTATGATGGTGGGAGAAAGTGAAAGAGAGAAATAGTTGATAAGAAAGTCATCTTCGTCATGAGATATAGAAAAACTTGATATATAGTTATTGTCCCTAGCAATAGTATCTATCACTTTGATTCCACTTTTTATTGTTACTGAGAAGTAAACAATCCTCATTTGTACACTGAAAATATTTCTTATCCAACCCTATTTTGGTGTCCCGATTACCATCATCTAGTAATCTCATGCTTACTATCAAAAGATCCTAATCTTTTATCTTCCCTATCCCTAATGTCTTCCTTTCTCCTTGAACACTCCACTGATTTAGCATCACACTTCTCAAATTATGCTACTTTTGTGCAGAAAAGCCTTGATTGACTCTATTTTAAAACATCATTTTTTCTATTTCAAATCAATTTATTTACTATTTGTTGAATAATCCTTAAACTTTGTCATCTCCTTTTTTATTCTATAAGTCTTTTCCTCCTCTTTAGTTATTCCCAACATCTCTTCACTTTCAAACACTTCTTATTCTTTAAATTACAGAGTAATCTGTACCTCTCTGTCACCAGGCCTTTCTGGTTGATTCAGACATGATTATACTTAAATGTCAGATAAGTATATTTTTGAATTCAGACAATGCTGTATCACATTCGTGCTAATGGCTACTGTCATAAGCCTATTTATTTTCCCTACAAAAGTAGATTCTATTTCTCATAAATAAATTGAAGTCTTTTTGAGGAAATAATATATCTTGTAAGAATTTTTTTTTGTATATGTCCCTCAAAATAGGAAGCATAATGCCAAACACCTCAGAAGCCCCAAAAAAATAAAAATAAAAAAGAGAATGGCAATAATCTTTCAATCTACACATGCGCTCGCACACACACACACACACACATACATACACAACACATATATCTCTTTGATATTTTCTTTGTTTATCTTCAGAGTTTTTAGTAATTTTTTTTCTCATTTTAAATAGTCAAGATAAAAACAGTATCTGGAAATATACATTGTAGAGAGCAGCCAAAAAGATTGTTATTATAATAAATTTACAACATCAAAGAACAAGTTTTAAATCATAACACTAAAGAGTAGAAAAAAGATAACTAGAACAATAGATCTGATTTAAAAAGTTTAATAAAAGCCACTACATAAATATTTGAATACTGACAGATAAAATGCTTTTGCCTATAAAATCTGACCCAATTAAAAATATAAATAGCTCCTAAATTTCAAAATAACTTCATGAGGATGAATTAAGAAATTATAGGAGATACTCAGAGATATATATTCATTTAGAAAAATTACTTACCACCTTATCATCTCCAGGTGCTTCTGTGTTTGATATAATTAAATTTTGCTGTGCTAAATCTTCAGGAAAACCTTTTTTCTTTTTGGCACCAACAACTCCACATACTAAAGTTAGCAATACAGCTGTTATTTTTAAAAAAAGTAAATATATAGTTTAACATACATAGAATAAAATTATCCATCTTTTGTATCATATCACTTTAGGGGAACAGGAGGCAAATAAAGTCACTAAGCATAATGTCCTCTAAATCACCTTGACCTTTCTAGATTACCAGACCATGATTTAACTTAAATATTAAAATTTGGCATTATTATATGTATGTTTTGATGATAGACCTCTTTAAAGCTTGAATTCTACCCATCATATTAAAGTATTTAGAATTATAATTTAAGTAGTACATTTAAAAAAAAAATTAATGATATTTATATAAGACAAAGACTTTAAGAAGACTTACTGATTCCCAAAAGGATGGTTTACCTATAGCAAAGCATGACAAAACATTTTTCCCAGAATAGATTTAACTCTAAGTCTCAGAATTAAACTTACTTTGTACTTTGTCTAGTCAGAATTTTCATTCTATATTATAATTTTAAAAGGTCGAAATATGTGATAATAAAACTAATAGCAACAACACTCCTTTACACTGTTCTACAAGCTCTTATACCACAAATTGCCAAACTACAGCCCCCAATCCAGTCCACCACATGTTTTTATATGTCACATGAGTATGGTTTTTATATTTTTAAATGGTTGGAAACATCAAAAGAATAATAGTTTATTACATATGAAAATTATATAAAATTCAGATTGTAGTGCCCATAAATAAAGTTATATTGGAACATAGCCCTGCCCATGATTTAAATATTTTCTATGGCTATTTTTGTGCTACAAGGGCAGATTTGATTGGTTATAACTGAAACCATCACATCACATAGCCTGTGAAGTTGAAAATATATAGTATCTAGCCCTTTCCAAAAACAACAAAAAAAATCTACCAACCCCCATCTAATCTAAGTGGCCTCTTGTGACCCTTCTGCTTCCATTTCTATCCCCACTACCCCTTACCCACTACTCTCCAGCCACAATGGTTTCCCTGCCATTCCTCAGTTTTCCCCATAGTCTCACTTTAGGGCCTTTGAACTGACTTTCTCCTCTCACTGAAAGCTCTTTCCCCAGATACTCCACTTGGCTGACTCACCTTTTCCAAAAATAATAAAAGATAACCTTCTCAGTTAGGCCTGACCTATCTACTGAAAAACTGCAATTACTAGCACCAGTCTCCCACACTCACTCCCACACACATTCTACAGCACTACAGATCCTATTTATTTTGCTCTATTTTCTTCTGCCATAGCATTTAATTTATTTGTTTACTGTCTCAAGACAGACTGTTTGGTTTTGATTATTTTTGTCTGTTTTATTCACTGATGAATCCCATGCACCTGGACACAGTTTTTGGCATATCATAGGTGTTCAATATATATTGATTTTGTTGAGTTGATGAAAAATAATGAACACTTATTAAAAATACACCATGTACTGTTTTAAGCTCTTTGCACGAATCAATCAATCCTCAGTGCTACCCCATAAAGTAGGCTATTATAATTATCCCCTTTTACAATGAGAAAACGGAAGCACAGTTAAGTAACTTGCCCCAGGTCACATGGCTTACAAATGATAGAGTTGGGGTACAAATCCAGACAGTCTGATTCCAGATTCTTGCTCTTAATCACTAGTCTTAATCACAGAACAAGGGAAAAACAGAGCTAATTTAAGCTGGAGGATTGGGTGGACACAAAAAGAGAGGAAAAGATATGGTGCCATTAGCAACTACACAATTGGTAAGGAGAAGGTTAATACAATTCATAATTGGCAAGATAATATCAAAGAAGAGATACTGTTGTGATCTGAACATCTCCCACAAGTCTGTGGCTAAATGGTGAGAAGATATGAAATAAAAATGGCTTTTAGTGGACTTTCATATAGCAGAAGTTTTAGATTGTCTTCTAGTACTAGAAAGGGTAGTGTGATGACCAAAAAATAAAATTTTTTATGTTGACAGATTTAGCACAATCTAAGGAATTTTCAACAGTTCTGTCCAAATATGAAATCTTTTATCTCAGAAAGGATCTTGCTCCTTCTCACAGAAAACAGTCAATCAGACCTTAGATAATAACACGAAAAGAATTTGTAAAGGGGACTCATACCTGATGGGTGGTTGGACAAGATTACTTTCTAAAGGCATTTTCTTGCATCCAGATATTTTATATATTTTAACTTTAAGTAAATAAAAAGACTTACAAAAAAGTAATGCTATGCCCAGTAGGATCGCAAGGATTGCCCATTTTCCAAGTGATGCCCCTGCACTCCTTTTAGTCACCACACATTGACTTGGATGAGTACAATCGCAGAGATTAACTCTCAAGGTTTTTGTTGCGGATTGGCCTGCTCTATCTTTGACAGTAATAGGAATATTATATTCTTGAAAGTCAGCATTTTTTCGATATGTAAGACGGGCAGCTGTATCTGAAAGAAAATAAAATAATTATATTTTTAATAAATATTTATTCCTCCCTTAGCATTTACTTTACCACATTGGTTTGTAAAGATATTATTCTCAAAGAACCACCTGCCACATGAAAATGAATAAACATAAGTGACTATCTCCAACTTGTTTAAGCACTAGCATTGCCACACACGTGGTGCTCATTGCAACTTTTACGAGAGAAGCTTAAAGGAATAATTTGGCATTGGAGTGACCCAGTAACATTTCAACAACATTTAATGTTCTCATAATAATTCCCTTATCTACAAAGTAATAATGCTAGATTGGCTCTTAACATACATTTCAAGCATTTTTCTATAGTATCACTTTATGACACTCATAGAGAATTAACACCTATAGACAAACAAAGGGTGTTTTAAGTTCACATATTACTATCCATTTACCTTCTGGTACCTGTCCATTATCCTCATGGATAAGGCATTTTTCAAAACACAATAGACCCTTTGTGATTAATGCCTTGCCTCCAGAAGTAATCTCCATACCAAAAAGCTAATTAATATCACCCAAGCTAGCTATAAAGCTTACACAAAACAGCCATATTTATATCATAAAAATGCATAATTATCAACTGTGATATTTCCCTCAAAAGTCTTAATACCTTATTTAAATGATCTTATTACCAGCTGACCAAAAACCCCACACACTTTCAATGGCCAATACCACACTGAGTTTTTGCAATGCACTAACTGAAATGACAAAATATCATAATGCACACCCTGAAAGTCATCTGTAATTTGTAAGCCATGCTTAAATGCAGTTATAGTTGTAGGAACCTCAAAGATTTTCGACTGCACCACATACCTGGAGCTTCCCAGAAGAATGTGAATTACTACTCAGGTTTATTTTGACTCTTCAGGATCATACTGTGTCTAAGGTAAGATCCTGCTAATCCTTCCGCTCTCTCAAGACCACAAACTGAGCTATAGTCATGTCTCACTGATTCATAGGAGCATATCAGCTTTTGATTTTCCCTGCCACTCAACTCTGCCTTCTTCAAATTATCCTGCTAATTGTCACCAATGTCACCTTTTTAAGACATAAAGCTGTATACAGTATTGCCTTACTTGTACGCTCCTGATGCATACCTGCTGTTATGTAATATACAAAGGCCATTCTCCTTGGCCAGGTATACAGGCCCATCATCACCAGATTCCATCCTTCCTTCAACCCAATCTCACAGCATTTCTACTAAACACTAACAACATTGATTTTCTTATTACGTTAGGCATCTAAAATTTGTTCATGAGAATTAATCATAAATGCTTCATGTAAGTAAACAAGTAAATCTATTCAGAGCATATAAATCATTATGTTTGATTTAATACCATTAATTTTGGAGAGGGTCCATATTTTGTTGATTTCTGGAGAAGTGTTTGCCAAGCTGAAATAAAATGGGGCACCATGGATAGGTTCATCGGGATCAACAGCTGAAATGTCAGTATATCCCATTTTTGGTTTGCAAACGACTAGATAATCTTGAAGTATTTTTGGTGCATTATCATTCACATCTTCAACATTAACTACAAGTGTCCCAGTACATGATCTACCATCTAGGAAGAAGGAGAAAATGTTTAGTGTAGTTTGTCAAGTCTTTTATAATTTCTTATGAAAAAAAAAAACTAGATTTTAAATATATGGGTTTTTTTTAAATAAACTTTTGGTTTTTAGAAGAAATGATAAATAAGAACATAGAAGGATAAATGAAACCTGCAGATCATCTAAAATGAGTACTGCTCTTGATAATATCAGATACAATTCCCAATAAACTTTTTACTAGAGTTTTTACCAAACAGTAAAAATAAATGTATAAATTTCAAACTCTATTTCCTTGGGTTTCTTCTGTGCAGATGTTAGTAAGTAGTAATATGACTACAGAAAAAATATGCTAATCCCAGTATACATTCGAACCACCTAGGGAGATTTTTTTCATATATATGATGCCCAGGCTCCCTAACCAAGGATTCTGATTCAGTTGGTCTAAGCTTGTGTCTATATTTTGATATTTTTTAAAAGTCATAAATTATTTTAATATGAAAACTGGGTTGAGAAGTTCTGGGCTACTTTAAAGAAAAAAATTGGAGGAAAGAATCACTTTGACCTAATAGTCAGCTGAACTATTTAAAGACTCAATGTAAAGTGACATAAAGAGTTCTAAAAGAGTCTGGTGAGATTATTTCATCTAGTCCTAGACTTCAGTATCATCTTTGTCCTCTAACAGAGAGATTTATGAGCATTTAAGGCCCCACCACGCTGGTAATATAAAGATAAAAAAGACATGCTTCTCACTTCCAAGTAGTTTCACCTTGTCAGATGATTAAGAGAAACAGAAACAAAGTCTTTAAAATAACTTCTAAGAATTTCATATACTTACCACAAGAATAATTCTGCATAAGAATAACTGCATTATTCTCAAATTCCTTTATAAAATACCAGATTAAAATTTTTTTGTTTACCTTTGTCTGTTGCCAGGACTGTAATATTATATAAGTTATTTCTGGGAATTGCAGCCTCCCTGTCCAGAATTTTGGAAGTTTTGATTGACCCTGAAATTTCATCAATTGTGATCCACCCTTCAGGATCATGTAATTTTTTGTATCTGTTAATAAAAAAACAAAAATAGCCTTAGCAATCTATTGAATATATTAAAATAAGTTACTGTCTCAATTATTTCAAATACATTATCACTATGTGGTTATAGATTTCTTTGTACCTTAAACCGTTGCTACTTTTAGTTTCAGGGTCATATGCCTTATAGCCATTGATATTCGATCCCACTACTGAATTTTCTTTAATCCGTACATATTGGGCTGCGGGATTGCATTCAGGCCCTTCGTCCTGATCCCTCACGTGAACTGTGACCAAAGCTCTGTTCATGGTTGTCGTCCTGAGTGCACTATCTCTACTAAACGGAGCTTCATTGCCTACTCCAATTTCCAGAATCACTTGATGGTTTTCTTCATAATTCAGTGGCTTTAAAAAAAAATACATGTTTTACAGTATGAGTGTAAAATACATTTGATATTTCAAATAATCTGCGAACTTTTGTCAATTCAAAAAGCACTGCATAAATTCCATGTCCCCATTTAGTCAATATTGACTTTTACCCTTTGCTAAAGATACAAGTGGTTCTTCACTAAGCCTCTAACTAGAGTGTTCCAAAAGTTTCTGCAGGTGGTTTATAGAGTTAAAAAAAAAAAAAAACAATTCCTTAAATATATTGATAGTTCATTCTTACTAAAAAAGAAATTATTCTGAACCTGGAGATAATGCAAAAAAATGACAGTTCTTATGGCCCTGCTTTAGGGCACTGCCTAACAGACCAACCTAAGCATCATCTGACTCTAAGAGAATGCAGCTTTGTTTCATTTACTATTTACTACTGACTAGGGCCCAAATATTTTATAGCTCTTATAAAATTAAATGTTGACTTAAAAATATTTGAAAAGGTGCGATGATCTTATTTTCTCTCTGATTGAAAAGGTATTCTCGATGCATGCTTTAATTGCCTTATCAGACAGATAATTGAGCAATCTTATTTCAGCTTTTCCTTTTATCAAAACCCATCCAGACTCTCATTTCTTCTTAGGAATCTGCTTTGGTTTTTTGCTGGTTCCTTCATTAATGACTTAAGTAGAACTCTAACCCGTGCTCACTATCTATTTTTATGAAAATTATATTTTGGCAATTGAGAATTATACTTCGGCATTGTCTAGTTTGTCTGAAGAAGCTCTCACAATGAAAACACAGTTGAGTAAGAAAAAATAGAATACGCTTAATGGTATCACTATTATTATCATCATCCTGTTTTACAGAGCAGGAAAATGGAGAAGAGGAGATAAACTGATTTTCCCAAGGCTCAAAGGTTCTCCTTTAAAATGGAGTTTGAAGCCAGGTAGTCTGGCTTGAGTTCATTTCCTTAACCACCACACTATAATTCCTCTGCTATTCTATGCTGCTTAACTGCTTCACCAGCCTTTAAAAATTTTTAAATCAATCCATTAAATATAATTGATTTTCAGGCAGCGGATCAAGCGAAATCCATAACACACGGTTTTACACTGTACTACAAAGTTGAAGCACTTTTGTCTTTGATTCTCTTTCTTCTTATCAAAACAATCACTGGCTGAAAGGAACAAAGTCAAAACTGATGAGTAAAATTTTTGTTTTAAACCTTTCCCCAGACCTAAGTATTATCAGGCTGAGATACTAATGTCATGAGTCCACTAAGAAGTCGAGAAAATTTCCGAATCTTAGAAACCATAAAATGCACGTGAAAGCTCTTTTATTTTTTATGACTATCCCAGAAACTAGAGTTAAGAAGGAATACAAATTAATATGTTTATTTGTCACTAATGAACATCATCTCACAAATTACATGGCTTGGTATGATCATGCAGAGAGTTGGAGCATCTGTTGACAATGAGAAATTGATGGAAATTTAGGAAACATCTGCTGCACTAGAGGAGGTACAGTTATTTGATCTAGAGCCGCTTGCTGAAGTCTTTGAATTCCTTTATGTAATTTTTCTAGGCTTAAGCTGAATATTGTCTTAGGGGCTTAAAACTCTGCAATATTAAAAATCTGCCCAGATGAAATCAATGATTAATGAAAAAATATATGATTCTCTTCCACCCCAGGGTATGTTTTTGTTTCATCAAATTGAAAAAAAAGTTCAAAAATATCCTATTATCTGCACTAAGGTGCTAACGACTCCCTAGAAAAGAAGTGTTGTGTTGTTGTGGAGCTGAAGACCCTCTCTGGTTAAGAATGACCAAGAACAATATCTTTCTCACTCAAACTCATATGCTCTGTGCTGCTGCTGCTACTGCTACTGAAATAAAAAACAAAACAAAATAAAAAACATTGAGATACAAAGATTACCCAGGACTGAACTAAAGACTGTATCAACTCATGTTCCATGATTCCAAAAATGTTATTTTTTTAAGATAAAAGTTATCTTTTTATGAAAAATAAGAACATGTTGATACTTTAAAAAATATAATAATAATATCCTATAGTTTACCAAGTGCTTTCGCTTTCATTACTATATTGAATAGCTACTACAGTGACAGAGAGAAGCATTATGTACATTTTACAGATAATACAGAGGCTAACTTTCCAAGAACATATAACTATGCAAAGCATTTTAGCATAGTGCTTAAGAACATACTTGGAATCAAAGAGACTTAGGTTCAAATTCTGCCTCTATTACATTCTAGCTGTGTGATCTTGAGAAAGTTTCTTACTCTCTCTAAGACTAAGTTTTCTCTCCTGTACCATTGCTGCAAAAATAACATTTAACATTATAGCACGTAGTAAGGGCTTTACCTTATAGGTTTTAGTAATCTCTGTCTCTCAAATTATCACACAAGCAAATACAAGAAGTAAATGCTGTATTTTTTGTTAACAGCCAATATTATGTAATCATAGGAGAAACCAACTAACAAGGCAATGTTTGGAAGCATTGTTTGGCTAAAGAAGTATACCTGAGCAATCTTTGGTTTAACCTACAGATTATTTAATTATTTAAAATATAAAAGAATTTTAGAAGTGCACTTCTATCTTTAAGGCAGTCAACACATTGATTTCATAACCAGTACGGCGGTTAGTCATCATCAGGTACGTAGCTTACATGACAGAAAGATGGATTTCAAAAGCCCTAATTATAGTGTTTGATTTTAAAATAGAAGATACCACATCAAGGTTAGAAAGTATTTGAAGATACAAGTACACAAATACAAATCTTTACCAAGGAAAAGAATAAGATACCTTTAAAGACCAGTGTGGTTACCAAAAGAGCTCTGCAATGAACTCAGGTTTTCTAAAGGTTTGCACATAATTTAGAAAGGAAGTCATAACGTGGCAAATGCAAATTTCATTGGCCAAAATGTAAAAGAATACTATGAATGGCTCAAAGAAAGAGAGAAGGTAAGATGAGCAAAGGAGCTGATAATGACAAAAGAAGGAGATAATTTAAAAAGTAAACTCAGAGACGTAGAAATGAATTGAAGTTACAAAAGGAGAAGACCTCCTATACAACTGAAGTCATGGCTTCGTAGAGTTAAGTAACCCAAGTATGCAAATGAAGAGCTATAAGGGAAACATGACCTGAGAGTACCCAACTAGAAGGAGAACAGCACGGTATTTCTAAGGAAGGGTTCTGCATCAGGAATATCTGGGTCTGCATCTTGGCTTTATCACCTCTGAACTGTATGGACTAGAGCAAGTTATTTCACTTCTTTTGACATAGCCTCCCTATCTTGAAACAGGAAGAATGATAGGAACAACCATGGAATTGTTGTGAAGGTTAAAAATAAATTTGTTAATCCAATTTTTTTGTTGTTTTTTAACAATTTCAGAGCATGGGAAAAAATTAAAAATATTTTTATGAAGCAAGCCTAATATTGATATAAAAACTCAACAGAAATTGTGCAAAAAGAGAAATCTATAAACAAATATTTTTAATTGTAAAATGGTAATAATACCTTATCCTAAATGAATATGACAACTATAACTTACATAAGGTGCTTAATATGATTCCCTGTGACATAAAACATACTCAATATACGGTTAACTATTTTAAAATTGCAAAAGTATTTCCTAAATGTAGGAACTAGGGTGTAATTATAAGTGCAACTATCTTATGTTTAAAAATAATGAAAATATATGCATACGAATTTTATTGGGGAGGAAATTTCCTATATTCTTCATATGTGAAATTAAGTTAAACTGAGCCAGAGACAAAGCAGTTAAGTATCACCAAATAATTGCCCTCCCTCCCAGGGAATCTTGGAGTGGTACCCAGAAGTCGTTCACCAGAAAAAAAACATATGTTTGTTAGTCACTTAGAGCAAGAAATATTCTAGGATATAGGATTTCTATATTCTAGGATATACAATTTCTGAAGATATCTGGAAACATTTTTCTTAATATCTCTGTGATCAACACTCTTTGGGAGGAAAAAAATCCACTCCATTGATTCCATTCTGGAATTCCAAATATAAAAAAACTGAATGTGTTGACAAATACACACTCACAGTGGTTTTTTTTTTTTAGAATATATTCTTTTGAGAAAACTTACTAAAGATCATTTTGTATTAGCCCAAAAAACTCACAATAAAAATTTAATTTTTAGTGTTACTTAAACTTTGTCTCCCTAAGCAAGACAAAACTATTGAGATTAAAAAAAAAAAAAGCTGATGTCTTTGAAGTTGGCCTTGAATGAGAGAGACCTGAAGAGCAATCTGCTGACCAAGCAGCAGATGGGGAGCTCTCTAAAAGGTCTGAGCTTGATATGAGCTACTGTAGTTTGGCATGACCTATCCATCTCAGATCTCAAACTATTCCTTTGACTTATTTCTAGAAAAAAAGTTAAAGTGCAGAAGGCAAAAGGTGGGGATGTGCATGGAGGATCATATCCAAGAGAAATCTTTCACAAAACATCTAATGTCAATGACATAAGTTTTGAGACAAATGCCTGCACTACATAAATGTTTCCAGCTTTGGAAACTGAAGTAGATGCATAGCAGCCTTTTTCAAAAGAATCATTTACCATAGCCCCTCAGCCCACCCTAACTTCATTTGCAGCTCTGGTGGACACTGCCCCTGTCTATGATGACAGATTCACATTTCAAGCACACACATATTCAGCTTTTCAGATTCAAAGTTTCTTCCAAGGCCAGAGAGCTCCCTTTGGCAGGCATAGTTCTGCCCAGAAGTGCAAGAGAGTTGGGGTTCCTTAGAGTGATCTTCAATTACTTGGACATAGGTATTGAGGATGGACATTCATGGATCAATTCCCCAGGAACCCATCTTTGAGGAGATAATTCTGAAGTGCATTCTACATGGTTCATTGCATAATTTAATACCAGAGGTGACTAGCTCAATAAAGCAGACTTGATTGATTTTTCATTCTTTCCTGTCTTACTTTCCCAATTTTACTCTGGCTTCCTGGGAGCCACTTCTTGAGATCCTTCTATTAGGCTCTGCTTTCTGGAGAGTCCAAATGAAGACTGGGTCAGACTGGGCCAATATGGAAGAAGAAATATCAGTACCATTTCCTTATTGCTTCTCCTATTACTGCCAATTATAAAACTTCATTTTTTTAAGTAGTTGGTTTTAATACTTGGTTTGAGCAGATCATATTATAGAAAACTAATATAGGGAGAAATCTGATGTTGAGAGTCAACTGGAACAAATATACTCGACTATTCACATCTGGACAAAATTTACCAAGACTTAGGATATAATCTCTGGAAATTCTTATGGTAGAAATAACTACAGATAGAAACATTACATATCAAAGCCTCCACCATATTGTTATTGGCAGATAAACTTCCTTTATTCAATGAATGATGCCTATACCTGCGTACAGGGCAATTTTCTTTCTTGATCTCAGCTAAGAATATAAAACCGAGGTTCCTTCCCAGACAGAGACTTTACTATGCTCATAACCTGAACCTTAGAATGTAACAGTGCAATGAAAAATAAGATATATAGAAGAAAGAATAAGTTCATCAAGTGCTGTCTAACATAATGCTATATTTCATCTTCAATATCACTTTTTAAAGCATCAGATACAACACAACCAGGCATATATGAGGGGGATGAGGGAGGGAGAGAGAAAAATATGGGCTTCTAAACTGTATCATGTGAGGAATTGGGAATATTTATCCTAGAGAAGGAAAGTCTTAAAGGGACATAAAAACCTTTTCAAAAAAATTACACCTGTTCTGTATAGCATTAGCAATAAAACTTGGATCAAAGACATGGGATATAAGGAGAATAATTTAGGCACAGTAGAAGTAAGGACTTCTGAGAATCAAAGCTCTCTAAATATATAATAAGCTGCCAATGGAGATGGGAGATCCTTATAATTGAGAATGTTCAAGCATAAATTAGGTGATGAATAATGGGCAAAAAATTATAGAAAAAAGGTAAGCATTAAATGGGAAAATTTGCGCTAAAGAGACTAAGTTCTCTTCCAACTTGCAGAGTCTATGAACTGCATCTCTTTAGACGATTAAACCATTAGTTTATTAAAACTTGTTAACTTGCCAAGTTGTCAATTATTCATGATTATTGTACCTTTACAACACACAGAACACCTTCATTAGTTTTCTTGTCTGTACTTATTTTGAAATGTCCATTTTCATTGCCCTTTAAAATGGTAAAATTGGCTCTCCAATTGGCAGTGTTAATCAAATCCTTGTCTTCTATTGGTATTCGTAAGATTTCCACATTGAATGCATTTTCCTCTACTGATACTTCATACTGAAACAGAAAGAAAACATTAAACATTTACTTTATAAGGAGAACTTTTACAAAGAAAGCAAAATGTTTCTTCCACTATAAAAGTATTGTTCTTATAGTTTTTGACTAGATTATTTTAAAACCATGAATCATAAATAGTAATGTTTCTTGAAAGGTTATCTTTTAAATGAAAGAATTCATTACAAAGGTAGACTAATGCTCCTGGCCTTTACCAAGAAGGCAGTAATATAAATACTACTATGAATAAGTAAAACAGATATTTATGTCTACTGTTTAATTTTATTCATAAAATAAACATATGTACCTTAAAGTACAATAATGTTTATTAATTCTGATTAAATAACAAATTACAATAGATAAAGATAGATTTTGATATTATAGACTTACAGTATTTTCTTTAAAAGCAGGTGCATTGTCATTTGAATCTTTTACTGTTATAAGGCAAGTTGATGTACTCATCAATCCAAAAAATTGACCATCCATGTCTTGTACTTTCATTATCAATTTGTACTTGTCTACAACCTTAAAAGAAAACAAATATTTTAGTTTTATAAACCATTGTTTAGATTTTTAAATGAAACTTTAATTGTACGCTCTTCTATTTGTGTGTATCCATGCTTTTATTTTCATATTTGCATATGCTCCAAGAATTTGGTAGACCAGAATAAAGCTAAAAAGGTAGGTAGAGGTTAAATGATAAAGATGCAAATGAAAAATTTAAACTCATGCTTTAAGTAGCAGGTAATAGGGAAACATTTTCTAGGAGTCATCAGTGGGGGACAAAATAAGAACATATCAGTTTTAGAAAAAATATTCTTAAAGAACATTGAGCATAATTTGGAGTAAGCTGAACTAGGAGTCAAAGAAACCAGTTAAAGAGTTCCTAGAATACTCTAAGCCAATGGTCCAAATCTGAGGCAGTAACAATGAGGACAGAAAACAAGGATAACAGAAAAGTTGACAATTCTATATATAAGTTAAGAGAGAAAAAAAGGTTGAGAATGATGCTCAGGTGTCCTACTTAGATAGATAGGTAAACAAGAGTATCACCGACCAATAAAGGAAATGCAGAAAGGTCCTGAATACATGGCCCCATATGTACAGGAGAGATCATAGCCAGAAATATTGATCTGGGAGTCATCAGGATGTAGATGGTGGTAGAAATTACGGCAGGAATCAGATTATCTAGGAGAGGTTAAAGGATGAGAACAGCTAAGGATATAAGGAACAATAGCATTTCAACAGCTGAGGATATAAAGAGGAAATAAAAAGACTAAGCTAAGGACACTAAAAACAAAAGATCAAAGAAACAAGAGCAAAACCATATATCCAAGAGAAGAGAGAGTTTCAGTAAGTGGCAACAGACAGGGACTTAAGGTAACTGTTGGATTTGGTAATTAGGAAATCACTGCTGACTTAAATTCTGGAAATGGAGTTTTGCAGATGGTATGTTAATGATGAAATAGAGTCATTAGTTTGTGACACAATCACCTCCATTGCCTTTTAGATTTATCTTACTATTCTTGTGTTGTTTAATTTTTTTTTCCATTTTCTCTTTCTATTTCTTCCCCACTCTTCATTCTACTTATTTCTCTTATTAGATATTAAATCTAATCTATAGGAAATTATAAAGATCGAATAAATTATGTAAAAATAATTTGAATATAAAATGCTCTATACATGACAATGTGCTATTATTATCATCTAAATAGTGTTACAAATTTTTAATAATCCATAAACCTTATCACAACTAATCCTTTCCTGATAAATAACACATATTTGTAATAACTGGATAGGAACCTGGATGTGAACTATACTCATGGAACGAACAAAACAAATTGTCCTTCATGGGAATTGAAGACTTTACTGAGCTGGAACCAACTAACCACACATAAGAAATAAAATGATATTCAATAATAACAACTTTCATTAGATGAAAGGAGATTTGACTTTGGATAAAATATACAGATACAATAAACAGATGATGTATTATTGAATTTTACACTTGAAATCTATATAATTTTATTAACCAATGTCAGCCAATAAATTTAATTAAAAAAAAAAACAGAAAATAAAAGAGAAATATCTTTGTTCTCACTCCTTCTAAACACCAATTGATCTGTATTTCTATTCCTTATGTCTTATCTTACATAAGGATTTAAAAGTGATATAAAAAACAGGTAACATAGCCAGGAATTCTTATTATCTTATGCCTAAATAATATAAAATTAGAAACTCCTAATCCGAAGAATAGCAAATTATATTAAATAGAGTGATATTCTACAGAATGTGAAAACTACCTCTCTGTCCAAATAATTAGAGACTATGGTGATTACGCCTGTTTTGGGATGCACGGAAAAAATCCCAGGTGATCTTGGCGTCTGCTCCAAAATGCTATACTTCAGGCGCGTATGCATCGTATCTGGTTCATCTCTGTCTGTGGCACAAACCACTCCCACTGTAGTACCTATATGTTTAAAAAAAAAAAAGAGTCTTTAATTTCCAGAATTGTTGAATATGTTTAGGAGTATCTACACTTTTCAAATGTTAACAACGATGGTAGAAATCTAATTGAAAATGTACTTCTTACCAGAGGTATTCCATCTTTAGATAATACTGAAGA
This sequence comes from Pteropus medius, assembly GCF_902729225.1. Taxonomy (NCBI): domain Eukaryota; kingdom Metazoa; phylum Chordata; class Mammalia; order Chiroptera; family Pteropodidae; genus Pteropus; species Pteropus medius. Next base: position 32,415,652 of record NW_024340849.1, on the reverse strand, counting down.
TGACAACTTCGAATATACAATATAAAACACTTTGATGCTGAGAAGCAAGGTATACTTTGAGTTGGCATACAATTCAAAATGTTTCAAAGTAAATTACTAAAAATTTGTTTAAATGGCATTCAAGAATAATTTCAACATATATTCCTATGCAATTGCAATAACAAACCTAACTGGAGAGATAAAGCATGTCTCTTGCATAAATGAGATTTTTAAAAATTAAATTTTTGATTACTAGCTATATTAAGACTGATTTGGGGTATAACTGTATAGATGGTCAAGTTGACCACTCACAACACAGTCTCCTTTCTATGATGTTTTGTTTTTCAATAGTCTCTGATTTGCCTCTTTCTTTTCCACCAGCTTAGTATCCACACCCCAGTGTCCCCAGCCCCACTTAATCCTCAGGAAGGAATTTTATTATATTAACCATTAAGGGAAGTTTAAGTCAACTATTTCTTCCGTTAGAGCTATTCATATCTGTCATCTGTATGGAATGTAAGAATAGTGCCTGGTAGGACTTCAAGTATCAAAGAATACATACAGGTGGTATATTTATAGAGTAAGAGTAGTGTTCCAATGCCTGTGAAAATGTAATGCGTAGGTCCACTTTGCCTATAGCGCTGCATGAAAGACTGGCCTGAGGAATAACACATAGATACATACAACCACACATAAACGAACATATATATTCATTGAAATATTGTATTTGAAGGAAATAAAACCCTAATAAAACTTTTAACACAAGGATATATTAGTTTTAAATAATTTTGTCACTATAAAATATCCTTAAAGTTTATATATGCATGTATAATGTGTACATATGTGTAAATAAACATATGTAGTGTATTTCTATATTTATATATATTTATATTATATATAATATATAATAGAGAAAGTCAAATTTCATACTTATAATTAATGACAAGATTTCTGTTGTGGATCGATATAAAAAGTAATCTTTTTAGCATAAGAAAATAAATTTTATTCATGTATCTTTTCATAGAAAAAAATTTATAATCTTTGTAAGACATAACCTTTTCTTCCTGCAATTTTTTTGATAGTAAGGAAGATATAAACACTATTTTAATTCTCTGAATAGAGAATTGCTCTACTTATCACACAAAATCTTCCTAAAATCTTGAAAATTTCTTTCCATGAGTGTTATACTTCAGTATTAGTTGACCACATTTTGTCCAAACTGAGTGTGTGAATCGAGGCAAGCTCAAGAGCACCCATTAGTTCAGAACATCTCAGCCTTAATTGCTTGGAACCTCTGAGATGCTTAAAGTACCCTGAACTAATCTGGGCATCAAAGTGTTTGTCCTTCATTCTTCTCTGTTACTACTGAAGGAAACAGAATCTTCAAGAAAGAATTTGAAATCAATCATCCCTCTTTGAAAAACTAAAAATGTAACTGAGTCATAGACTTACGAGGCTGAAAAACATTATAGGTTACCTAATGGAATTAACTCATTTTAAAGGTCAGAAAATTCAAAGGGACTTATCCATGAGTTCCCACAGTGAGTTAATAACAGACCCTAAAACAAAAACTGTTTCCTAAACTCCAAACCAATGATTTTCATTTGTGTAATTGTACCATGTGAGTAATAAAGAGGTTAATATCTATGACATCAAATTATCAAAGTAAAATATAAAGTAGAATAGAAAGTATAATAATGCAGTAAAGATCTAAGTAGTTAGCAGAAACCTTAATAGGCAAGTTAGCAAAGTCATCCTTTATGACTGAGTCCACGTTCTTTCAACTTTATTGTGAGTGACTATTCTCCATTTTGCAAGGCTCAGAAGACATCATGAATGCCATGTTTAATAGTCAACTAAACTGAAACACTGGTTTCCTCATGTGAGACTAAGTGTTTAAGGTGGAGAACATGTGATACAAGTTTCTCTAAAGTTATTCCAGTATCCATTTTAAATTGGAAGTAGTAAGGTAGTAGTTTTAAAAGAAAGAAAAATGAGCTTGAAAAATTGAATCATCAATAGATGTCATCAATATCTCCCTAAATAAAACCTAATAAAAATTGCTATGCTGATGTGAATTTTACTGCACATTCCGCCCTGCATGTCCTCTCTTGGAAATGAGAATATTGATAAAGGGACATAATGAAAAATAAAATTAAGTATGTAAACTAAATATGGTACAAAACTTGAATAGCTGTTATCTGCCTTTTTAACTAATTGGTACCATACTGACAACACTATAAATTCCTATAATATCTTCTAAGTTATACTCTGTTTTGATTTGATGGGATGAAATGCATTCTGGTAAATAGATACTGGTCCAATATCAAATCAAGATGATCTGACCTTGAATATTAAAAAACTCAATGTCTCAAAAAATGTACAAAAACATATTTAACATAATACATTTTACTCTTAAAAGTTGTCTTACCGTAAAGTCTGAAAGGAAAAGGCCATTCCAAGTATAATACGAATAGATTTAACTAAATGGAAGATCTGAACTTCTGTACCTCAAAAAGGAGCTTTAATAAAATTAAAAGGGAGTAATACATTGAGAAAATATTTGCAATGTGACAATAAGTTAATAGCCTTAATATGATAAGAACATTTTTAGATAGATTAAAAAAATAGTTAAGAAAAAGATAAACCTCGAAGAAAATTAAAATAAAGGAAATGAACATATATTTCATAAAAGAAAAAATACCAATGGCCAAAGAATACATGCACAAAAAGTTCAATAAAAAATGTTGTCTTACCAAGTTTACTACTTTCTGGAACTTCAAAATTATAAATTTGCTCTGTGAAAAGAGGATGGTTGTCATTTTCATCCTCCACTCTGATGGGCAGTGGAAGAGGTAAGTCTGCTGAATATCCATCTGCAGTTGATGCATAGGCAATCAACTGAAAAACAGGAAAACGTAAGTTCAATAGTCCATTGATATAATATTCTAGTAGGAAGAATACTGTGCTTTATATGTTACCTTCTTTGCAAATCTTTTCAATAATAAACCACTTAAATATTTCTATTCAGTGCTTTTTAATCACCAAAGCATCAAATAAAGAAACACTTTAAGTACAGTAAAGAGCATCCAGTATTTGGTAGAAATGGCTACACTTCAAATAAAACCTCAGAGTACGGCGAAGTCAGGGACAAATCTGTCAATTAGACCGAGAATTTAAATGTGAATATAGAGACCCAAATTATAGTTCTTATTCTCTCCATAATCAGAAAGTTGTATTGGGGTAAACAATTAAACTCACTGCAATGGGAAAAATCTCTATCACATCATTTAAATAAAGTGATGATTCCCAATCTTGGAACTACTATACCATTTTATTGTTTTACTTCATGGATCACATATTTTAAGAGTTTTTATAACAAAATACATTTACTAATTTCTGCATTGCCAATTAGTTAAAGGCAATGTAATGTCAAATAGAATGTATTTCAATTAGGCATGTGATTATAACATTGAGCTGATAATTTTCTAATCAAAAGCTAAGAAATGTCACGTTGGAGACATCTGTCACATTTGCTCACACAGCCTCTCTTCCTTCTTCTAAGAAAAGAATCCTCTTTCCTATACCACAGGGATGACTACATGATCCCACAGCATTTACCATATCACACTGAAAACTGTCTGAGTTATTCTCCATTGATTATAAGCTCATCTGTATCAGAATGCTGGCTTATTAACCCTTGTTTGGGTTTATTCTCCCACTTTAGCTTCCTTATCCAGTTCTCAGATGTGATAAGAGAATCATACTTGTGGAAGGAAGAGAGAAAAAGTAGTTAGAGAAGGAGAAGGCAGACTTTGGGCATGTCCTGGAGAGAGGAAACTGTATTATGACCAGAGAGAGCAAGAGTACCTCATGAGCAAAAACAAGTCCTGGAAACTTATGGGAATTTACATTCAAGTACAATTAAAGCTCTTCATTTCATTTCAACTAACCTAACAAAAGTTGAGATAAAAAGCAGACCAAATATTCCAAATACTGCATAGTCTATTTCCTTTGACTTTCAGGTACCCTCTAAGAAGAGAGTGCAGGAAGACAGGAAAAAGTAGAGAAGAAGAGACAGAAAAAGACAGAAGAAACATAGTTTAATCATTTAAAATCATGTATATTAATAAAACTCCTACATCAAAAATGTCATATTCTTCACGATCCACAGGCCGAGTACAGAACAGATTTCCAGTGTCTTTTTCTATGAAAAACAAATTTAAAGGTTCTTGGTCAACTCCACGTCCACTTATGGAATAGAAGACAGTATAGTTCTGTGCTGCATCAGACTGAACCTAAAAGGAAAAAAACATATGTAAAATATTTAAAATTAAATCCATTAAAATGCTAGTTTTAAAAAAATGCAGTTTATGTGTTTATAATTTTATTTTAAACAGATGACTTAATAAAACAATAGTCACATGTCACTCCGTCAACACACAAAAGAGTAACAAACATTATGCAAAAGATTTTTTACAGCTGCTCAAATTTAATTAAAACAATGTTCAAAATAAATCGTAACCAAAGTAAATCTAATTAAAAACAATAGGCATAATTTCCTATCCAGTGATTTGGCAAAGATAGAAAAGAACAATAATACCAATTGTTGGCAGGAGTGAGGTAAATAGGGACTCTCAAATATGGTGAAGGGAATGCCAATTGGAATGTTCCTTAGGGTAACTGACAAAAATTAAAAGAATGAGCTGTGAGAATAAACAAAGAAGACTCTTCCTGGTGAAGGAAATGGGGAGTGCAAATGGACAAGGCTCGGGCTCTGCCTGAAGTGTTTAAGGAGCAGCAAGAAGGCCACTGTGGTTGGGAGAGCTGGGGGAAAGGAGAAGGAGACAAAGAGAAATCCCAGGTAAGTAATTCCGAGGATATTGGCTTTTCCCTGTTAGGTGGGGAGATATCGGATAATTTAGGCAAGAGTAATATTATTTGATTTATATTTTAAAGAGATAATTCGTGGGATTTTGTTAAAAATAGATTTGGATGGGTGGGTAAAGGAAGATAGAGGGAGATCATGTAGAAAGTCGATGCAAGAATTTAGGGAAGAGTGATAGTTTGTTAGACTATCATAGTAGAAGCAGGGATTATGAAAAATGGTTAGATTCTGGATATAATGTATAATTCTGGATATATAACATACAGCCAACCGGATTTGCCAATGGGCTGGATGTGTGGTATGAAGATGGAAGTTGAGGATGACACTATCTCAGAGGATGCTAGCTAGTATCCCTTAATCCATCTTCTTTAGTATTAGAATTTATGCTGAATACAAGGTTGCCCTGAAGAAAGACATTTCTCTGTCTCCCTTGCAATTAGGTGTGGTCACATGAAAAGGTCAGGTCTAATGTGAACAAAAGTAATGTGTGCAAGATCCAGACTGTTCTCTAGAAGATCGAAGAGTTTGGTTTTTAATGTGAACATAGCAATAAGCCACTTTGAATCTGCACGGATGGCCAAGCTAAAAACAAAGAATTGTAGGTTCTTAGAGTTTTCTTAAATTAGAATCTCTTTACTAGATCAAATTTCTACATGAGGGGCATGAATCTCCGTCATGCTTAAGCCACCATAATTTGAGATCTTGGTAAAATAAAGTTATACCAAAATCTTATAATAATACAGGAATTAAATGTTCAACTGAAAACAGTAGACGGATATGGTAAACTGGGGCGCAATATCTATTTCATCCTTCCTTTACTGTGTCTTCTCAGAGTGCAGATGCTAGAAAGATTGAACCCAAACCTCTCTGTTTTCCAGAGTCTCTTGAAACAAGAGTTATAGATTTAAATACAGACAATCAAGTGTGCCTGCATGAGATTTGGAAGCCATAAGTGAAGTAGATGTCTCATTTTTGCTGTTTCTGCTATTTTTGCTTGCATCATAGTTTAGATGCTTTTCTTTTTTCTTTTTCTGTAGCAGCAGCAATTCCAGCAGTTTTTCACAAGCTTGGTGAAAATCTTTTTGCTAACTGGAGCAAAAAGGAGATGCATTTGGAAGGGCAGCTTCATGACCGTGGTGATTTCTTGACCATGGCAATGGCACTTTGGCTCTAAAATTACTGGCTTCCCCATCATGGAGAAAGCAGCATGTTTCTTGGTTGTGGATTCTGTGGTGTAGCTTGGGGTTTATTCCTGAAAATTCAATCTGAAGTTGGTTTCTTCAGCTTTCCCAACAATTCTATAAACTGTTTAATACACTGTAGTAAATACTTATCTGTTAATTACTTAGAAGTATGCTCTCTACATCTAAAACCTTACCAAACAGACTCCAATGCTCCAACAACTTTCAGCTGGAGCTGCCATTAACTGTGATGGGAGAATGATTTTAGAAGAAAACCCGAACACTCAATTTGTATATGTTAAGTCTGAAATGTCTACTAAATTTCCAAGTGGAAATATCAATTAGGCACTTTGGGCTGGAAATATGAAGTCTTAAGTCCCCAGTGTATAAATAGTACTTAAAGCTAGATTGGATGAGATTATCAAGAGAGTGAATATAAATAAACATGAGACAAGATTCATGGACTGAGCCTGAGAACTCTCCAAAGTTTAGAGAGGATATTGGCAGGGTATTGGGGAGGGAGGAGGGAGAGCAGGAAAGAAACAGCAAAATATACCAAGTAGAAAACTAAGTGAATGGTGTCCTAGAAGCCAAGTGAAGAAAGTATTTTCAGGGAGAGAAAGAGGTCAGGTCAGCTATGTCAAATGTACAATACATATTTCAAAGAAATGAAGACTGAGAGGTGGTGACTAATTTAGCAATGCGAAAGCTCTGATCAGTATAACTTTAATAATCAGAAATCATTTCTTAAAATGCCTCATCAGTACTTAAAGTATGATAATAAAAAGAAGAAACAAAGATCTAGTACTGGGTAGAATAAAAAATAAGTTTGAGAGACTCTAGAATGACAGTTAAAACAGTAAACAAATAGCATAGGTCATACCATTGGTATAAAACATCAACCACAGTAAGAGAAACCAAGAGAAAAAGCAAGCATAACGCCATAGCCCAACTTCAGTAATTGTTTTCATTGTATATATTCCATTTAGATTTTTATGAAAAGTAAAACTTCTCGTTTTTAGGGAAAAGTTAAACTTCCCAGCAAAACACATATGTTCCATTATGATACGACCCCAACACAACTCTTCTGCCTCATCTCCCTGCTCCACTGCCACCATACCTGGGAACCCAGACTAAGCTACCCAGAGCTCCTGTAATGAGTCATGCTCGCTTTCGCCTCTATACCTCTCCCTTTTCTTCCATAATTATTTACCTACACAACACTTTCTCATCCTTCAGAACTTAACTGAGATGTCTCCTCCTCTAAGCCTTTTCTTGTTTTCTACCTATTTCCTCTCAGGGCTTGGTGCTCATCTCATAAATTCTCAGATCACCCCAACCCGGTTATCTCTGTCATAGTACTCATCACTCAGTAATGTAATCATTTGTCTACTTCCATCTCCCTCAGTAGGCTAAGAAACTATATGAGAACAAGAACCATGACTAAGTTTATTTCTAGCTTCAGTACTTAGAGCAGTGCCTTCCACAAGATATAGGAGGTGATCAATAACTAGCTGCTAAATGAATGAATAAACTAATAAAGATCATTAAATGGCTACATATTATTAGTTTTTTAGTGATTTTCTAGTTTTTCTCATTATTGTTTCAGTGATTTTCTCATTTTATTCATTTTTATAACACTTTATGAATATATTCAATCAAATCTGTTTATTTTGAAATGTTTAAAGAGTTATTAAACCTAAACAAAACAGACTCTTAGAATTAAAACACTCCAGTCAGAAAGGATTTAAAACCTACTTGCTGAAGAAACAGCGGGAAGGGGCCCAAGGAATTCTCTTGCATTGAACAGGGAATAGGTGCCCATCTCCTCTTGGAACGTCTGAGGACAGTTTCTTTAGTATGTCTTTTCCTCAATACCTGAATTTAGAGAAAGAAAATTAAATAAACAAAAGCATCAAGGCCTACCTTGTTGTAAGATAGCAGACAGCCCATAAACCTAACGCCTCCCTGGAGATTCAGGCTCAGGAATTTCCATGCTAAAGCTAAAGACCAGATAATAAGGCATTTTTGTATTAGAAGGGTAAGAAAGAATATATCTAGATTTTAAAGGTTTCATAAACCAGAGAATGTCCTTTTGTATACCTTTCTAACACTGACCATACTTTCAGAAAAATCACCTCTTAGGTCTTCTTGTTCTGTCCCAAAAAGATAAAGAACACAGCATTTACTTGTCCTTTTTGCTAAAACCTCATACTCATGAGAATTTGAGCAAGGAAATGCATTTTCTTCACTGCCTTAACACTCTGACTGCACTGTCCAATATGGTAGTCCTAGCCATATGTGACTGTTTAAATTTAAATTAATAAGAATTAAACAAAATATAAAAATACCATCCTTCAGTTATACTAGCCACAGGTCAAGTGCTCAGTAGCCATTAATATTGGGCTACCATATCAGACAGTGCAGGTTATAGAACATTGCCATGAATGCTGAAAATTCTATTGGACTTTGTAGTGACTTCCATCTCATTTCCTGGTATAGTGAGGAAGACATTTTATTTCCTCATAATTAATTAATTAATTTTATTAAACATTTATTAAAGTGCTAAACAGTCATTTCAATTAACTTTCTCATCAATACACTTAGCATCAATTAGTTGTAATCCAGTCTAAACCTTTCATCATTTCTGTGACTACTTTCATCACCCATTCTGCATGATGTGGAATTTAGAACAGCAGTGAATAATCCTCTGAGCGATGGTTAATAGCATGACATACATATTCTTATTCATACTTATTCATACTCCAGAATCTCCATTCTCTTTTAGCATCCGAATCACTGTGGGACTTGAAATCAACCTCTTGTTCACTGGGAACCACTGCTCTTAACATTAATTTAACATCTGTTGACTGTGGGTCAGGTATTACTGAGAATATGAGCTCAAAGGAGATCAATTCATGCCCTCAAACAACTATGGATAAATTGTTCACACTGATAAAAAAAAAAAAATCTGAATGCTATAATAGAGAGATAACCAGACAGACACAGGCACACAAAATCAATTAGTTAGACTTCGAGGCTACAGAGGACTTCGCCGAAGAGGTGTCCTTTCAATTTAACAAAGCCAGTTTTAATCAGTGTTAAGAAAGAGAGAAAAGGGGGTGTTGGGTGAGAAAGGAGAGGGATGGGAAAAGGAGAGAAAAGGAGAGGAAAAAAATCCTACTTATCCTTTGCTTCTTTTCACAATTTTTAATGAAAATGTTTAAATGAAAAGAAAAACATGCCTGAAAATATCAATGTACTTTGAATACCTTCTTCTGATGTTCCAGGAGCACAGTAATCTCTTTCCGTGTCTGTTTCTTCGTGTCAGAAAGCCACAGGGTGAAGGACCTTTTCTCATCAGATAACACAATAGTGTTGGCTGTGTATACTGACCCATCATCTAGAACTCTGAAATCAGGGTCACTCAACTGGATGAGGTCTGCAGACCTGAGGCACTCTTTCAAATTAACTGTAAGTAAAAATTTTCATGTTGTAAAGTAGAAACACATGCAAAAAGAAAAAATAAAGTGTTAAAATAATTTATACAATCTTCAGAATCATGAAGTAGAGTGAAATAAACCAATCACTTTGCATTTACCAAATTAACCAGTCTCTTTACATGTATTTTTTAAATGACAATTTTATTTCAGTTAAAAAATAATAATCTTGATTATATATTTGTATTAAATAAGGTGCTCTAAAAGTTTATATGCTTCTAAAAGGCTCATAAAAATGCTCTTCCTAATAAAGAGATGTGTGTATTGCAATCATGACAAAACTGAGCTACACACCCCCACACACACCTGAACAAACAGAAAAGTTTCCTTAACAATATAGTCTCAGTCTTTTAAGATACATCTGTCTTCAGCCAGAGGTTATACATGTGAGCAATGCAGTGTATGAGTTAGGCAAATAGTCAAGAAAAATTTAGCTTCAATTTCTTCCAACTGGCACTTTTCTGTTACACTCCCCCATCACATCCCAACCCTACCAGAGGCCCACAAGTTCTCCTTGTGTTCCTAGCTTTCCAGGACACCCTACTGAAAGTCTACATGCGGTCTTCTCTCCTTAAGAATTTTGCCTTCTTACTAAAAGGTAATGAAATATAGGTATCGATGTAAGTGTTTTGATACTTGTATCAAAAGTGTCAAATCCATCCCATTCACTTTCTACATTAACAGAAACCAAATTGATCATTAATATTCACTTATGTAATAACCTCTCAAAGGATTCATATTTTACCCATGTATAGTGTTTTTACTTTAATCCTAATCTGTCACAGATGGGAAACATTTAGTCACAAAGAAGTAAACATCTTAAGAGCGATGACCGATTTCTCTCACCTCATTTTCAGCAGAATGACTACCTCTAGTCTATTTCCCTAGAGGAACACTTCTAAACTCCCTTTACAACTTTTCTTTTCTTTCTGCCTATAGCAATAAAAGTGGCCTTTGTTTAATAAAGTTAAATGAAGCACTATAACCAGAAATGGTACACTTTGTTGAAAAAATATTTTTAGTATCTCTGGGACAAGCTATATCTCTTTAAAAAATAATCGTGGTGCTTTCCTACAATATTCCCTGTACCACATGGAAAGTCCACCTGGGCAGAGCTTCCCTGTTGCTGAGAAGGTTTGAGGTTTGCCAGCTTCTCAGTGTGCAAATGGCTGATTAAGTTCCATTTCGAATGGAACGGCTCACCTTGTTATGTTCCCCAGTGCAGCCACAGCATTGCATTGATAAAAATACTGCTCTGATTCTCTCGGCTCCTTATCTACAGTTCTCTAATGCTTGAATCCTTGAGCAACGAAAGGGCTATGTTCTACATGTAGTCCTTTATGTAATTTTTAACCCTTAAAACATGAATAAGTACAAAATCATAGCTTAGAACATTTGCACTAGAATCAACCATAGAATTCAATGGAGATATAAAGAAATGAAATATATCTTCAAATAATCTTCATTTGTATCTAACTATAAATAGATTCAGGCTAATTCCAAAATACAAAGATTGATAACATGCTCTTTCCTGTGTAAGTAAACTAAATTTCTGTTTTAAAAACACTTAAAATTTCTCACCTCTGCCGACCATTTTGTCTGCCTCTAGTTTAGAAGGTATATTAAATATCACCTTTTTGCAGGCTTTACAAGCAAAACTGAAGAGCTGGAATTTAAAAAAAAAAAAAAGGTCACATTAATGTAGTGAAAAGAACAAAGTTTCAGTTATGTAAGATAAATAAGTCCTAAAGATCTGTATAGCATAGTACCTATTGGTAACAATACTGTATTGTTTACTTAAAATTTTGGCTGAAAGACTTTTGGAGATAACAGATATGTTTATAGCACAGACTATAATGATGATTTCATAGACATATACTTATCTCCAAACTCAAATTGTACACATTAAATATGTACAGCTTTTAGTATGTAAATCTCACCCCAATAAAGTGGTTAAAAAAAAAAAAGAATAAAGAACAAAACCACATGATTATCTTGATAGATGCAAAATAAGCAATTGACAAAATTTGACATGCACTTATGATTAAAAACCCTCAACAAACTAGAAATAGATAAAGAATCAACTTGATAAAGAATCTCTATGAAAAACTTGATAAAGAATCTCTATGAAAAACTTAAAACTAACATCTCACTGAAGGAGAAAGACTGATTTCCTCTGACATGAGAAAGAAGACACTGATGCCCATTCTCACGTCTATTCATCATTTTATGGAGTTTCTACCCAGGGCAATTACAGAAAAAAATAATAAAGTTAAAGGCATTCATATTGGGAAGGAAGAAGTAAAATTGTCTCTATTTGCAGATGACATGATCTGATACATAGAAAATCCTAAGGAATCCACTAAACAAAATCAAAAGTAATAAATGAGTTCAGCAAGGTTGCAGGATACAAGATTAACATACAAAATCAATTCTTTTCCTGTAAACAATAAAAAAATCTGAAAATAAAATTAAGCAAACATCTTATTCACAATAGATATCTCATCTTCATGCATCAGAAGACATATTTCCAAAATTCATCTACAGATTCAATGCAATCCCCATCAAAATTCCAAGTAGCTTCTTTCTAAAAATTGACCATTAATTCTTGTGGAAATGTAAAAGACCCCTCCCCCTTCCCCTCCCCCCAAAAAAACTTGAAAAAGAAAAAGTTGAAGACTTACATTCCCAACGTCAAAACCTACAAAGCTATTATAACCAAGACAGAGTGGTACTCGCATAAGGATAAACATATGGATGGATGGAATAGAACTGAAATCCCAGAAATATGCCCTTACATTTATGGTTAGCTGATTTTGACAACAGCATCCAGAAAGTTTCAACAAATGGTGCTGTGACAATTTGATAACTTCATGCAAAAAATATTTATTTGGACCCCTACTTCACACCATCCATAAAAATTAACTCAAAATGAATCACAAACCTAAATGTAAGAATTAAAACTATTTAGAGAAAAACTGAAGGGTAAACCTTCATGACCTTGGGTTAGGCAATAATTTCTTAGATATAACATTAAAAGCACAAATGATAAAAGAAAAAATAATAAGTAGGGTGATCAAAATTAAAAATTTTTGCTCTTCAAAAAATACCACTAAGAAATTAAAATTAAACCCACAGAATGAGAGAAAACATTTTCAAATCATATAACAATAAATGACTTCTTTAAAATATATGTAGAATTCTTACAACTCAATAATAAAAAGACAACACAAAAAATGGACAAAGAATTTAAATAGACATTTTCCAAAGAAGATTTACAAAATAGCCAATAAAGAGATGAAAAGATGCCCAACATCATTAGGCATTAGGAATATGCAAACCCAAATCACAATGATATACATCCTAGGATGACTAACATGAACAAGACAGAAAGTCACAAGTGTTGACAAGGATATGGAAAACCAGAACCCTCATGCATTGCTGGTAGAAATGTAAAATGATGCAGCAACTTTGATACATAGTTTGGCAGTTTCTTAAATTTAAACATAAACTTAATATATGATCCAGTAATTCCACTCCTACCCAAAAGAAATGAAAACATGTCTACGTAGAAAACTTGTACATGAATATTCACAATGGCATTTTTCACAATAGTCAAAAAATGATACCCACTCACATGCCTATCAACTGAATAAGTCAACAAGATGTGATATATCTATAAAATGAAACAATATTCAACTGTAAAAAAAGAATGATATACTGATACATGCCACAACGTGAATAAATCTAAAAAGCATTATGCTCAGCGAAAGAAACTAGACAAACAAAATAGTACATATTGTATGATTTCATTTATATAAAATATCCCAAAAACAAATATGTAGAAAGACAATAGATTAGTTGCCTAGAGCTGGAAATAGGAATGGGAAATGGTTGTAAATTGGTCTAAAGTTTCTTTTTTAAGATTATGGAAATGTTTTAAAATTAAATTGTGGTGGTACATTTTGCAAGTTTGTTAAAATTTACTGAATTACACACTTAACATGGGTGAGTTTTATGGGATGTAGATTATACCTTAATAATGCTATTTAAAACAAAAAAATGATACATTGTCTTTAATATGAAAATGATTCTTTCCACTTTCACCTCTACAAATTAGTAGTGAGAGGCTTTTCCAAATTTAAAAAAGTCATATGAGCAATTTCAGAAAAATAAAATTAAGTAATAAACACACAGAAGCATTTCATACTTGATATAATTAAACATAAAACAGACTTCTTCACAAAATTAAAATATATTAAGTCATGATAACATAATTGTAAATATATATGCATATATATATTCATCATCAAAATTCTTATACTAATATGTGCTCTAAATGTTACTGCATTTCTGTAAGATCTACCTTACCTTTGCTTTAATTAGTTTAGGTAAAACAACTCAAAAATATGGACAAATAGTGTCTACATATAATAGTGTTGTTTAAATATAAGCCAAAAAGTCATTTTCAGACTCATAATCAGATTGCTAACTGTGACAATGAATAAGTTGTTTGTCCTTAAAAAAATATTTGAATCATATTATGTATGCTCAATTGAATGTTTTTCCTAAGAATATAGTTGTTACCTTGCAGTGAAAATGGTTTTATTCAATAATGCACCCATTGGTCCAAATATCTCTTAACTCTATAGTTGGTATTTTTAAATATCAAAAGAAAGCCATGTTCAATATATCTTAATCACAATTCTTTTAAAAATATTTTAACTTCATTATGACATATTTAATCAAGTATAATATAATAAATGTTCATATATCCACTCAGATTTTTTAAATTAACATTTTGCAATTTTGGCTTCATTTTTTAAATTCATCTTTACAGATATAGCTAGAGTCCTATGCTCTATTCCATTTTCATCTCTCTTCTCTAGGGAAGTTTCTTCTAAGTTGATGTTTATACTTCCTCTGTTGGTTGTTATACTTTTATCATATATGCATTATACATGCATGTGCTCATAAACACAAGCTAATATTGTGTATAGATTGTGCCTATTGCATCCTTTTGCAACTTGCTTTTTCACTCAACAACATGCTTGAGACTTTTCCAAGAATATGCCACAGTTTATTTTGATCATTCCCCATTTTCCATTTTTCTATTACTAATGATATTGCAATGAAAGGCTTTGCAAGTACAAGGTATCAGGATACCTACCTGAGGTGGAAACACGTGGGTATCTCCAATTTCAGTAACTCTTGCCAAGTTGCTCTCCAAAGTACTAATGTCAATTTATGTTAACGCCCCAGATTATTAGATCTCTCTCTTTCTCAAATTCTCTACTACAATTAAATCTACAGGACATTAAAATTTTTGCCAGTCTTATGGCTGTTGTTTTCATTTGCATTTTCTTAATTTCTACTGAGGTTGAGCATCATTTCTTGTGTTTATTTGCCATTTATTTTCTGTAAATTGTCTATTCCTCTCCTTTAATCATCTCTATATTGTTTATCTTTTTTAAACTGTAGTATTTTTTATCTGTAGGCTCATGTGGATTGCTTATTCACTCTTTTTGTGGTATTTTTTGATAAACAGTGCCTCAATTGTAGTCGAATCTATTAATCATTTCTCTTAGTTTTTTTAAAGTAGTCAATTTTATTAATAATTTCTTCTGCTTTATAATTTTGTGTATTAATAACTCCTCCTCTAAACTTTTCATAAATATATTATCCAATATTTTCTAAAATTTTAAATATTTTAAATATTTTACCCATCTGGGATGTATTTTCTGAGCAATTTGTTGTAGTTATCTAATCTTATCTTTTGCCATATGGACAGCCAACTGGCCCAGAACCATAACTGAATAACTCTTCTTTTCTTAACTAATGATAATGTCATATCCATCATACACATGGCCCCACAAATACAGAATCTATTTCTGGGTTTTCTGCACTATTTCATTATATGTGTTTATCCCTACATGAGTACTATATAGTTTTAGTGAATATCGCTTTATTATAAATCTTAGTATTTGTTATGGTGATGCCAATTCCTCTCATCTTCCTTTAAAGTACCTTTGCTTTTTTTTTAGACTTCTACTCTTCCACAAATCTTGTTATGATCAGCTGACCAATTTCATGAAAAATCCTTTTAGATTTTTTTTTATCCAGGAAACTTACTTTTATTAGTTATCTTATTTCTGTTCTTGTGAGGGCCTCTAATATGCTGAATAAATCAGTTATAGTGAAATTGTGGATTTAACTTTAAAGAGAATGCTCTTACCATTTCACTATTATTTTTGAGTCTTTCTTTTTTTCTTTCTTTCATTCATACAGGCATTCATTTTTAAGTACGCTTCACTATGTTGAGAAAGTTCATTTCCCTATATTCCTAGTTTGCTCAGAATTTTTTATAACAATAAATATAATTTCTCACTTATTTTGATATGAACATATAATTTTATCTCTGAATATATTACTATGTTAAACTACAGTAATAAATTTTCTAATGTGAAACTATCTTTCCATTCCCAGGATAAGCCTAACAGGACATGATAATTTTTAATACATTATTGGTTGTTGCTATTTATTGTAGTATTTCAAATATATGTCTGTAAGTGAAATCAAGCTACTATGATTCAACTTCACACAATTCTCATAAAATG
Organism: Pteropus medius; assembly: GCF_902729225.1. NCBI lineage: Eukaryota > Metazoa > Chordata > Mammalia > Chiroptera > Pteropodidae > Pteropus > Pteropus medius. Next base: position 32,399,487 of record NW_024340849.1, on the reverse strand, counting down.
ATTTAAGAAGAGTTCCATTTTTTTTCCATTCTTTGAAACAAGTTACATAAGGTACAAATGATCTGTTCCATATAATTATGAAAGAATTCACCTATCACAGGTCTGAGCCTGATGGATGTGAAGATGTGTGCGTGGCGACATTTGGCTCTAATTCAATGTCTTTAATGGTTATACATCTATTTAGATTTTCTATACCTACTCAAGTCAATGTTGGTAATTTATATTTTGTAAGAAATTACTCGTTTTGTCTTTTTTCAAATTAATTGTAATAATCTATTAATATTACTATATTTAAAACATCTGTCCTCTTGGTAACTATGGCTTCTTTTTACCTTAATATTAGCTTATCTGTGCCTTCTTTATTTTTTACTTGCTCAGTCATAGCAGGGTTTGTCAAGACTGACAAAGAACAGCTTTTGGTTTTGTTCATCTTCTCTATTGCTTGTTTCTCTTTTTACACGTTCTCTATAAAATATCAATTCAAAAGACTATATAATAGTATAGTTAGGTATTTTAAGAAATATTAAAATGAAAACTAGAGTACTTGCTTCAAGTTTAAGAAATAAGACATTACTGTTGTTTTTAAACCCCTATAAACCTTTACCCAGTTGTATTTCCTTCCATCCCTCAAGCCCCAAAACTTGGAACTTGGCAACAATTAAAGGATGATTTTTGAGTTAATCATTTTTTCCCTGCCTCTGCTTATTTTATCCCATGTATGTGTGTTTATACATATATAAATATACACGCCCCCTCCCCAAAGAAGATACAGGTTTATTTTGCCAATTTTTGGCTTTTAAATATATGCAGTCATATGCTAATTGTATGTCACTTGATTTCTTCGTTCACATTAAGTTTGTAAAATTTACCCATTCTGAGTAGATAGCAATGTTTATTTTCATTGTTGTACAGTACATCATTAGAAAGAATGTACAATTAATTCATTAAAATAATTTTTGATAAGGGTAATATTAAAATATAGATTTCAGTTATGTCATGTTTCTTGAAGCTAAAAGTAATTTGATACTATACTTATGAGGATTGGATATGTTACTGAAAATAAAGTAAAAAATGTAAAAGCACCATTAAATTACCAAGAATGAACTAATAACCTTTCAAGGTTATTTTTAAAATAACTTTTATATAGAAGAGTGCTCAATAAAAACTGCAAAATACTAAAAGACCTTTTGAAAAATTGATGAATTATGGATTGATTATTTGAGTTGTAAAAATATAAAAATATATATATCTTTTAATAAAGAACTCTCCAGGGCAACTTTAAGAATCTGATTTGCAAAACCTAGAGTTGCAAGCAACTTTAAATTAAAATGTAACAAATTAAGTTTTTAAAAATGATAATATAAAGTGCTGTCTACTGTAGTCTGGAAAAATTAATTGTTTTGTTTCATTTTACAGTACTATCCAAATTTTATAGTTGTATGTAATTTTATCATACAAATCAATAAATCCTGATAGAAAAATCTAATGCTAAAAGAATGAAAATAAACAGGTTATTTGAGATTATTTCACTTTTGTACATTGTTCAGCTTTACAGGGAATACACAAGGTAGGCTTTCTAAAATGACACCTTTTTTCGGTAAAGAAAAAAAGAAGCTAGGTAACTGAAATTTACGGAATGTCTGAAAAATAAAGATCTTTTGACAGCATAAAAGTTACAGAATTTTAAATTCATCATTTTTCTTATGCAAAATAGAAATATTGCCTTCTGCAAAGTAGAAATATTGCCTTTCAAATTCTTATCACCTCAAAGGTAAACTGTAAGATTCGCCTCTCTGTAGTCTAAGTGCTTAGATGATTCTACTAAATTTCCTTCTATCCAAACTCTTTATAAGATGGGATTCTAGTTAAATGGAAGATTCAGTTAACCACAAGTCCCCTCAGGTACCATATATGGAATACCAACTGTTGAGGAGATTACAACAGGCCTCAAAAATGTGCATGGGCTTACATATATTAAGTGATTCAGAAGGTGCTTCAGGATCTAGCTATATTTCAATATGAACATCAACAACCTCTTTTTTAAAAGGCAACTGATAATGCATTGATATAAATATACAGTAAAATTTTGACCTCCTTAAGATCACAGTTTTAATATAAACTAGTTCTCATTTACTTCCTTTATTTGCCTTATACTTTTTTTTTCACTAATGCCAAGGATAATAGAAATTATTGTACTTGTTTTTATTTCAAAAGGATGAGTATGTCAAATTTTATCAAAAAAAAAGTCTGGTAAAGAAGTCACATTATTCTTATTAATTAATGCCATAAAATCTGAAAAGGTAGAATGCTCGATTGTCAATATAGGCTACAGGTAGAATTAATATAATCCAAGGAGAAAGTATGTTAATGCTGTAAAGGAAAACATTGTTTTAATTCCTTTTGAAGGAGAGTCTTTTTAGCAAAATGATAGGTTAACTGTGGTCCAAGTACATACTATTTATAATATATAATAGATAACAATTCCCAAAGTGGATTTGATAAGGTGAACAATATTAAATACCTATCTTAAAGTATCTCATTATTTGTAACTGGGCAGAAGACATCTGAATAACTAAGTTAACGCAAACCAGTTTTCACTATCCCTAAAAATTTTTGTTACATTAAGAGGAGCTTCTCTTTGTTCCTTTTTTTCTTCTTTTCTTTGTATGTGAGTGTGGCAAGGATCATTAGTAATTGTATTTGACCATAGCAGTTTAGAATGTTGAGGACAGAGAGGTGGCAAAGGCATACAGATGCTGGAGGAGAAAAGTACAGATGGAAATACCTCAACCCATGAAACAGCTGAGTGGAAAAGCTAACATGCTGAGTCTCAGTTTTATGTTACAGACTTGCTTTGAAGAGCTCTCACTTCAAACACGGACTTGTTTTCCAGAAATCCATTAAGGTGCGTATAAACGAAACTGTGTTTCTAAAGTGTCATGCCATTAACATTACGCTGAAAAGTTGGTAGTTGTGAGTCAAGGGAAATACAGACATAGGGTGGTCAGTAGAGGTATTAATATACCCATCTGGACACAAATTGAAGGTGTAAACTGAGGATTGTGGATGAAAGAAATTATTCTATATGCACTCTCCAGTATTCAAATGTCCAGATATAACATTTAATCTAAACTTTAGAAAATTAAAAAAAAAAATCCTAAATGAGTATCGTATACTACAGCTGATGCTATCTCTTGATTTACACACACCTTCTTGCCTTGCCACACCCCAACATCTTCTGTCCTTGGGACAGCTCCTCGAATGTCACACCCTACCCTCCAGCAAATATGGGAAATCTTGGTAACACAAAACCTTTGCAGTCTCTTCTCCCCATTCTTCGATCTCTTTCTCAGAGAGAACACAGAACACTAAATTCATGCTTTTAAACATAACTGGAAATGCTTTCAAATACATCACAAAAGAATATACCTTGAGAGCAGTTTCTATTCGTAAAGAGGCATTTCATCAACTCAGAAATTTTGTTGGGACAGTTGTCTGGGAGGTCGACGCGCTCGTTTGTACAATTCCTCGTCCATAAATATATCTTAGATCATACTTATCAATCCAATATTCATAATTCCTTGATTCAGAAAGGACAAAACTAGGACCTATCCTTCCTCATGAGAGTCAGAGGAATAGCATCCGCGTAGCCAGAGTCGACCTCCGAGTCCAGGAGCGTCTTCTGGCCACCAAATCCCACGCCCATCCTTGGATCCTGGGAAGTCGCGAGTCCACAGCTCCTTTTCATTACACATCCCGAGTGCAACCCTGGTCTAATTTGAAGATCCGCGCATAATCACGCCATCAGAGTTCCTGATTTTTCGCTTTCTGTCTCCCGAATTTTCGGAGAACTGTCCCTAACTTCCTCTCCCGCCAGATCTCGTCCTCGGTCGCGCGTTTCCCCGGGTACAGGAGACTCCAGGCTGAGCTCGGGTCTTGCGTAGTCTTCCGTGGAGCCAAAGTAAGACCTAACCCCACGCCTATCCGAGCACCCCACGCACCCTGACCCTATCCCTTCTGCCCCAACCCAACAGTACCCTCACACCACCGACCCCAAACCCAGCCCTTATCCAGCCTCCGCACCCCTCGAGCCCCTGGTGGACAGTATGAGTGAACTGTGAAATAACCTTTAGGGGAAGCAAAACCTTCAAGCCGTTCTTCAGCGGTAACTCCACGCCGAAACCAAGAAGCACCGCTCCAACCCCTCCACGCACTAACGTCCCCATGCCAGGTGACCCTGGCGGGGTGGCGTCTTGGACCGCATTTCACGTCTGTGTTTTGCTTATTCAGGGATCCTGAAAAACCTGGCCGAATACTCTTCCTCCTCCTCCATCCAAACGAGCCCCAACCACCATCACCAGCCCCAAGTGCCAGGGGAGGAGTGCAGACCCCAGCCCACAGGCGACAGCTGGGCAGAGCGCAGCGAAGTCAGAGTGCGGCCCGTAATTCAGTCACTAAAACGCGCCGTCTCAAACAAAAAGCTCAGTCCCGAGTCGTCCTTCAAAGTTGGTTTTCTATCCTGACCGTTCCGCGTCCGAATTTGGGGTCGTTCCTGCCCCGCAGGATTAAGCTGAGTCGCGGACACCGTCCGCTTTGCAGCTCCCCCCCGCGGGAACCCACCCCCTTCTTCATCCCGGCTCCCGGTAGCTCCCACTCACCATAAGGGTCAGCAGCAGGCTGCAGAGTGCTCCACGCAGGGAGCTCCGGGGCCCTGCGGCGTCCATCTGGGGGCCGGGCGGGATGCCGAAAGCGAGAGCCCGCGGAGGTGCGGCAGCGCGGGAGGCGAGTTTCTCGCTGCTGCACGTCTCTGTCGCCTTGGCCTCTCTTAGGCTTCCCTGCCTGGGAGCGTGTTCGCTTCTGAGACGGGATTGGACCCAGGAGACGCCGGGCCGCCCCTCCTTGTTATTTCTCAAGTTTTATCACCGCGGGATCCGCTGGGGAGCTGCCCGAGCCTGCCTCTCCGCTTCCCCGCCACTGCGCCGGGCTCTCGCTCGCAGGAGAGCGGTCCCACGAGCAGGTCCCTGCCGGCTCTCCCACGCCCTGGTCTGCCCTGCGGCGCTGCCGCCCCGCCTTCCCTCCGCGCGGTCCTGGGCGCCCAGATCATCTCGGGCGTCCCCCACTGCCGACGCTGCACCGCTCATTCCCACTGCAGAGCCCAAATCCGCCTGTAGGGATCTCTGCCCCCGCATGGGCGCTCCTGGGTGCCAGGAACACTCTTGTGATTTTATCAGCGGATCCTCCCTTAGACTCTTGACGAAGTTCTGGGCAGTGTCTCCTGGTTATACAAAATATATGTATTCTTTCCAAATTTTACTAACACGATAAAATAAAGAACAGAGGGAAAATCGTCGCATGTGGCATGAAGAAACTGACATTTGGAATACCAGAAACAAACCAATTTAAAGAAATTCTGCTAGAAATGTTTACGCACCCAAAACATTAATGAATTACACTCAGAGCTTTCTTTACTGCCAATTTAGTGGCCTTTTATGAGCCTTCTAAGAAAGGACTTGTTGTTCTTATATGTAAATTATCAATTTAGTAATTAATTACATGGCAAGTGTATTAAGATATGAGTTTTCAGTTTGTGACAAAAGGAGAATCTACCACAAAAACTTCTACTCTTAAAGGAGACTTACATAGTCAATATCATTTGCCAAAAAAAAAAAAAAAAAAAAGAAGTTTTACCCTGTAATAAAGAATAAAAATCATTTATTTGAGCAAAATGATTGCAACCTGAGAGAAGCAGATTCAGGCAGCAACCCAAACTGAGCTCTGGAAAGAACAAGGAAAGACCAGGTTTATAAAGGCAAAAGTCAGAAAGTGTATTTTTTTTTTCAAGCAAATGAAAGATTGCTGACTTGGTTAACAGGGGTTGATTAATTTCACTAGGCAAATGAGGGGCAAAAACTACAAGGAGGAGGTAAAATTCATATGTATCCATGTGTTACAGGATGTTTCTGGTTCAGCCTTGAGTAGAGTTTAGCAACAGATTTAGCAGCTCTGAGAACTGAGGCAAAAAGTGTGCATAGGCCCCACTTCCTAAGAAGCCTCCTGACTCTATTTTAAGTGACTGTCTTTACAATGCTTATTCCATTTAATTATTTTTCCATTATCACATTCAACAAACTTGCATCAAGGCACAGAGTCTGCCAAGCATTGTGTGAGTGGCTGGAGGAAAGGAAATGTGCAAAACCCAGTTCTTGCCCAAAGCAACGCCAAGTCTAAGAGGGAATAAAGGCAATCATCATAGCCCAGTGTGCTAAACTTTTTAATAGAGAAGTAACTTGCAACACTAGGGGCACAGTCCTTTATCTCTCTCTACGTATGTGTTGCTGCTCCTCAAAGTCCGTGTGTAAATTCCAAGGCCAGGACACTCAGGTAGCCCGGATTAATTAGGGAAGGTGTTATGGTTTTCATTCATCCCACCTTAATCACCTCAATAGGCTCCTACTTTAAAATCTTGGGCTTCCCTGAAACTCACAGGCCTCAGCTATCAGGACTTAGACACAAAGTTCAGCTTTTCTGTCTCATCTCTGAAGCACTCGAGGCACCCACCAGAGATCCTATCTCATCTCTAGAGGCCTCTCTACAGAGGAGCTCTTTTCTCAGAGAAAGTACTACAAATTTCTCTCCACTCCAACCATTTTCGCCTCTCATCTTCTAAACTTTCACTTCACCTTCACCCATGACCTCAGGGAAAGTTTCTCAAAGTCTCCTTTGACCCCAGCCAGCCTTTAGAAACACAAGCGTATCATAGCTTTCCTGCAAGATAGGTGGTGCTATAGCCTAAATTGTGTCCCCTCAAATTCATAAGTTGAAGCCCAAAACCCCAGTATGACTGTTTTTGGAGATGGGACCTATAAAGTAATAAAAGTTAAATGAGGTTCTAATGTTGGGGTCCTGATCTGATGGTGTTAGTGCCCTTATGAAAAAAGACACCAGAAAGCAAAGCCCCTTTCCTCTTCCCTTCACCCCCACTCCAATGACATGTGTGGACACAGAGAGAAGGTGGCTGTCTACAAGCCAGGAAGAGCGCTTTCATCAAAAACCAAATCAACCAGCACTTTGATTTTAGACCTTCGGCCTTCTGAACTATGAGAAATAGTGCTTCAGATAAGAACCAAAAGAGAAAAAGGGAAGGCTGGATGGAGTGTGCTCCAGGTAACAGCGATAGCAACATCACTAGCAGAGCTCTGAAGGGTAGTATTATGAGGACTTCCCATGTCAAGGAAACAGAAAGAAGTTCCTTCAGAACCACTGGACAGAAGAATTTCTGTGTCTGGGAATTAGGTTAGAAAGATAATAGGCTTGGGACAAATCAGGCTGAGAAGTGAAATTTCTTCCTGGAAGAGATGAAAAGCCAACCACTCAATCTGTGAAAAGGATTACTAACTACAAATACAGAATTATCACTTTTGCTGAGTTAATGAATTCGTAAATGTCATTAATGGACCTGTTTATGAAATGTTTGTCTGCATTCTAAGTAGTCCTACTTTTCAGTGATTTCAACTTTTTCAACTAGAGTGAGCTGACCTGATTATTACTGTCCTCTAAGTGACTAAAACTTTAAGATAGCTATCATCTGGTTATTTCAGCTGTACTGTGTAATTGAAGAGATTGTTAAGCTTACTGACAATTTTAAATGATTTTGTTAAAAATAAATTTAAAATATGAGCTTCAGTTTGAATACATTTAGAACTGGATGCCTTCTATAATAAAATTAACTTAAATCATAAGACATCATAGTTATTCTGAAATGCCTTTATTTTAATAACTTATCCCTCAAACTAAAAAGTCCATTGAAAATCATTACTAAAAAGATAAATTATGGAAAAGAAACTCATTTTCCTTGTTATTTTCTTAGTTTGAAGGTTAAGAGCAGCAATAATAAAGGATCAAAAATGGTAAGTGATTTTAAGCGAAAATACAATACTTTAGGAATCCAGGTGAATTGTAAAATTTTCAGTAGAATGCACATTTAAGATTATTAAGAAGAGTTCTCTGTACCTGAGAGGAATCTCTGGTTTCAGAAAGAATAATGACCTTAGGAGGTGGAAGCTGACTCCTGGCCCTCTTGAGTCAAGCTGCCTTGCACAACTCACTGCCAACAGGTGCTAGTCTCACCCACCTACTCACCTGAGTGGGAGTGTGGATCTCCTCAAACACACCTAAAAAACACAACCAGAGCAGCTATAAGACGTTTGGAACAAATTTGGTAGTAATGAAAAGGAAATTTATAAAAAATAAAAAGCTTAAATTAAAACCGAGTAAAAGTCTTTCGAAAAGTCCTTTTGATACAAAATGAGTTCTGTCATGAGACATTAGCTCAGAATCACTCTTAGACTATTAATAGTCACAGTAATAAATAGTAATTAAAAAAAAAAAAACACTTGTAGCAACAGTGAGGATCACTACACAAATGTGAAATCAAATGCCAGGAGCCCTCACAGACTATTCTTAGAAATTGATTGCCCTTAATGTAGCCACTTGCTCTTTTAAAGGGCTCTTCCCTCATGCTTGGGAACCCAGTGGTCAGATTCTCTCCCCCTTGCTGATGTTTTCCTCCTCGGGCGACCATCTCTGCTACTGCCACTCTGGCCTCCAAGAGAGGATGTTGCTCTCTCTGTATTACTTTTCCCAAAGTGTGACTAGAGGCCCTCCACTGATTTCCCAGGGCAACACTGAGAATGGCCGTGACATTTCGGTCATTTAAAAAGACCACTGGAGACTTGGAGATAACAGTAAGTTGAAGAGTAACCTATAATATTACCTTGCTGCCCAGAACAAAAGCCATTCCAGAACCCCTGTCTTGTTCTTCTCCTGTCTTTCCATGGCAAGCACCCCTCCCAGGTCTAGTTTCACCCCCAAGGAAGTGATCCAGACAGCACAGAGAACCTCAAGTCTAGACCAAAATGAGCCCTGACCTCCCAAGGGAGAGAAGTTTTCCCTTAGGTTTTTTTCTGTGCTGGATCCTCAGGTTTCACAATTAATATCTGCCCAGGAGAAAGCTCGCTCACATCCAGAAGTGTGGCTTTTCACTATAACCTTGGCAACAATCATACCAAAGTCAAACATTTGTACATTTCTCAAGTTCAGAATTATCTAGTTTAAGTAACACCATGACAACAGTCCAATCCCGAGAGGGTGTGCCAAGCTCAGAAAGGTTCCTATTAATTAATGATTCAAGAACTGTTACAATGGTTTTACTCTTCCTCCACTAAAATCTTCAGACACCCTTACAGATATTCTCTCTCCTGCCAACAGACCTTATAAGGAGAGAGGCGTGGTCTCCTAGGTCTCCCCAGGCTAGAAAGAATAGTGATTTCCACACAGAAAACAAAAGGTTATTGTGTGAGTGATGACTTCTTACAGTAACCGGAGAAAAGCAGTGTAACGAAGCCCTGACACAGGATGAATTTTCAGTCCTTCTCATCTTGGAATCATCCCATAATTCCTCACTTCTATTTCCTTCAGCGTGAAAATCTCCTCCTACCGGGTGAGGCTTTAGTTTGTCCTGGATGTTCTCATGTCCCCAGGAGCTCATTGTGTGCATCTGCCTGTTCAAAGGGCATTACTTAAGCATGAAGGCTACGGGTGTGAGTGGGCTGACTTCCAGATCCCATGTGTCATTTAATCCCACATCATTCTCTGATTCACTGCCTCATCAGGCTTCTTTTTCCCAGAAGCTTAGGAGGACTGTCCCTCAACATCAGCTTGGAGAAGCTGGCATATTCCCCAGCTCAAATGCCTACCAACTAGCTCAGGAGCAGAGAAACAACTTTTCCCACCAGTTTCGTATTGGCGGTGAATTATTTAATTTAGCAATTATTTATTTTTATTAATTATTTTATCTACTATTAATTATTCACTAATTTTATTTATTCAAGACATTAATTTTGATTTATCTTTTTTTTCAGCCTGCCTAGTTTCCCTATGTCACTAGATGAAGACCAGCTTTCCACCAATTAGCTATTTAGTGTTCACTGAACAGAACAATGCCTCAACAATTGGTTCTTTTCTTACATTATTTTCAAGCATCATACTTGTGTTTGCCTTTCAGTGTTATAATAAGATAGGCACGTCCCTAACTGATAAACTCTATCTAGTCTTGCACACATCTCTGTAAGTTTATACCAGATACCTGTTCTTCTAAATACAGGGGTTCTGCCTGAACATTAAAGATAGATAGATAGATAGATAGATAGATAGATAGATAGATAGATAGATAGATAGATAGGAGACATTAATAATATTTCATGTAAGTATGTACCAAAAAGGTTGTTTTATTGCCCCTTTCTACTAAGACTGCAGTGTTCTTGACGTGCTCTATAAAATTGGTTATTTCTCTCAGATTCAAAGCCCATCTTGGATGGTGGTCAGGGAAAGTCCTAATCTTAGCTATAATACTTCACTTTTAAAATGAGAATCTCTAACCAAAATCTTCCTACAGGTCCCCAAAGTAATAAGTAGTTTTATTTTTTTTAATATCTGAGACTAAATTATTCCAAACTCAAAGAGTCATCATCCATAAGAACTTTTTTATTTCCTACTCAAGACAGCATTAAGTAGCAATCAGATATTTTCTGGAATAGCTTCTCGGCTGTCTGATGATGAATTATCTGATCTCAACTGCTGTACTATTTCAAAGGTCTAGGCAGAGACTGGAAACCACTGCCTCCTCCAAGTCCTCTCATCCTAGGATGATGGACAAAAGAAGTTGAGAATGGACAAGCATGGTAGATGTGGCCATGACGTCTTTTCTCCTTTATGGTGATCTGCCTTTCTGTAATATTCCCAAGATAATTGACACCAATGTCACCCAATCTCAACTTTTTCTTTCTCATTCTGTACACTGAAAGTCAGGTTTTCTTTCTCCTGAGAGATATTGGAAGTGATGAGCACACTAAGTCTAAAGGTTTCCATTTGGTAAAATATTCTTGGCTAGCAAGCCTCCAATGGTTCTGCTTTCCCATCTCAAGGGCAGGAATACTTATTTTAGCTCTTGGAGCTTAGTGTTTTAAATGGTTCCAGATGATGGTTCTATATGTCATTAAGATTTTCCTCTGCTTATAATAGACACAGTTCTTACAATTTATTTTGATGTCCACAGCCATTGGAGAAAAGAAAAAAAAATCTATTATTTTGCTATTCTTTTCCATTTGGATAGCCAATGCTATCATGTAAGGCATTTAACATGATGGCACAGTAAATATGGGACAAAGATAAGCACTTCCACTGCCCTCCTATAAAGTACTGCAATACAATATCTTATTAATGGGGAGTTTATGCCAGTGTTGAAACAAACTCCTACTTCTCTTTGAGATAGCTCTGTTTATCTCTACCTGGTGTCTTGTGTTTGTTTTTGTTTTTGAATCTCTTCCTTTAGTTCATGCTTTACTTGCTTTTTTGTCTTTCCATCCCATACTCTCAACTGAGACAACACGAATGTTCTTAAGCCACATATAATTGACAGTGGTGAAGGCATGATTCCTGAAGCCACAGGTTTTCTTTCACATGTCTTTTAGGATGACCAAACAGTCCTGACACCCAAGCTAGATAAAATAGCCTGAAAAGTGGGTATTTTATAGAGGCTATATGAAAAAGATTTATTGAGATGTGAACTTTGGTTGGAGACCTGAATGATGGAGAGGGATCCATGATCTGGAGATAAACATTCCAGCCTGAGAGAACAGCAAGTGTAAAAGCCCTGGAGGTCAGAACAAGCCTGGTATGTTCAGAGAACAGAGAGAAATCAACAGATGTTGGAGTGGAGTGAGGGGTACTCGCATATGAAGTGATTTAAAAAAAAGCCTCCAAGTTAAAACACACACACACACACACACACACACAACCTCAGAGCCCTTGTTAAAGAGTTTGTTTTATTTTAATCCTATCTACTCATAAAAGAAGCCATTGAAAGACTTTGAGGGAGGGAGGCAGGATATGATTTATACATTTTATAAATCACTATGACTGCATTATAGGAAACATCCTAGTGCTGCTACTCTGAGTTACTTAATTTAACATTTCTGTGTCTCAGTTTTCTCATCCATAAAGTGGGAATCAATAGTTTCTAATTTAAGTAACAATACAAAGAATTAACATGAAAAGTTCTCATAACAGGATATGGCACATGGTAACTACTACACATATGTTAACTATTATTTCTATTAAGCATTTCTGTTTATTATTGGGAATGATCCAGGCAAGAGCAGATAATTAATGATGTAGGAGACAGAGATTTAATTTCATGGACAAAAATCGTGAGGAAGCCAAAGGAACCAGTGTATTCATGGAGAGGTTGCCTTGAATAGGAGCAGAGAAAGTTCATTCGATATAAAGGATAAAAGTGAAAGTATATGGTATAACTGTTGTAGTCTGATAGAGTGGGTGGTAGAAAAATAAGGGAGTTCTCTTCTGCTTCTATTTTGTCACTGAAATCAGCTGCAAGTTTATCTGCTAAGTAAGGAAAGTGCATCAGAGATCTGAGCAGAGAGTAAGTGTAAAATTTTAAAATGACTATATCAATATTTTAAATTGTTGACTCCAATCTATAATAATAAATATTTTTAATGTTGTGAACTGGCACACAATTCATGCATATAACCCATAATAAAAGTTTCATGAACAAACTTAACTATCCCTATGCATAATACACACCAACTGTTTCTGTTCATTGTCTTCTAATCCATTAATAATGCAAGTTGCAACCCCTCAAATTAGTTAACTGTGTCTCAACCAATTGCTTGTGTTTCACTGTTTAAAAAACCCTGAACTTAGGTAACAGGCTAAAATTGTGGGTCAGAAATGAGAGTCAGCATGGTTAAGCATTTTTATTTGTTATTTTGTTTTGTTTTTAGCCATGTTTTAGGGCTCAAGCAAAAGTCATGAAATAGGTGGTAAATGGGGTTTGTCCAGTGATAGGGTTTTGCCAAGTGATTACGAAGGAAAAGTGAAAAGAAAGGAAGTTGAAGATTATAGTGAAATAGATTTTGAAATGAATAAATAGCTTTAAGCTGAGAAAGAAAGGAAATGATGAGATCAGTGAGACTATGAAAAAGTGGTAAGGTTTTTCAAGAGACTAAACATTGCCAAAAATATTATTGGTAGCTTTCCTAAAGGAACTCAGGCAAAAAAAGCAAAAGGTAACTTTCTAAATAATTGAGTTTCAGGTACATATTCAGATATATGATACAAAGTGAAGCATCAGAAGAGTCCTGGGTACAAGGCAGAGATCTGAGCATTTCTCCCTAGAGGCATGTTATCAAGGCCACTTATCAGTTTCACGTAGGCACGAGGCTAACAGCAAACTAATTCAATCACCCTTGCCCCACTCTTGACATACAACCCCACACATCACAGATATTTGAAATACAATCTCTTGACTTGGAGAAAGTTTGGGAATTAGTGTTTTACTAATATTGAATTACAATTTCATTCGTATTTAATTAACATAGAAGCATAGAAAATTATGACAAAATGACTACATATTTAATCTGGTCTCGATCCTCATGCCATTGAAGAAACATATACCAAAGAAGGAGTTAGTGATTTACCTGAAGATGCAGAGCTAGGTTCTAAGAAAGCTGAAATAAAACCCCAGAATTTTAGACCACTATTCTTTTCTTTAAAAATAAAAAAAACGGAGATAAATTAATCTATTAATAAAACCAAAGTGGTTGAAACAAATCGTAGGGCTTTTTTTCTGCTTAAGACTGAAATGTATTGGCAGGGTTGAAATTTTATTATTATTCTTGGAATAATAATAGTATGCCCAATTATAATTACAGCAAACAAAACTATACCTATAAGTTAAACCTTGTTCTAGTTTCTAGGAGACTATCTAAATTCTTGTATTGTCCAAGAGCTTATTTTCTTAAGCCTTGTGAATAGTCAATGGACCATTTAGAATTTCAGAAATACTTTTATTTGTAGACTTTTTTTAAAAATGATATTTATTCTCATAAGATTTCTAAATGTTATGCATAAAAGAGGAATTTAAATTAACTGGTTTATATAAAAACTTTGTATGAGATAAAGAAACCAACAAAATTAGAAAATGACTGCTATTTTTTCATTAACAAAAAAGTTCAGGCTGTAGGCCAGACCACAATGCTACAATGTTTAAAAACTAATGGAGACTAAGCATGGCATCCATTGTACAAAGATTAACTTCGATTCTGTCTGTGGCAGGAGAAATAGGGAGTAGCTTGGCTTGTTACGGAATGAACAGTTTACTTGGTTCACTCTTGCACTCGTAGAAATACTGTTTGAAATATTTCATTTGTCATTTCTAATAAACTGATTATTTATTCTTAGTCTAGACAGTACAGGAAAATTTATATGACGAACGCTAAGTGTGTTAAAGTGAAATTTTAAGACCAAAAGGATATGAGTGCACTCAATTACAATAATATGAGATGATAAAATATTTTCCTTTATTTTTTCTTGCCTTAATTCAATAATTTTCTATGAATATGTTGTATTCATTGTAGGCTTAATATAATAAGGCTAATATAGCAGATTTTTCTTCATAGATCTATAAAACTCCAAAAACCTAAAGCCCATGAGTTTTTTTTTTTGCTCTTTATTTCATTTTATTAATTTCCCTCTGATTTTATAAATAATAAATGTTCATTGTATAAAGGAAACACAGAAACATATAATGAAGAGTATTTCATCACCCAGAGATTACCAGTCAATATTTTAGTATGTTATATATGGTCTTTATTTAAACGTTAGATTTTGCTGATCTGGAGAATTATTATACTTTTTTGTTAATACTATATTGTATGCCTTTCCTTATTTAATTAGTCTTCAAAATAAAGTGATTGCATGATATTCCATTATCATTATCACAAAAATAACAGCTACCATTTATATAGTGATGAGCCAAACCTAAGCTCTTTTATTTATCTCATTTATCCTATTGTGTCTCCATTTTATATGTAAGAAATGTGAGGCTTTTGTGACTTACCAAGGTTCCTCAGTTAGTGAGAACAAAGTTGCAATTTGGATTCAAGTCCTTCTGTCCAGAAAGTTAATGCGCATGATCATTATATCTATTATCTTCAGTTATGGTACTCTAGATCATGATAATATATCATGATAATATATTATAAATTATTTACTTTTCTATCATGGGACATTTAGTTTATTTCCAATTATCCACATACTTAATGCCGCAGAAGTAAACATCTTTGCATGTGTGTGGAATCTTCTCACTATTATCTCACTTTCTTAGGATAATTTATTTTACCTGATTTGACTGGTAATATTGCATCAAAGTTCTATATGTTGATCCTTCTTCCTCTCAACTCTGACTTTCTGAACTTCTCATTCTCCGGGGGTTTCCCTCATGTCCTTGGTTCCTAGAAAATTTTCAATTGTCCACCTTTCCTATGGAAACATTCCTTATGCTGAAAAGTCTTGACCCTTTCCCCATGTCCTTTCCTTATTTCATAGGCCCCTCTGAATCTACTGGCCGTCACAGTCACACAATGAGCATTGTCTGTCACCTGACCTGACATAGCCTCCACACATCATAGTACTGGACAAATAGCTGCCATCTCATGGACAGAGTCACCTGTTACACCTGGTATTGACCCTCCTAGTCCTATTTCTCTCTGGAAACTTGATTTGTTTTGGGAACATATGCAGCATAATTTGTATGTCTCATTGGCTAGCTGCACTTATGTGGCAAAATTAGTTTTCACTGAGTGTTTTCTAAGCATCCTGGTCCCATGGTCCCTCCTTAATTTAGACTATGCTTCCAGTTCACTCCATGTGGTGAATAGGAACAGTGGAGTACACAGTACATTCTAAATAGCTAATTTACTGAAATTGTGAAATTTTAGTAACCAATGCATTTCAATTATTTGGCACATGTTTATTTTATTTAATGTATCTTATATGAAGTTGCAAATTAAAAACATTTCAGTTTCATAAAGTTCCAAAAAAAATCACATATATCCAGTTACTAATCTCAATCAATGGTTCTCAAACTTCAGAGGATGTAAAAGTGACCCAGGAAACTTATTGAAAAGGGAAGACTTCCATACTTCTTCCCACCAGCCTGTGATCCTCAAGATTCTGGGTCAAGAGGGGAACTTTAACACCATGGGCAACTTTGACGCAGATGATCTGTGAACCATACTCTAAAAATAGTGCAAGCAAATAATTCAGCAAGTTTGCCCTAATATTTGTGAACTGTAAAAGAAACAATATTCTGCTTTGTACTCATTCCTGCATCCCAACATAATAACTGAAAGAAAATGGGCAGTGAGCAGAAACTCCATAGTTCTAATCTCTTACCTATGTCCAGATTCTCTGTAGGGGCAGGAAGGAACAGTCACAAAGGAGCTAAAGAATGGCAATAAAATAGCCCTTGGTTTTTCCCTTCACCAACTAATACTATTACAGGGAATCATCAGTGAGAGCCTTCGTGTTAATTTCATATGTATCCAGAGTTTAGAACATACCAAATGGGTTTAAAAGTAAAGAACATGTCCAAAAGCCATGACACAGTAATATTCCTCTATATATTTTTCTTTTTTTAAATAAAGTCAAAGTGTTCCACTTACTCTAATAACTAGCTTCATCAAAGTACTAGCTTGCTTTTTACTTCCTGTTTTTTTTGTTTGTTTTTAGCATTACCGTGTTTCACTTTACATGAAGACTCTATGTTGTTTCTTTATTTTAAAATGCAGCTGAGTGATGCATTTACTTGCTTAATTTTTAAAAAGTTAAATGAAAGTGATTTAAGTTGCTCCTTAGTTTGGTGGAGTAAAGTACGGGGGGCAAGGTGGGGAGAGGGGATATTCCTGGGGAGGAAGATCAGAATTTCATTTTGCAGGATTTCAGTCCTCAGACTGAAACTCAGATCTGAGGGAGAAAAATAATAGAAGAAAACATACACATTATCTAAACATAAACAACACCATAAAAACTCGGAAGTTTAAAGATCTTGCTATTTACCAAGCCTTTCCCACCATTTGCTGGATAGCCAGCTCTGTTCATTACAGGTCAGTCAGAGAACGGCAGGAGGCCTCGTCACTAGCAAGGCACAGAGAAAGTGTGTGGGGGTACGAGGAGATTGGCATTTGAATTGAACGTGATTTTTCATTTCAAATTTATTACCTAAAACCATGGAAGGCTTTTAGGCAGGAGAGTGAGATCATCGTATTTGTTCTTTGATGGTAGTTGGAAGGACGAAAGAGATTGGAGGCACAAACACCTTTACAGCTGAATGATGTTGAGGGTTTGAAACAGGACACTAGCTGGAGAAACACACGAAGAGAGGTGTAGAGGACAGAAGTAGAGTACTCCTGATGCTCATGAACACTCAGCTTGGGAGTAGCAGAAGCACTTCACTCACTGGAATAGCCCACTTCTATGGCATTATCTGGAATTTTTTTTACCGGTATTAAGTGCTTACTATGTGCCAGGTATCATGTGATGTGTTTTATAGGCATTGGCTCATTCCATACTCACATCCACCATGTCTTGTCCTATCCTAGAGTGTGTGGGTAGACGAATAGCTGATTCATTTCTTACCTTCTCTTACCAGCACAGTCTACATTAGGAAGGCCTTATATAACTATATGGGAAAGGTATTAAATGACTATGCAAAAAATGAATGAATAAATGAATGAGTGAAAAAAATTTGTTTAAAATTCTCAGAAAATTTGGCAGTATGGGACAACAAATAAGATGTGCCATGTAAAAAGAGAACAATGCTGAAGATTCTGTTTCAAGGCTAAGTAATTAGGAGGACACTATATACAAAACCCAGGAGAACCTGATTTGATGTGGTAACATGTTTGTCTTTTTACATAAGTTTAAAGTATTAGGTCTCACAGAAGAACTGAATAAGAACTGTAGACCTACATATAGTATCGTGTAATTTCTTGGAGCTTCAGTTATACAAGAAGGTTGAAATATGATGGCTCTAGGCACTTAGAAGGAAAGGTGTTTTGTTCTCAGAATGTTATTGCCTAAGGAGTTGACCTGGTGTCAAGACTTCAATGTGAAGCCCAGGAAAAGGTTGGATGAAGACTAAAAGGAAGGCTGTAGGCAACATCAGATTTTGCACAACAAAATGGGAAACCAAGATAACCAGTTAGGGGATGAAAAAGAAAAGCGGAAAATGATATAAATAAGAGGTAGCTTCCTTAATACCAAGAATGAGAGACTTGGAAACTATTATGAGCCATGAAGTCCCTTTCACAGGTAAATCACTGGTTAAGCTTCTGGGAAAGATGAATGACATCACGGTAAAATGTCAGCTGTAAAGCAAAATGGAGACTGGAGCTATGACTCTTCCCAACTAAGCATCCTCTTCTCTCGTATAATATTAGCAGCTAACATATATTGAGTGCTCGGTGTCAACTCTTTTTATGAATTAACTCTTTAAACTCCGACAACACATCAAGTAGAGTCCTCCAACTCCCTCATACCGGTTCTACAAGTGAGGAAACTAGACTCAAAGTTAAGTGACTTCTGAAACTCCACAGTTAGTAAGAGTGGAGATGGGAGTTTGCATCAAGGCACTTTTTCTGGAGTCTTTGCACTTACTGTTATAATGGTGGCTGCCAAAGAGACTTAAACTCCCAGGCAAGCAACTGCTTGCCTCTGAGACAAGCCATCTTTCTAGCAGGACAGCTAGGAGAACAGCTAAGGAAGGGCTTTGACAGGAGGAATCTTATATGCATATAATTTTTATAAGGTTTTAGAATTAGTGCCCATTTTAAGAAGTGGATATGCTTCTTTCCATCTAATTACTTTCATAGTATTTCAAACTAGGCAAGCCTTTGCGGAGGCTTCAACAATCTTTGCAATATATGTTCTGAACCATTGGATATATAATACCCAATTATCAAGTGATTACTATGAAGACATACTCAATCGACAAACATTCTAAAGTCAAAATAAAACAACTCTTTCCATTATCCAATTTTCTTAATTGATTTTTGTTAATATAAATAGGTTGTATATGTGATTTATTTAAAATCAGTATTATTAGGAGTGCCCTTTAGGTGGATAACTCTGTATAACTTTCATGTTTAAAACCCATTTTTTATTCAAATGTCTTATAGTCACCCCAGGAAAAGAGTTCTCTATTATTATCCCCCACTTTAGGATGGGAAAAAAAGCAGACACAGAGAAATTATTCAACTTAACCAATATCTCATAGCATTACAGTTTTTAGAATAGAAAATTATATAAATGTGGTGATAACAATGGACCAATGATCTCTCTAAATCAAACTTTAACATTCTAAAAAATGTAGCACAGGATTCCAAAGAGACTCATTTCTCTAAGTAAGAAAATAAAATCCCATAAGCTCATATCAGACACATGATTAATGAACTCATACTAATTTTTAAAAACTACTCAATTTACTTTATCATAACTAGTAATATACAAGAATTTTGAACATAATTTATTAAAAATAACTTTGAGAAGTAGCATATTTGACTGAGCAGTAATAAAACTATTAAAAAGATAATCTGATTATTGAATAATTACCCAATATCAATCTTTAAAAAATGTTATAAGCTAACCTTGTGAATTCAAGATAGGTATATCACTAATAAGCTTAAATATTAGAAATACATTTAAAATGTCCAAATGGTTAGCACATATAGAAAAATCACTGACTGAAATCAGCCGTGAAACCTAGCCTGGAATTTGGTTGACTATTAAGTTTAATTTTGTCTTAGTCTTTCAAAATTTAAATAGTTTGCTCTACATTCATTAAAAATTTTTAATTTTAAAATACTAAAAAATAACTTTACAAACATATAGGTATGGCCAGAAATGTCATCTAAAAAGTTATAAAATAATTGTTCCTAGAGCTTTCACAATCCCTGTATTTCAAAGTTTATTTTAAAAACCATCACTACTTTTTATTTATAAACAGTATCCTTACATTAAAGACATGAGCTGTAAAAATTCTATTGTATACGAAATAGCCACATCACAATTTCCATTACACTATTCTTTTTGTTAACATAGAAAGTTGCATCTAATAAAAATATGACACATTTCTAGTTTCAAAGGCAAAATTAAAGGTTCTTTGTTGAAGAGATAATGAAGCAATCACCAAGATATTTGAAATAAGAAAGTCGACTTTACATTGGTTTTAAGAAAAACCAAGAATACATGCCCTCATATAAAATAGAAATGGAATAATTCACTTTATAAGAGGATAAAAGAGAGATGGTTTTTAAAATATTTAAATTCTTCAACCCAAGTAAAAATTTTAAAAAACAAAGGGGAGAGAAAGAGAGAGATAGAGGGAAAGAGAGAGGGAGATGGAGAAGGGAAAGGGGAAGGGAGAAGGAGAGAAAGAAAGAGATGGGTCCTGGAGGGAGAGAATGAGGGAGGGAATGAGGGAGGGTGGGAGAGAAAGACTCAAAACCTTGTAATAGTGAAAATACATTCTTAAAGCACTTTTAAACTTAAATTCGACAACGTGGGTAACAGGAAAGATAGATTCAGTGCAGGATTTCATATAGAATACAACCTAGGAACCAAACTCCACCAAAATAAGTCAATGCCTAGTTGGGAATCTCCCTTCGCATTATGAAGAATGATCACGTTACAAGAATAAAACAATATTAAGAATACAGTATATATACTTTAGAATGTTTAGGAGAACAGTCTTCAAGCACCACACAATTAATTAACTAGGTAATCAGAGATCACATTAAAGCAAAGTCTCTACAATTTTCTATCAGGTTATACTTTAAGTAGTCCATGATATAGACTTGAATTAATTATATTTTATTGCACTATAAATTGGCTGTTGTTATTATACCCAAATGTAAACAATAATGCACATCAAAATAAAGGGAAAAAAGTCCCAAACATAGTATCTTCTTTTTCAAAAACTTAGCTTTTAATTAAAAAAAAAAAGGTGATAAAGCCACTGACTCTTGTAGGATTTTAAGAAGGCATTCATCTCTTTATGCATGTTTCTGCTAGTGTCTTAAATTTGGGTTCCAAATGATCCAAAAATTCAAGCCCATCCTCTTCTTGTCGTTCACTGCAACAGCCTACAGAACCAGCCACTGATCCCTTTCCTTCATAGTTGTATGTAAGGACATAGTCTTGGGCATGCTTATGATTGTCATCCTGATTACACAGCTGTACCTTCTGCCAAGGGAAAAAACAGAACATATTTTATTACTATTATTTTAAACACCAAAACTTACTAACATAAAAATAATGGCTTTGATTTACCTTTCATTGTTTAATTTTTAATCAGAGTGTGTCCTCTAATGGATTCCTACATATAGAAAATTCACATGATTGGTCTGTATGGTAAATCGCACTATAAATACACTACATAGCCTGTTTCTAAAAGTCACACATGTGACGGCACGTATAAAAGTGTCTATTTTAAGTAATCATTACTTTTCCTTCAAAATTTTGGCTAAAATGAAATGCATCCATTAAATTTAACCCAAATTAATATGGGCTCAGATCTTTCCACATAGGCATAATGACTGCACAGGCTAGAATTACCTTGTATCACACTTTTGATTTCTAAGACAAGACTTGTTAGGTGGGAAATAGTACCACAAAGTCATGAGAAATATCATTTAACTATCTCACAGTATTTCAGTAAGAACTAAAAATACAACAAAATGTGAGGAAAAGTAAAGATCCACTTCAGATCCGAACATAATAACTAAATCAAAATTAAGGAAATCTTAGTAGACTAATAATTAAAAATAAAGATCAGGCCACTAAATTATAATTATTTAGAAAGTTGAAAAGAAATCAAAATAGATTTTTGTAGGACACGTAGGGAAACTCACTTCACCGAGATGGGGCTGAGTGAAATTATGCCACTCAGAGTAAGTGTATTTGCAGTTGTCCACCTCCACGAGTCCTCCCCTGCAGGGGTCCAGGGTGTGCTGTCCGCCTCCTTTATATGATTCCAGAGTGTGATGATGACCAGCCCCCTGGCACGATTCCAAGGTCTGGTGTCTTCCTTTCACCATTTCAATGGTCTCCTGCCCTCCATTTTTCACTCCCTGACCAGAACTGTCCACAGTATGAGTTGTGAAGCCATTCGTGGAATACTGAAACGGAGCAGTTTGCATTAGGGAAATACAGAGGAGAAAAAAAAGAAAGAAAGAAAAAGAACACACTATGCAGATAATGCCATGAATTTTTGTGCTAGAAGGTAAGCTCTCTGAGGGCAGGAACTAAATCTGGGCACTCATGAGTACCTAGTTCTTGGAACCTCAGTACTTCATCCATTGTCTAACACAAGAAACAAATTGCTGATGTCGAGGGATTTGTACCTTAAGACAAATCAAAAAGCTTAATTTCTTTTTAAAAAACTTCTTAGAATACTGCACAACTTCAGTTGTTAAAGCCTTCCAGAGTCTCACACCTCAAAATAAAGATTCCAAGACTATTGTCTCACATGCATTTACCTTTAGTTTAAATTTATTCCCTTCACCTGACTAGAGCAGAAACAGAAATAATGATTAGTATTTTTATTCAGTGTCTCATCTAGGCCCCCTATAACTAAAACAAAAATAATAGAAATAAAGTTGCCATAAAAATCAGCTGTAATAATAAATCCTTGCAATCTAAAAAAATAAAAAGAAATCAGCAGCGAAAATAAGAACACCAAAGCTCTGGCCACTAATTTTCTATGTTGTGTTTTTATAGGAAACTTTTATCTTTTCCAGTACTTTCCTAGATGCCAGCATCCTTTGGTTTTCTAAATCTTCCCTTCTCTGATCATCGATTATGCTTTTTGTAGGGAATTTACTTATTACTCATCCACATACTAGGCTAGAAATCAAAATTGGGGCAATGGAATTATTTGCTGGCATTGCTTATTTCAGATATTTGACCTAAGGCTCCTTTCTAACCCACATTAGAGTCAGAAAACTCCATTAAAGTTCTTCTCACGCTGATCAAAGCTCGTAGTCCATTTTATTGCTGTTGCCAGGAAAAATTAAAACAATTATGCTAATAATATGTAAATAATTAAATGGAACATTTTTTTACAACACAAACAGCAGTTTCAATATATAAAGAAGACTGGGCCTAAAGTTGAAATTATGAGACATCTGAAGTAGAAGATAACAATGACATGATGAAAGATTTTTACTATTAAGTAGCAGCATATGGCTAAATTGAAATACCATCTGTTGCCATGGGAATCAATGTCGTTTTACCTGTTCTATGGGACCGTGACGTTTTACATATAGTAAGTTACCTGATTTCAAAAGAACTTTGTTCAGAAAAGATAATTATAGTAGTTAGGCCAATTTATTCTTTGTATTTATTTTAAAAAGACGGACTACTTACCACTTTGTCATCTCCAGGAGCTTCAGTGTTTGACACAATGAGGTTCTGCTGGGCTAAATCATCAGGAAATACTTGTGGTTTTTTGGCTGCTCCAGTTGCCCCACAAACTAAGGTAAATAAAACACCTGAAGAATGAGAGAAATTACTTTAGTTTATCAAAAACAATGCGAAGTTATGAACTTATGATGACTAATACAAAGATAGTTTTCTAGAAAATATATATTATAGCTTGTGTCAAAGTAGCATACAATAGAAAAGGTCTGCTCTAAGCAGATATGCCACAAAGACAAGCTAAACGCTTGTATTTCTGTGTTAAAATTTCTGATTATGTTGAGCTAACACTAGAAGTGTACATGTACTTTCACTATGTAAGTTAAATATGTGTGTACAAAATAGAAATACAACTGTATGTTAAATAGAAATACAACTATATACAAATGAATAGCACATAAAACAGTGTTGACCTATGAATGTGTCTTGAAAGTTTTTTTAAGGCTATTATTTGAGTTTATAAAGGAACTTACAAAATAGCAAGGCTATGCCCAACAATATTGCAAGGATGGCCCACTTTCCAAGTTTTACTTCTCCGTCGCCAGTCCTTGGAACTATGCGAGATGTGCAGTCATTTTCGGTAACACAGTTGCATACTATGACATTCAATGGAGTGAGATGTGACACGCCATGTCTATCTGTAACTCTGACAGGTACTGTATATTCTCCAAAAGGAGGGTCATTTTGATAGAAAAGTTGTGCTGCTGTACCTGAAAGAAAATAAAACCAAGTGCTATAGAATGTCACTGATTTCCCCTGAACATAAACAACTAGTAATAACATAGTCATCAAATTTCCCTACAAATGGATATCCTTGATGGGATAACACAACTGCTATGAAATTGTAAATGTGCATGCACTGAGGATTTCTAATTTCCAGCCACTGCAAACACATTGCCTATAAAACTTGTGTACGCTGCCTCGAGAAAAAGTCTTTTGGTTTTTGTGATAATATATTTATCTATCTATAAATCAATTCTTTCTAGCCTAAGAGATTAGGATAGACTTGTTAAGAGATCATTTTTTTTTAATCACAGCTTTAAAATTTTTAATATAATCATTCTGTGTATATTTTCTTCTATACATAATTCATCACACAGTAATAGTTTGAAATTCCAGACACAATGCTTTAACTTGCCACCAAGGCTTCTTCATGTCCTCTTTTTCTTCACCCATTCTATTCTCCCTTTCCTTTCTTTTACAACCTTTCTTTTCTAATTTGCTATATTGGGAAATTAAGAAATAGTCACTGAAAACATGGAGTTGAAACTGTTCCAAGTCATTTTAAAGGCAAACCTAATTCAGTTTACAGTGGATCTTGAATCATGAAAGCTGAAGGGCAAGAAAACCAGGACATCCTGGTCCACAGATAGTACAGTCAGGAGACAGAGCATGTGCTGAAAAGTTAAGCGCTGATGTAGAGAGTGATGCAATGGCAATATGGAGAATAGCCTTTACTGTTTCCATTCTTGACACCATAGATCCTGTCCCGGGTAAAGTCAGAAGTACAGAGTAAGAGCCAAATTAGGGGAGAATTCCAAGTAGAAAACAATCAATTAGAAATAGTCAGAAGTCAAGGTAGCAGAAAGAGGAGAGAGAGTATGGTGGACACTGATACACACCCAGATCCCTCTGCAATCAAGGACTTATTGTCCTACTTGTTTGGGAGACTACCAGCATCTTCAGAGATTGTGCCTTCCTGTCAAAGTTCACAGCTCTCAGGGTAGCCCAATCCACTGACTGAGCAAGGAGGGTGTAGAGAGGCTCAACTCTGGGCCACTTTGAAGGGCTGATTAGCAAAGACTCCCCATGGGGTTAGCTGAGACTGTTATCTGGCCTGAGTTGCAATTTGCCTTCTCTTCTTGCCCAATCCTGCTTCCCTTCCTGTCACAGCTATTGATTCCAAGCAAACTCCTTAATAAAAATCTGCCTGAGAAACTCTGTCTCAGCGTCTGCTCCCTGAAGAACAGACCTATGGTACATGCAGATTCCATTGTGGAAAGAATCTATGTAGAAAGAATACACAAGTCAGGAAGTGATTATATAAGACCCATTCTAAGGGTGGGTATGCATGCGTGAAGTGAGAATGAGAATTCACACAACTTCTAAGGAAATGCCGGCACAGGATTGATTAGACATAGGCACTAGAGAGACTCACTTCCTACCACACTAAAACTGAGAAACTTGCTTTTTTTCAATGGTGGTTCCCACACAGTGAATGATTCTATTTCATCAAGAAAAAAAAAAAAAGTATTTTAGGATGGGGAGAAGATGAAGAGGGTGAAGGAGGTTAAAAATATGGAGACCAAAGAGATTAGATCGGGTGGTGAGCACACAATGCATTATACAGATGATGTATTATAGAATTGTACATCTGAAACTTATATATTATTGACTGATGTTACACCAATACATTTAATTTTTTTAAAAAAGAAAAGTATTTTAGATGTCCTTATGTTGAAAAGAACAAAGTAATGTTTAGAAGTACATACTGTTAATTTTTCTCAGTGTCCACATTCTCTGTATGTCTGAATTAGAATCACTCTCCAAACTGAAGTCAAAGGGTGGGCCATTTACACTGTCATCAGGATCGAAAGCAACAATCTCTGCAGAGGACATTACAGTTTTGCAGATTATCACTGTCCGTTTAGGTATTAATGGGCCATTATCATTCACGTCTTCAAGTTTAATTCTCAGCGTTCCAGTACATGTTCTTCCATCTAGAAAATCAGATATAAAAATACAATCTTTTAATGTTTTGAGTTTCTCCTAGGAAATTATACATTGAAATAATTTTTTAATATTAGGCACTTGTAACATATAAATGACAGTGACAAGCACAGTCACAAGCTATGTCCTTAGGGAACATTAAAAGTAAAATATTATCACTTTCAACTGAGTTGTCCATACAATAATTGCTATTTAGATTTGTCATTCAATCGCTAAATAGTTGCAGTAGACATGGAAAATTTTATGGAGGTGAGTTCTGACTGATTTTTAAAAGGAGAAAGGAAGAGAGTATGAACAGATATTTCTGATACATTTAAAAGCACAAGGAAATTTGAGGTAGAAAAGCACAGTATGCACATCTATGTTCTAGACATAATAAACAGGAAGGCAGATTGGTGGGAGTTGACACCAGAGAGAAGAGCCAAGGGACCTCGGAAACCAAACTAGGGAGCTTGGAGTTTCATATCCATATAGAAAACACTGATGGTTTGGGAGCAGGGAAATTTAAATGTAGAAGGCATGTATTTGGAAGATTAGAACAAAAATAGTACATGAATATGTTTAAAGGGTGAAAGACTCCAAAAGCGGAATATCATTTGCAAACCAAAGTAATCATTCTTGGGTATAGCCTAAAGAATTTTTTTTTCTGTGTCTTCAATGAAAACTTCCTAAATAACTATTTGTACAGGGCACTGTAAAATCTGAGGGATTCAAAGATGAAGTGGTCTTGGTTCCAGGCCACAAATTAGTAATAGTTATGATGTCCAAAGCTGAACACAAACACAGGATTCTATCTCTAAATCATTCATTCTTTCTGCTTAATAAAGGGGCCTTAGATATCAGGAGTGGGGTTAAAGGATGAAAAAAAACCTGTGCCACCCACTGCTTGGGGCTATGTCTTATATAAAGCTGCTGGTTGGTCTAGGGAAACTGGAAGACCAGGCACAGCCCTGTAGTCATAATTTTAATCCAGTTGACAGAAACTCTGATAGTTCCAGCATCATCACAGATCAGGAGCCATAGCCCACCAAGTTAAGAACTGGTTCTAAAAGGTAGGCCACAGAAAAGGACAAGGTGAAGGCAAACACAAGACTGCTAGTTATGATGGGGTAAAGTGGGAGAAAGGAAAAACCAAAAACAGAAAGCAAACCAAACATCTGCCATTTAATGTACACCTGATACTACGGCCATGCCAGCCTGAACAAGCCCGATCCCATCTGATCTCAGAGGCTAAGCAGGGTCGGGCCTGGTTAGTACTTGGATGGGAGACCACCTAGGAAGACCAGGTGCTGTAGGTGTAAAAAATAAAAAATAAGGGATAGTAAGTTGACAAGGTCCTTGCAATCTATGAGGTCAACCAAGGGTTGCCTCGCCTAAAAACAAAAAAAACAAAAACAAAAAAAAACCCAACAAAAATAATGTACACCTGAGAATTAAAATTCCAAAAGGAACAAGATTAATACTAAGAAGGAAAGTCAACGAAATCACCAATAGAAGATTAATTTACTTCATACGAGACATTTTTGAAACATGTATATTTAGCATCTTCGAACATATAGAGGAAGAGAATGAGTAGAATGGTAGGGGAGAAATATTTAAAGAGATAATTGCTGAGAAAATTAAAGAAAATTAAAGAAAAACCGGGATCTTCAGTTTTAAAATATATTCTATGTGCTAAATAAACAAAAATACATTCATTAATTTAGAGAGAACTGGAATATTTAAAACATCTCCTAAATTCTAATTTTGCAGGCTACAGTATAATAATTTATGTTTATTTTAGTCAACATATTTATTTTAAAGAAGCACAAAATTCAAATGTATGTTATAGTAAAACTATACTTTACGCACTAAATGGATCTCATCCATTACCATTGTGTTCACACTTCTTTCAGTTTTGTAGAACTCATAGAACATGATTTTAAATTTTATATGCTTATATGGATTTATATTGTTTGTCTTTCTAATTTTATAATATACTATTAATCATGACTATGATTTCTTTTTATATAATTTCTTTTTATATAAGTATATTGTTAGTTTACTGTAAGAAGATAGAACCATTTTCTAAGTGCACCATAAGGCAATAAGTATGCTCTCTCTGTAACAAATTTTTCTGCCAAAGTAAATATTTTAAGAGATATGACTAGGTAAATTGAAGCTAATACAACCGAAGTGATTTTCTCTATTTTTAACAATTATTTAAATTTCATAGATTATTAACATTTTAAGTATTTCCCTGAATAAGTTATTTTATAACTACATCTAAAACTGAGGGTATTATTAGAAAGCAGATATGAGTTAATAAATTCTAGCAAACCTCTCAATTACTCTATATATCATCTGGGGAAAAATACATTTTGAGACTGTACAGAGCTGACTTAAAGTTCTTACCTTTGTCTGATGCAAGGATTATAACATCATATGTACCATTTGTGATGGTCTCTGCTTCTCTATCTAAGCTTCTGAAAGTTGTGATAGATCCTGTGTTTTCATCAACAGTGATCCAACCTTTTGGATCATTTACTTTCTTATACCTATTATTAATGATGAATAAAAATAACAAAATGTATCTTAAGCAAAATTACAATACTGGTATCAAAATAAATTATAAATTTTAAAAACATGGTAAATTTGGAGTTAATTAAATTGAATTATAAACACCTTATGCCACTGCTACCTCTTGTTTCTGGGTCATATGCTTTATATCCATTGCTCCTTGTATTCGCTGGCACATTTTCTTTAATTTGAACAGTTTGTACTGGAGGGTTACACTCTGGGCCCTCGTCCTGATCTTTTACATTAACAGTAACTGTTGCCATGCTCATAGTTGATCTCGAACCAGCCTCTTTAGAATATGGAGCTTCATTAACTACACCAATTTGCAGGGTCACCTGTTGTCTTTCTTCATAATTCAGTGGCTACAAAAGCAAGTGTGTGGAAAATCAGTTCAAGACATTTAATATTTGGCAATGCTAACTAGTACTGTGTATAATTTGTTAAATTTGGAAATATGTAAGTGCTATGTTGGGAATAGTCATGAGAATATTAAACATACACCTAAGAAATGAGGTGGTGGTGGGAGAAGGGCAATCCTTCAACTGATACAGTATTTGGTGAAGCCCGCAAAAAATAAATTAATTAATTTAAAAAACAACAACAACAACAACAACAAAACTCACAACAAACAAAAAACTGTTCCTCAGCTGCAAAGTTAACACAAGTAATATCATAGGTCCTGATAACGATTTCAGAAAGTATTTAATGAGTATTTCATGGTTAACCCTTTAGGGGGTCCATACCTTAACCAACACTTATTTACTGCTCTGTTAAATTTGGGACAGCTTATCCTACCCTCCTGAAATGAATAAATTTTTTCTATCTGGCTTAGGGTAGAAAATATGGTCAAATCTTTAAGAAAAAAGAAAATAAGAAGCTTACAAACATTATATATATATTTTTTAATCTCTTCTATTGTAGTTACTTTCCAAAAAAAATCTGGTAGTACCAAGTTTAATAGAAGGTTTTAATTTTATCTGATATGTAGTTGTAATGAGAATGGGCGAAGCCATTTCCTTATAAGACAGAAACTGTGTTAGGTCTTGCACTTCACAGAAATGAATTTCCTTCTTAGAATATCAAGGATTAGGGCAGAGTTTGGGTGAAGAAAGAGCCAAAATTTAATGGACCGTTCTTTGCTGTTTTGCAACAGAGAAATTAACCCATAGACTGCAGCTAAATTTTATGATTGTAGCAAAAATAGATTAATCGTTTTTGATCCATGCACCTTATGAATATGTACAAAAAGGACACTGCATAGACCCAGGATTGGATCATATTCTAGTAAAAGATGCAGCAGATATAAGCCTATGACTCAGTCCACAGCCAAAAGGAGCTCAGACCACTTGGTGGGCTCACTCTGGCTCCTGAATTAGCAGCAAGTTCTTCTGAGATGCTGTAGAATAGTATTAAAAAGAGGTTTTAGAAGTATTTATGTCCTTGAACGTCTGAGAATTCCCATTCTGAACCAGGAAACTAAGGATGTAATGGACACTGGATACAGATGAACAGAACTACAAACAGCTTTCCTATAGGTCTGACCAGGAGTAACCCATCATTCGAGAAATTCAGTAAATAAGTGGAGGCTCCCTGACCCAGCTGTAGAAAGAATGAGCTAGGAAAGTTTGCCACTGTCCCACTGGAATCACAGCTGTACTAGTGTTTGAATTAAGAGATATTGGTTACTAAGTAAATACTATATGTCATTTGAACACACATATATATAATTTTTAAATAATGACTTTATATAAGGTTCCTCACACTAGTAATTTTCAATTTTTGAAGATACTATAGTTTCTGAAATTTAAAATGTTACTTATAGACTGTTGAATCAATTGGTCAAGAGGTACAAATTTCTAGTTATAAAATAAATAAGTCACAGGAATGTGATGTACAGCATCATGATTATAGCTAATAATACTATATTACATATTTGTAAGTAGCTAGAAGAGTGGATCTTAAAAGTTCTCTTTACAAGAAAAAAAATTTGTAACTATGTATGGTGATGGATATTAACTGGACTTAATTGTGATCATTTTGCATCATACACAAGGATCAAATTACGTCATTCACCTGAAACTAATATAGTGTTATGTCAATTATGCCTCGATTTAAAGAAAAAGTTCTCAAAATAAATATATCCATCCCATTATATATTAAGAATATAGCATTTACATTTATCTATATATCTATTTTATTCCTACATTTACCAGAATGCCTTTCTTTTCATTAACTCTAGTATATTAATCTGCAATATGATAAACTACAAATAACGAATTTACTAATTTATTCTTACCTTAATGACACACAGAACTCCTTCATTTGTTCTGGGATCTGTTACAATTTTAAAATTTCCATTTTCATTGCCCTTTAAAATGGTATAATTAGCTCTCCAATTAGCGGTATTAATTAAGTCCTTATCCTCAACACTAACACGTAAAATTTCCACATCAACTTTATTTTCTTCCACTGATGTCACATACTAAAAAAAAAATAAAATAAAAGTTCAATTAGTAATTTTCACAAAAATAAAACACCATACGAAGGGCGCCCTCTTCTTCTAACTTTCAAAGTACTACTTTTACATAATTTTAAACCATAAGTCCAAATTGCTGTCAAAGGATATTTCGTTTGAAATCATGTGGCACAATGGAGATGTGCACATTTAGCAATAATACTGGGCTGTATATTTTTCTTTTACTGGTATCATGTACTTACAGAAGTACGGGTAAATGTTGGCAAGTGGTCATTCACATCTTCAATATGAATGATACAAGATGCAGTCGTCTGCAAACCAAAATATTGACCATTCATGTCTTGTACTTTTATTTTCAACCTGTATTTGTCAATTAACTGAAAAGAAATTAAGAATTTAATTATTGAGTGAAAACAACATTGTAAATGAAATTTGAATTTATACTCTATAGTTTCCTTGCATTAAAAATTTAAGAGGTATAAATTTCATAGCTTTCATGTACTGGTAAAAGAATATTTCATCACACTAGCAATTTTTAATTAATTTATGAAAATAGAGTAGTAGTTATTTCTCAAATAGTACATTTGGAATTGCCTAATAATGAATCAAAATCTTATGTTCAAAATTACATAGCAATGACTCTTATAACAGTCTTGTAAGAAAACAATAAAGTTAAATATCCTCCTTAAAAGAGACAGATTTTAAATATTTACATTAATAAGAAGATCTTTAAATGAGCATGAAAACAAGGGTCTGGGATTTGTAATTTTTTCTCTCCACGGAAAATAAAATTTGGCTCTCAGGACTTTCCATTCATCAGAGATCGTAGGAGGCTTATCGCTAGTTAAAAAATGTGTTTCTCCTCATAATGGCTTTATTTATCATAAGTAATTGAGATACGGAAGGATTATAAATAAAACTAATAATAACACCCATAGACTGAACATTAGAAAATTTGAGTTCTATTCACAACTCCCAAAATAACAAATGTAATCTGAGGGAGTTGAAAAATTCTCTTTACCAAGGTTTCCTCTTCTAAAAAACGATAATAATAACACCTTTCCAACATAATTCCATTCTTATCATAAGACAAAATAATGTGCAAAACTATCTTAACTTTCCACCTAAAATATTCACCCTTCTCTTACATAGCTACCTTCTTTCCTTAATTCTGTCACCTCTCAAGTTTTCTCCTCCTTATGAATTACCTAAAATAAACTAAAATTTCTCTTGATCGCTATACTTTTCATACACAAAATTTTCCTGATCTACTCTTATCTCATAACTAATCACATATGTCGACTAGAAAAATAATGGCTTTATTGCATTTAAAAGTTCTAAAACTTCATGCTTGTATACTTTCAGGAGAGAATACATATTTTGTTTGTACATATTTTATTGGAAACAATCAATTGGTTGATAAAACAAAGAAACAAAAGTTTTATGGGCCTAATTATTAACTTGTGATATCTTCAGATAGAATAAAAATTCTGATGTTTAAAGGTCTTAAAGTAACAGATGAATACTGGAATCCTGAGGTCAAAAAGTGATTCCAGAGCATGTTTGGGTAAAAGCACTCCAAGACTCCTTCATCAGTTTTCAGCTGATCCTATCAGAAGGGCCTATTCAAGACTTGATGATAAAAAAAATAGATTGGTTTATAATCTGCTTTTTCTTGAGCACATAAATTCCATTAAAAATCTGTATAATATGTAGTGCTGTAACAATCATTCATTCATTCGTTCATTCATCTATCCAGCAAATGATGTTGTATTCTTTACTGGCATATACAATAAAAATAAATGAATTTATAAATAATAAAATAAATAAGTGCCAGTTTCACTTAGAAATTTCCTTGTAGATGCAGCAAAAAATGATTAATTTTATTAAATTTCAACCCACAGTCCATGTGAAAAAATGGAGGTATGCATACAGCATTTCTGCAGTGTAACATGGCATGGTGTTCCTCTAACACAAAAAAGTACTTGTGTGATTGTTACTTGTTGTTTTTTTACAGAATATAATTTTTACATAAAAGACATTTATGTTTATTCAAATTGGTATATTTGGAAGACATTTTGTCAAGCAAAATGAATATGTCACTTCAAAAAATAAAAAACATATTTGTCATCAATAATAAATTGGAATGTTTAAGCAAAAAAGAGAATTCTGGAAAACTTTTTCATCCATTAATGGAGGTAAATAGGTGATTTTTTTTCAATATTGTTTATTGACATGTGTTAATATTTGGTAGATCTGCATGACTTAGTGAATTAATTAATATTTTCCAAATGACCAATCTGTTATAAATCATACATGAGTAAACTATTTACACATAGTACAAGATAAACCAATAGGTTTTAATGTAATAAAGTACAAAAATTCGCTGATAAAGCTTCAGAGTGTACATTGCAAAA
The DNA here is from genome assembly GCF_902729225.1 of Pteropus medius. Classification (NCBI taxonomy): domain Eukaryota; kingdom Metazoa; phylum Chordata; class Mammalia; order Chiroptera; family Pteropodidae; genus Pteropus; species Pteropus medius. The sequence goes on along the minus strand of NW_024340849.1, from coordinate 32,365,905 downwards.
AACAGTTAAGAAACTACCACTTGTCAATTTTTGGTGCAGTATCAAAGATTAATATCCACAACGACCTGAAATTACTATTAAAATACTCCTTTCTTTTCTAACTTCATATCATGTTAGATTTTCTTTACATATGTTAGCTAAAACTACATATTAGACTGAATGCAGAAGGAGACATGAAAATCCATCTTAAATCCTCAATAATATTTAAGACTGTAAAGGGATATTAAGATCAGAACATTTAAAGACCACTGCTCTATTCTTTGAGGGAGAGAGGAAGAGGAAATGAATCTGATATGAAATTTTAGGAATTAAAGAAATACCCAATAAACATATATTACTATATTTTAAGACTAAGCATTATAAATGTAGTAAGTACGTCAGATAAACTTTTATAAGAATTCAGATGAACAAATGCTTGGTGAAGATGTAAGAGTTGAATAACCAAGCAAATAAATTATTAAACTAGGATGGTATCAGTAGAAGTGGACGTAATAGAAAAGCAAAATAATTTTGAAGGTAACATTGACATGCTTTGTAAAGTGATTTGATCTAAGGGACAAAAGGAGACATCAAATACAATTTGGAGAACACGAATTAAAGGAAATAGAAAAATAATTAATAGGAAAAGGGCATATTAATGCCTTTTTTACTAGAAAATATGAGAAATACAGCATGTTTAGAAGGAAAGAAGAGTTTGACTTCAGATGTACTGCATTTTAGGTACCTGAAAAACATCCAAATAAAGATTTCTAGCAGTCAATTGAAAATGGTAAGCCAGAGATAGAGAGATATAGACTTTCTTTTCATTTATACAAGGGGAAGAATATAGATGAACTTGTCAAGGAAGAGATGACACAGACAGAAAAAGTATTGTTATCTGTAGATAACAAATTTCTGCACAGTCCAAAAGTTTCACTTTTCACTTTTCATATTTGATATTTGTTTTTAATACTATACATATGTTTATATTAGGAAAACTGAGTCTACAAAACACAATTCAGCAGAGAACACATTAGTTTCGAAATTAGCACACAGTGTGGTTAATGACCTCCCTTAACATACTTAACATGATAATTTTTCTAAAATTAGATTCACAACATGCTTTTCAAAAACACATTTATAGGTGATGTACAGAGATATACAGTTACTATTAAATAACCACGTGACAACCAAGTTTTATTTGCTAATATTTATGTTACCTCTCTGTCTAGCTGAGATGATGTTGTGGTGATCACGCCTGTAGTTGGATGCATAGAAAACAGGGTGGGCGATGCTGGCAACTGCTCAAGGATGGAGTACTTTAGGCGCGTGTGCAACGTGTCAGGTTCATCTTTGTCAGTTGCACATACCTGTCCCACGGTAGAACCTATATATTGAAAAATCATCTTTAATTTCCAAAACTTTTACATTTTCAATTTTCCCCTTATTTCATTCCTCTCCATCTATTTGAAAATGTTCTGAACCACTTCATTATATATCAGAGTAATAAGTTTTATAAGTTGGCGAATTTCATATAAAGTATCATTTCCTTTTAAATATCCCAGCAGCCTAACATTTTGGAATTTGCTGACTATATCCCTGTGTTTAATGTATAATTTTATAAATGTTAATAAAATCTCTCCATGACCTTTTTATTTCTATACTAAAGAATTCTAATTATTCTTTAACCTTTTTCTATATATTCACTGTGTTTAATGTATAATTTTATAAATGTTAATAAAATCTCTCCATGACCTTTTTATTTCTATACTAAAGAATTCTAATTATTCTTTAATCTTTTTCTATTGGTAAGCTTGTACTTAAATTGATCGAATGGGTCAGTTTCCTCTGACATTTCTTGGTTTAGTTAGATCTTTCTAGAGGAAGACTCAAAAACTGCATTCTGCTTTCCAGCTAAACTGGTCCATTTTCACAGGATTGAGAAAACATTTGTATTATTCTCAATAACCTTTATGATCATGCCCAGACTATTATCGATCATTTAATCATTATGGAACATCAGTAAATTTCTTCAAAGTTAAGACCTCAGTTGCTCAAAAGCTTATTCTTTTTAGAGTGTGTCCTCTTAAAAGTACTTATTTTATCTCGCACAAGAAGACAAAGTAACATTTGTTGAATAATATTTCTCAGGCACTGTGCTTGGCATTCCATGTGTATTATGCTTCATTTAATCTTCATAATGATCTTCAATAGTAATATCCCGTGTTACAGATAGGGAAACTAAGGTTTGTTAAGGTTAAGGAAATTGCCCAGGATCACAGTTCATAGCTAGTTAGTGAAAGGTGGAGTAAACTCCACCCAGAGCAGGCCAATAAGTCCCCTTATCCTTCCTTGCCAGCAGGATATGCTGCCTCCCAAAAGCACAGTGAAACTCAGTTTTTGAATTGAAACGTCAGGTTACCAACATGGTTAAAGTGAGTACTCACCAACTCTGCAATTTTCGCCAACTGTAAAAATGTAAGTTTCTTCTGTAAAAATTGGGTAGTTATCATTTTCATCCTCAATTTTGATTAATAGGGGCAGTGGTAGTTCTGGAGTATATCCATCTGGAGTTGTTGCAAAGGCAATTATCTATGAAGAGAGTAAAATTTTTTTAAAAAGGCAAAACAATCTATCAAAATATGGTTCAAACTAGCGTTGGCTTTAACTTGTAGACTGTTCAGCGTTGCAGTATGAGTTTCACCATTCGTTTTTGTATTTGGATGTGGACATAACATTAATGCCATGAAGTGATTAATTTCATGGTGTAGTACAGCATTTTATGTTTAAATATGTCTAATATAATGACGTAAATAATCTTGGTTTCCTCACTATTGCTGTATTGTTATACATGAGTGTAATGGTTTTTACTATTATTTCCCCAAAACAGCGTTCAGGATTATTTTGTTTTGGTTTGCAAGTTTCAGGTGCACGAATTTTAAATACAACTTTCTGGCCCTTTTTTCCCTTTGGATTTTTAGGATTCCAAATTTCTCATGTGCAGTTGACTGAGATATTGTCTTATTTTCTACTAATTAAGATCTCAGGCATATCGATGGTTCTATTTAGATAACCGTCTTTATAGAAATTTTTTAACTTAAAAAAGGAGAATCAGAAATAGAACAAATGAATGGCTGTAAATAATGTGGGGAATATAATTTATTTATGATTTTATAGTATGAATTTCAATTTTAGTTTTTCTCATAATGACTATCATTGAAACAGAAGAACAATACAGATATTTAGAGGGCCATGTTGTAGCAATTTTAATCCTAAATATTTAATTCAATATTTGCCTATCTATTCGGTTCATTCAGTCTACCGATGAATAATTAATTAATTCAAAATAGATGTAAATAAATTAAAATTGAGTTGAGCTAAATCGCTAGGTTCTGTTGGGAAATCAATACAAGATTAGGTTAAATTCTTACATTGTTCTCTCATTCCACCATGGGATGTTACCCAGATGACAAAAAGACCGAATAATTTTAGTTAAGTGCTGTCCATACTCCTTAATTGCTCACCACAAGTTAACTTTCTCTCACTGCAAAGCAACTGAGGCCTAACTTCTAACCTTCACTTAGCTCCTATGGTGTCTCTATCTGTATGTAAAGAGGTTCACAGATTTTTATCTTTTCTGCCAATTAAATAACTCTTTTTTAAAGTGATACTATTTTTTCCTTTTTTAAAAAAATTAAAACTATAATACCAAGAACTTTCTAATAGAATCTAAAGCTATTTATTCTATAAAATTATTTTTGCTTTAAGCCAAGTCTAAGCTATCAGATATAGACAGAGCATAGATGACAAACTCAAAAAACAGAAAAGGGTAAAAGAACTGAGAACGAGAAACAAAATAGCCAAGCTTAACAATTACTAATATAATAGGTAAACTTTAGACTTTACCTCAAAAGAGTCATACTGCTCACGATCTACAGGTCGAGTACAGTACAGGTTTCCAGTATCTCTCTCTACATAAAATAAATTCATGGGTTCTCGGTCAACTCCAGGCCCTCTTATAGAATAGTATATAGTGTAATTTTGTGCTGTATCAGATTGAACCTAGAAAGTAGATATTGTACACATGAGACATATTTTTATTTCAGCAAAACTTTCATCTATATGGTTATGTAATCACATTGCCATTTCATTGAAATAACTACCTGCCAGTTATTATATATGAATAAAAAATGAGAATAAGGAAGCCTAATAATTGAAAAATTTCAAGAGCAATTGGCATGAGGAAAATAATGTAATAGCATCTTAGTTTTCCAGAATAACTAAAAGATATTTTAAAGGCTAAATGAACCTACATGGACTAAACAGTTAAGACTTTTCCTATCTTGGAAAACAAAGTATTCTAAGCATGAAAAATTATCCTGTTTTTTTTTTAAAAAAAAAACCTGAATTTTTATTTTACATAATATTTGATATATTGCATTTAAAATATTCTGTCTGCAGGGCAAAAACTTGGACAATGCTTTCCTTAATTAGTTTTTGTTATTTGTCAGCATCTTCTTTATTATAGGACCTGAGTAAAGTGGGGGAAATGAATGACAATAGAAATGGCATAATATCCTCGCAAGTATGATATTCTGGTACTTGATTCAAAAAGCAAATTTTCCAAGTTGTTTTCAACCTCTTAGTAAGATCTTGACTATGTATCAGGATGATTAATACAATTATTTTCCAACAATATCTTTCTCAACTTTAATGTGCTATTCTCTCAGTTGCATTAAATTTTTTGGCAAGATATAAAGGAGAATTCTCTCTCACCATTTCAAGAACTGAGGGAAAAGAAACTCAACTCATAAATTGAATGGAAGTGGCCATTGATAATGGAAGAAGGCAAGATTTGCTAGAGTTTCCATTAAAATAAAAAGAGAGAGAAAATGTGGATCCGGGATAGTAATTTAAGCAGTGGACTTTGGGATAGTAATAAAAAGGCGTATATGTCTTTCCCCTTCATGGCATTTATTTGCCTTTCATAAGCAATTTCATCCTATATTATGGAAGATGTTTTGGGGGCTTTTAGACTACACCCAGGCTATGATATCCTTGTTGATACAAAACTTCATTAAGGAACCATGTGTTTCAGAGTGCTATATGGGTTTCGCAGTTTTATAAATGACCTTTGTATGATTAAAACTGCAAATAAGTATATGCAGATATAGAGAGATATATTTATACCCATATATTGAAACATATGTGCACATCTTCATTCATTCGTATATTCATACGCCACTATTTTTTAAATAACTGCCTACTCATTGTCTAAATTTTTTTTTTAAAGGGAACTATAGACTTTGATCGTGGAAGGAAATAAATTGTACCTGTTGAAGAAAAAGTGGAAAAGGACCCAAGGAATTCTCCACCATTGAACAAGGAATTGGAGCCCATCTTCTCTTGGCACGTCTTAGAACTTTTTCTTTAGAATGATTTTGCTTTGGTACCTCAATTTAGAAGACAGAAAAAAAGAATAAAGTCAAGAACTACTTTATTCTCAAACATCAGGACTATGATACATCTTTCTCCTCTCATGAGAATTAGCTGGCCGGGTGTAAGACCATGGTAGTGATTAAAAACCATACTAGACGTCAACACTGCAAAGTGGAAGAGAGATGAAATTGGAAGCTTAGAAGCAAAACTGAAAAAAAAACTTACTTTTGCCATATCGCCATGCAAAAACATGGAAGGAGAGATATGCCAAGAAAATAAGTAAAGTATATGCCCTTCTAAGTTTAGTATAAGCATCTTCCACTCTCCACTAACTTGGAAGAGCCAGGGAACCAACAGAGAGATCTGTGTCAGACGAGGAGAGAAACATGTTGACCGCTCTCAATCTGCTGCAGAATAACGGCCAATGATCGAATAGAAGTCATTTTGATTTTGAGTGTCACAACATAATAAGCATGTGTGAGGTCCAAACCTCAACCTAAAACAGTCATCTACTTTCCACGACTACAAGTTATGCTGTCTAAGCATGAGGCCTCCAGAGATAGAGTTTCAAAACTTGTTTTTTAAAATTTGTTCTACGGTAAAGATCAAGAGATGCTCCTCTGTCTAATCTCAAGCTCTCATGCTGTAGCATATCCCAATTTCTCCTTTTATGTCCCAGATGAGAAGGAGTTACAATCCTTAATTAATCTATATTGTGCAATCATTTTCCATCTGAATACTGTGAAATTGTGCCATAGTTTTCATTCTCTTTCAAACTAAATTATCTTATATCCTTTCTGATTCCACATCTTTCCTAGCAATGTTAGTGATACCTGAAGACAATACTTCATTATATTTCATTTTATAATTTGGTATACCTTTATTTGATGCTCTAAAAGGACAAGTATTTTCTTCTCTTCCAGGTTCTCAGTGTCGGAAAGTGTTATGGTAAAATTTCTCTTCTCTGAGGACAAAATAGCATTTGTTGTATAGACTGAACCATCTTCTAAAATTTGGAAATTGGGATCACTTGAATGAATTAGATTTGCAGATTTAAAGCACTCCTTCAGGTTAACTGTAAAAATTACACACAGCAATTATTTGTAAAGTAAAACATGCGATATATAGTTTTAACAGTAATCTATGCATTTGAGGGGAAGCCCAAAACTTTAAATTAACTATATTAACACAATTTTTTCATTTTTAAAAGAATATATGAAATTCTATGGTTAGTTAAGTTCTGCTAAAGATATATATCACTTCTAATACCTACTTTACAATCATTTAAAGAACACATTTGTCTTGAAATAAAGGCATGTAAACCCCACCGTTTGAATATTTAAACCAACAAGAAAAAATTGTTCTTTATTAACTGAAATTAGCTATCGAGTAACACATAAATACATTTGAAGTATGTTAAACGGAATTTAGAAGATTAAAATTGGCAGTTATTCAATTAAAATATTACCGAATTCTTACAACTATTATTAAATAGTAGTAATTCTGTGTTCTCATTAGTCTAATCTTTTCTTATACAATTGAGTTATGTAAAAAATTAATCCCTGAAAAAAACAATATGTGGTAATCAATGTCAATAAGATGCCAAAATGTTTTAGGATAAAAATCCAAAAACGATACCATTAAATTCAAGAAATACTTTCAACACTATTTCTCAATTTTATAGAAGCATGTTATAACATATACCATATCCTTTAACTAACTTAAATATTAATAATTTTTATTACTCATACTAAACCTTTTTATCTACTTCATATAATCATGTTTTCCAACAAAAAAATAATTTTTTCCATTGGCATGATATCATACGCTTACAAATGATAATGTACTATATTAGTTTAAACTCTTAGAGTCAATACAGCTATCCTTCTAAAAGTTACACTAGTTTTACAAAATCCTACCAAATTAAGATTTAATGTATTTTATCAGTTTCTTACCTCTACCAACAAATGTCTTAGCATCTAGTTTTGAGGGAATACGCAATGTCACTTTTTTGCAGGCATCACAGGCAAATGTTAAAATCTAAAAAAATCAAATCAATATTATGCATTAAAAAAATCCTTTAATATATATATAGTTCATATAAATTATAAATTTGTATAATTATAAATCAGTTTATATGATTAACTAAATAACAAAAAACATACACTGGAGTGAGAAATCAGAAAAAAAATTGTATCTAGGAGAAGAATAAAATAATAAACTAAGAGTCATGGCTCACTCCTTCACAAAGCATGTAAACCCAGAGAATTCCTTACCTTCTTGGGCTTTGCTTTCTATTCTGTAAAATAAAGTTAATAGTAATTTCACTAACTTGGTGGCTATATTGAAGAACTAATGACAACCTATGTAAGAGAGTGCTGAAACTATTAGGAAAGCAACACAAGTATGTAAATAGAAAAGAGAAACAAAAACAAATTTAATGAGCCAAACAGTGTTTCAGTTAATTGTCAATTCCTAAATGAGCTATGGTACCAAATCAATAATATCCTAAATAAAACCCCAATGCTTCTAAAGAGTAGTATTAACTCATTGCCGTGGAGTGCTTTGGGGAGTATTTATGTATAACTCCACAGTAACAAGCACATAACTTTGAAACATGAACTTCTAAATGAGAGTTATGGTTATTTTAGAAAATATTTCACTTAAAAATTTTTAAAAGAGTTAGTGATTTATGTTGAACCAATTCCAATACAATATGTATTTAAACACACTGAAACATAATTCTATTTTCTCTGAAACTTTACAATAGATGTTTACGAAAAAAGTCACAATTTTTTCTACAGTTTGACCAAATGCAAGATAAATAAAACTAGCATTTACACTGTTATTTATAAAATCTATAAACATAAATTAGAATCAGCAAAATTTGGATAAAAATTTTTACTTCCAAAACATATTAAAGAACTTTTAATTATCCAATTTAAATTACATGTGAAAGATAAGGTAAAGCAGAGATTATATTTCACTTGAAAATTGGAGATGGACACAATAAAGGGAGTATGTTTGAACTAGAAATTAAAAGATGAGAAGAATTATCACTGGTTACATAGTCAAGAAAGGATAGGAGTAGAGTCATACAACTGAGGATTCCAGTTCAAGGTGACTGAAAGCATACATTCACTTATTCGATCAACATTTATGAATTGCTTACTAGGTGTTAGGCAGTGTTCAAATGCTACAGCAGTGAACAAAGCAAAGTCCTTGACCTCATGGCAATGACATTATAATGAGACAAAAAACTAATACACAAATGTACAAAGGGTCGCTTGATGCCAAGAGATAAATGTTCTGAGAAAAATAAAGCATGGAAGAAAGTGACAAAAGGAAGACTAGAAGCTTGAATAAAATGAGGAAGCAAGCCAGTTCCTCAATGGCAACAGTCTTCCAAGTGAGCTAAACCAGAACAAAAGCCCTGGAAGGGTACTTTACCTGGTGTTTTGGAAGAATAAAAAGGTCACGGTAGTAGTGCCCATTGAGGGATGAGTGATAGGAGATGATATTGAAGGTAGACAATCAGAGGCATATCATGTAGGGTCTAAAAGGCCATAGTAAAGAGTGTAGATTTTATTCAGAATACAAAGAGAAACAACAGTGGGTTCAGGAGCATACATTTACATAGAATCATTCTGGTGGCTATTTGGACTACAGAGGAGCCAAAGTGGAAGCAAGGAGATGAATTTGGAAGCCATAGGAGGAATCTAAGAGAGTGAAGATGATAACTCGGACTAAGGTAAAAATGGGGAAGAAGGTAAGAAATGGCTGAATTAAGACATTACTTTGGATAACAGTGTCCTTAACATCCATTCATTCATGCATTCCACAAGCGTTTACTGAATCTCTTCTATGTATCAGACACAAAGCAGTAAACATGATCTTCACAAAACACTCCATTCAAGGGTAAAACATATTTGTAATTTCAGTAAAGTAAGATAAATGCTATGACAGGGAAGTACAGTGTAGTATGGGAGAGCAGGAGGAACTAGTTTCATGTAAGAGCCAGGTGACTCCAAGTTAGCCATGTCGAGACAAGGCAAAACCGATATGTTCCAAACACAGGAATGGCACATGTGAAGGGTCAGAGATGACATAGACCTGAACATGAAATGTAGAATAGATGATGCTAATAGCACATGAGGGACAGAAGTTCAAAATGGATTCAGAGAAGTAGATGTGGGACAGACTGTGAATGGCACTGGCAAAGTATATGGATCTTATTTCCTAAAGAGAACGAGAAACCAAAGATTTGTTTTAAGCAAAAAAATTACATAAGCAGATTTTGATTTGAATAAGGTAATTCTGACCAGTATGGAGAATGGATCTGGGAACAACTTTCATTTCCAATAATGGCAGCTAGGTCACTCAGACAAACCCCTACACCAAAACTGAAAATAATAGATACATTTCTTTTAACCACCCTAAAACATCTAGCAAGGAATTGCAAGGCAAAAACTGAGGACAAAGTTTGGACACAGAGTGGTAACCAGAAACAACTTCTGATCTGAAAAGATTTGACTCTGGTTTTTTGGACCTCATAGCAGAGAGTTGAAATCAAACCATGGGCCGGCCTAAGATCTAAAACAAGAGCCCACATTAACCCGGGACCCAAATGCAAAACCTTCAATGTAAAAGTGAGCTGGAAGTACTGGCCCTTGCATAGATTTGAGATCTACATTCATACAAGTTGTTTGGTCTAGGAACCTCAAGCCATTAATTAGCTTAAAGAAGGTCTGGTATGTGATCGTCACCATGAATGCTGAAAGACATTTGACCGAATTCAATAATCATTCTTAGATTTTTAAAAAGCTCCCTCCCCCAAAAAAAATAGGAATCAATAAGTACTTCTGTTAAAGTAGGCAGATAGACAGATATAAACAGGAAAAAGAGAAACTCACAAGAGAACAGATGTCGTCACCATGAGCCCTGATAAGCCCTTAGAGCTCGAAAACCAATCCTGACCCAGAGACACATCTGCTCTTCCCCAAAACAGCACATGTGCGACCAAGCCCCTCTTGTCCTTAACCTAACCCTACCCTAATTATACAGCCATTATAAGAAATTAACATTGCGGTTAACGATGTATTCATCATGTACCTGATGTCATGACAGCTCTGAAAGGGCCAGAAACTGCAAGAACAGGGGTGTCTCTCAAGTTCCAAGAAAAGTCATTCCCTTTCCCCAGAAAAACCGCCCAAAATCACAAATATTCCACCCTAGTTAAATCAGTAGATAAAGTCCCTACCCCACGAAGAAATGGCTCAGCTCCCTCTCGAGCTTGCCGGCACTCTCATCTGAGTGTACTTTTGCTTTCAATAAACTTGAGCTATTGCTTCACTGTCCGTGAATTCTTTCTCCTGACGTTCACGAGATCCTGGTCAACTGCCCAGTGACATTTCTTCAATATGGTTTTTATATTATATTATAATCACAACATCAGTGGGAAAGCACTAGTGGTAAACTCACAGGCTTTCTAAGGTCATTATTTGTAGTTAACATTACATTAAAGTGTATAAGGCAAGAGGAAAGCATTAGATAGCATATAAGTTGAAAAGGAAGAGGTAAAGAAAAATCTCTATTTGCATTTGATATGACTATTTACCTGGAAAACCCAAGCAAATCAACTAATAAATTACTGTAAAACAATGAGAATTGCAGTAAAGGAGTAGCAATGACTATTAAAATACAGAAATCATTAGTCTTCATACACATAAATAAAACCAGTTAAGTAACATAATGGAAAAAATCATTTTCAAAAGCAATAAATAGAATTCCAAGGAGTAAACTTAACAAGAAACATATAAAATCTATTTAAGAAAAACATGAAAACATTTCTGAAGGACACAAAAGTAGACTTGCACAAAAAGAAAAATACACCATTATTTTGAAGGAAAATTCAACAACGTAAATATATTCTCATTTTATGATCTGATATAAATCCCACCAATGTTTTTTTTCTGGAACTAAACAAGCTGATTTACAAGGTCATAAGGAAAAATAAATAAGAGTAGACAAGAAAATTATGAAAAAGAAAAGCAATGAAAGCATATTAGCCCTAGTACATATTAAAAGATCCTGTGAAGTCTCAATAATTAAAACAATGCAATATTGGCATATGAAAAACTGAAAGATATTAGATTCATACAAATTGGAAAGGAAGAAGTAAAACAGTTTCTATTTGCATCTGATATAACTGTATGCTGTCCACAAAGGTTGTAACTTTTTGTTACACTCACCACAACTTATAAGAGTTTCTATTGCTTCACATTCTTGCCTACACAGCATGTTGTTAAACTTTTGGATGTTTAACAAATAAGAAATGGCATTTCGATGTAGTTTTAAATTAATTTTTCTTATTATGAATGATGCTGAGATATTTTTATCAGTCATTTTTATTATTTTATGGGAAATTTTCATATCCGTGTTCATGTTAGACTTCTTGATTTATATTTAGACTTCTTGACTTCTTCACATAGAGCTCTTACATAAGAGTCTTTTAAACATGATCTGCAAATATTTTTTTCTACTTTATCAGTTACCTTTAACTTTGCTTATGATGTTTTGTTTGGTTTAGTTTAGTTTTTTGCAAAGGACAAGTGTTGCGTATGTGTTTTAATATAATTGATTTTCTCAATTTTAACAAATGACTTTTGAAATCTGAGCGCTAAATTGGCTTCTTTGACTCGAAATTAAATAGAAATTTATCATGTTTTCTTCTATTATCTGCATGGTACTATATGTTATATTTAAATCTTTCATCTGTTTGGAATTTCCTGTGGCGTTCTGCATGAAGTATGGATTCAACTTTATGTTTTGCTAAATGGCTGCCTAGATCAAGTACTATAGTCTCATACTATATACCATATGTATATGATAATGGGAATTATTCAATTTATTTATTCACTTACACCTGGTTTCTTCTAAAAAGAAAGTTCTGTGTCTAAGTATATACAAAGCAATGCTATTTATGTATATGATATATAGTATGAGACTATATATATGTGTGTGTGTGTGCGTGCACATATATATATATACATGGACACATATATATAATACAGAATGATATAAATGTGTGTAAATATATGTGTGTATATACATATCCTCAACAATGTGATATGCCAACAATCATAAAATAGCTTTCTGTCTAGTCATATACAACCTTTATGGAGGGGAAAGGGAATTCGTAACATCTACTACATATACTTTTATCTGGCAATCCCATTTCTGGTAATCTATTCTATTGATACACCTATGCATATATGAAATAACATATATACAAGTTTATACATTGTGACATTATTTGTAATAGCTAAAAGTAATAGCAGAGGTAAGGGATAGAAGAAATTTGAGATATTCTTGAATGTAGATTTAATGGGACTTGATGATGGAATAGGGAAGGAGAACAGTGAGGAATTAAAAACAAACAGCTTCTAGAGTTTTTACTTAAGAAATGATGTGCATTGTAGTGTCATTTATTGAAATATAGGACACTAGAAGAAAAGCAATATTGTTTGGGAAGATAATAAATGCTATGTCACACATCATGCATGGTAAGTAGAGATACAGAGGCTTACTGTTCAATGAAGATATCTGAACCTGCAAAATAAATTTAGTTTATGGAGTCACCTGTATAATATTTTAGAGATAGGACCTAGAATAGAGAATACAATTGAGTGGTCGGGAATGTTCAAAGAAAAAAGGAGTGAATTTCAAGAATCATGGTGCAATCTACAAGGTGGAATTGTATAAGGAATGATTTGGATTTAGCAATTAAAATGCCTGATGACCATAGAAAGGGAAGCTTCATTAGGTGTTTAGACAGAAGCCAGAGTTAAAAGTGATGACGATATGTATGAAGTGAGGCAATATTAGGAAGTGGGGAGAAGCTGATTTGTGGAATGGTGAAGGGTTTTGGGGTTGTATGGGAAGCAGGAAATGTCAAGGGTGTGCCCAGAAGTCATCCTTATTTAATAATACCTTTCACTCAAATAGTCTCTTCACATCTATCACATTTGAGGCTCACAACCACAATTGCCTGAGGCTGGCAGGGATCTGCAGAGATGCGCCCACCACACCAGCATCAGAACAACTTGAGAGTCTCACACCAAGCCTTCCAGCTTGAGTGGAGAAGGAGAGGTGCAGCCAGAGCCCGGGCTCTTTTGTCTCCACCCCACTTCTGGTCTATCCTGCTTTGAAGCCAATGAAGGACACAGAATGGGAATTATTCAATTTATTATTCACTTACACCTGGTTTCTTCTAAAAAGAAAGTTCTGTGTCTAAGTATATACAAAGCAATGCTATTTATTGTTCCCACCTCTCTTCCTTCAAAGAACAATTAACCAATGGAGTAAAAAGAGGTGGCAACTTTATTAAGAATGTAACCGAAATTCATTCGTCATCAACTATACATTTTGTGACTCATTTATTCTATTCTTGGTTTCCTCAACTGAAAATGTTAACTGCTGTGCGCCTGGCCTTTTCGGGTATTAATGTGTCCAGGGAATTTAGTTAAGGTTTTCAAGTCCATGGAGTTCCTTGGAAAAGACACTGTAATAATAACAACTACAATTTCGTTACGTAGAATTTTAAGGAATTCGGTGTAAAATGAGAGCGGTAAAGAAGGGGGAATTATCCGAATGTTTCAGTCCCCCAGTTCCACCACTCCCAGAAGTCTTCCCTCTGTCTGGCTGTTCATCCCCTAGTCCTTCAGGTTTAACTGGAGCCACAACGCCTGAGGGTCAACGTGAAAGGCCATCGCCGACTCGAGCACTCTCTCGCATCCGGTCTATTTAACTCCTTCTAGGGGACCGAGGAAGCCCGGTCTGTGGAAACTTTGATCGCAAACTCTCCCAGTGGTTGCTCCCTCGCACTGGATCCTGTGTCTTCCAGTCACCCAATGAGATCCCAATCTTTTCTGCCTGGAAGGAAGGTTGTCCCGCCCCAAATAACGCCACCCGCTTCCGCTCCCAGCTCTGGGTGGGTAGGGTCTTTGCTATTGGCTATCGTGTTTTTTCAAGTGGGAAGGAAGCGGGAGGGCAAGGGCCAGAAGAATCCAAATGCCTCCAGGGGGAAGAGATGACAATGACCATTTTCTCCAAAATTAAAGAGAGGGTAATGCCGACAAAAAGTGGGAATTATATAAAGGTTCACCTGCGGCCCGCCCATCTACGATGTTTAGGAGCAGAGGATCGAGACCACTGAGGCGCGACAGAGCAATCCCCCTTGAAGGAGCGTAGTCCTCTTTCACCCAAGGACTGCGCTTCGAGCAGCGTCCGCCCAGAGGCTCCGCTTTTCCGTGGCCTGAACAGGCAGCGAGGTAGAAGCGGACCGCACCTTTCTGGGGAGTGCAGGAGGTTCCAAGCAGCACTGCGCTTCCCGCTGGTACCCAGAGGCTAAGCTTTCGGATGGGCGTTTGCGCCTCATGCCTCCTCTACCTGCCTGTGCTGATTATATCTACGGGAGACACCCTACTCTTCTTCGGGATCGTGGCGCCCAAGTCACCACCCTCTGTCTTCTCTCCCCGACCCGAACGACTCCGTTCTCTAGCCAGCGCGAGGCCCATTAACACCCATTTGGCCCGTCTCTCCCACCCACCCCTGCTCCCAAAGTGTCCCCTATTGTCCCCCAAGCAATCGGAGCCCCCTCCCGAGAGCCAGTGGCCCGGAGAGCCACTCACCGTGAGGGTCAGCAGGAGCTGCCAGCAGAAGGCTCCGCTCCAGCAACGTGTGGCTGGGGCCGCCGCCATAGGAGGACTCGCGACAGGTCGCCCGCCCAGGCACCAGGAGGCCGGAGTAGAAGGGCTCGGAGGGGCGAAGGGCCGCGGCCCCGGCGCTGGCTGGGTTGGCTGCTCCGCAGAAGTGCGAGGCGGAGCAGGTGGAGCGCGGAGAGAGACGCTCTTCTCGATTTCTCTGAAGCTTCTGCCTCTCACTCAAGGGGCTTTTCCTCTGGAGGAGGGTGGGGCTCCAGGCGCGTCCGAAAGACACCAATCTGCCCCTCCTTAGTATTTTCTTAAGTCTTCATTTCTTTAAGAGCGCGACAGGTGGAAACTCCCTCTCGTCGCCACCCTTTTGCCTGAGCTAGGTGTTTCTCACCAGCGGACGCCACCTATATGCCCCATCTGTCCCCCGCCCCGGTGTCCGCCTGGAGGATTTGCAGCTGGCCCTGCCCAGCAGAAACCCTGACTCTACAAAGACTCCCAGAACGCGCGGGCCACGGGAAAGGGCGCGTGTCCGAGCGCGCTCCTGGTTTAGGCTCCGCCCCGAGCTCTGCCTTCTCGGACCGCAGCTTACCTTCCCCTGGGGTCAGCAACAGACCTGCAAAGACCGCCTGTCAGCTGGAGAGGTCTGATTTATGTCGCAGCTGCTTAAGGCTCACCTGTTAGAGGGTTGACTTCAGGGAGACTTTTACAAATTTTGCCGGAGTAAATTTACTGCAGACGTTCAAGTGCATTTCTGACGTGGTTTTCAAGTGCAGTTCTGACGGGACCTTTCGTTGAGGTCTTGGGTGTTGGGGTTTTTTTTTTAAAGAAATTTCATGGTCAATATAACAATGATACAAGAAAATTACCATATGTTAAAGACAATTATACATTAAAGACAATGATATAAGAAAATTATCATATGTTAAAGACAATTATAAAAATCCAGGCTACGAGAAAATATTTTATAGGTAAATATATTATATATANTCTCTCTATTTCTTGGGTTGCTCAAGTAACCTCTCAGGCCTCAGCATTCCCACTTGTTAAGTAAGATAATAAAGTGATACTGGATGCTATCTGTGGTCACGTTCTCATTTAAAATTAAACTAGTTAGGCTTCTTGTGGTTGATATTTTGAGAAAATTGGCTGGAAATCGGTGTTCATTTCTGATAGAAAGTTAGAACCAGAACTGTCCTTAAAGAGAACAAACAGCAACAGAAGGCCTTGGGGGCACATTTATGCAGCCTAGCTTCACAATCTTCTAATTTCAGAAACTAAAGATAGTAATGGCAACAAAAAAAAACTCCTTCACTCACTGATGTGTACATAAAGACAACTCTCCCTGTATTTCATGATTCCCACCAGTCTTCCGACTACTGGGGAGGAGAGTCTATGTGGACATGTGATCCTTAAGGTGAATTTCTCTTCGAATGATGTATGACAAAGATCGGAACCCAAAAACAAAGGAAACAGAAACCTCAAGTAAAATAAACAAGATTAACGGAAATGGTCTAGTTATTTTACGGGTGAGAGTAGAGAGGAAAACATCTGATAACCACAATAAAATGAGCACAATTACTTACCTCTCAGAATTGTTGCCAGATTAAGTGATATGATGCAGGAAAGATATGCAGAATAAAGTCTGGAATATTCTAACTGCTCCCTAAGTGTTACTCTGTATGGGTAACAAACCCTCTTTCCAGTCATATCTCTAAAACCATTCATATCCCACCCCAACCTCATCCCTATGACAGCATCCTAGTTCCTGATCTTCCAGTACTTTTTCTCAGATCCTGTTCTAGGACTAAGTCCCAGCGTTAATTCACTTACCGCCTCTAAATCCTTCAACCCCTTCCCCCTCAAAACAACCCCCCAGGCCTTGTCTGACACAAATGGGTGAACTATACAACACTAAGATGAGATGCTACAGTTTATGCTAGTTGTGTACTTTATGAAAGCTTGGACTAATTTTTCAAAAAAAATCTTATTATAGTGGAAGAAAAATTTTTTTTAATTGTTGCCTTGTCCAATAAATAAAATATTTTTAAATGCTGTCCATATTTCTTTGAAATTCACTTTTCAAAGTTGACCTCAGTAAAACATAGCACACTTATCAAAATCAATTTCCAGTACTTTTCAAAATGTACTTTTGAAATACATAAGGGATAGAATGTACAATAAACTATAAATCAATTCTTAGTATATTACTTTTTACTTAATAGACCGTCAATAAAAACAAACCAATGAATGAATTCTTAGGCAATTATGTAGAACAGGATCCGAGATTGTTCACAATGGTCTGCCTTTAATAGATGCCATTAACATATGTCCCCCAGGAGTTCTATAAGTGAATATGTCCTTAAAACTACAAAACATTCATTTCTTTGCTTTACGAATTAATTTGACAAGTAATTAATGAGCACCTATTATGTCTCAGGCTTTGGCCTCATCACTGGGAATGCTGTGGTGAACAAGATAGAAAGGGCACTTGCTCAAGGGAAGCACCTAAGGAAGTATTTAAAAAATGGGTAGGACGAGAATTCTCTAGCTGAGATTTACATCATGCTGACTCCTTAAAAGAAAAGAGATTAATCTCAAGTTAAGTGCAAAATCAAATATAAACAGCATTCTGCAAGGATGGAAAACTACCAATATAAAAATCATGTGTTAATATCTATTCATGGATTATAAAATGTTACCTGCTCCTTAAATGGACCTAGAGGGAAGAAATTCGTTGTTCTGTGAGATCATCTAGTCTCGAACGTACTTGCTTTTGGCTTCTTTGACAGCAACATCTCTTGTTTTCTTCTTCGCTTCCTAGCATTCTCTCTGGCTGGCTCTTTTGCTCTGGCTTCTAAACATGCCACACACAAACACATCTGTATTTTCTCAGACCTTTGCCCTTAGAAGGCTCCTTCTCCATAGGTGCTTTGTACATGCTCTTTCCTCTTCCTGAAACTTTCTTCCATCCCTCTGGCCTGTTTAACTTTCACCCATTCTAGGAACAACTGCTTCTTTTTTAGAGCGCTTGTCACAATTTCAATATTAAATTTGAGCAATTATTTTATTAAGATTTGTTTCTCACCAAAGACTGTCTTTTTTGGTCCACTTTTGTATCTTCAGCGCTATCCATCATGAATCCTGGCACATAGTCAGTAGATGCCTAATAAGTATTTGTTGAATGACTGAGCTAATGAACAAATGAATGAATGACTTCTGAGAACTTTGGGGACAAGTAATTCTTTACTTTTCTTTTTCTATTTTTCGAATTTATTTATTTTAATTCATTTTAAGTATACAATCTCGCCAATTGCTCCCTCCCTCCCCTGACCCTCCACCTAGCCAACGTATTAATGCAAACTGTATTCCCTATGCCGTGCTCCCCATCCTTGTGCCCTTCCATCAGCTACTAATTTGTACTTCTTTAACCCTTCATCTCATTCTCCCTGCCCTGCAACCTCCCCTCTCCTCCGTCCGTCTCCAAATTGTCCACTATATTTGTGAGTCTGTTTTTGATCAGTTTGTTCTTTTTATTCCTTAGATTCTGCATATAAATGAAATCATATAGTGTTTATTGTTCTCTGACTTAAATACCTTCTGGGTCCATCACAACAATATCTTTTCTCATCCCCTTCCTTTTCACATGTAGGGGTCTTGTTTTCTTATCCTTTCAGCCACTCTATCTTTTGGTAGGAACACTTAATTCTTTTCCATTTAAGGTATTTATTGATAAGAATGTAGTTGTTACCATTCTTTATTACTGTTTTTGGTACATGTTTTTTCTTCTTAAAGAAGTCCCTCCAACATTTCCTGTAATACTGGCTTGGCGGCGATGAATTCCTTTAGCTTATTTTTGTCTGGGAAGCTCTTTATCTGTCTTTCAACTCTAAATGATAGCTTTGCTGGATAAAGTATCCTTGGTTGTAGATCTTGGGTCTTCATCATGTCAAATATTTTGTGCCAAGTCCTTTTGTTCTGCAGTTTCTTTTGAGAAATCAGCCGCTAGTCTTATGGGTGTTCCCTTATAAGTAATTATTTGTTTTTTTTTCCCTTGCTGCTTTTAATATTCTTTCTTTGTATTTAACCTTTGGCATTTTAATTATGATGTGTCTTTGGATCCCTGATTTTTGGAATTCTCTGAGCTTCCTGGGGTTTTATGTCCATTTTCTTCACCAGGTTAAGAAGTTTTCCATCATTATTTCTTAAACAGCTGTTCAACATCTTGATTTTCTTCACTTACGCTGATCGGATGGATATTTTGACCCGTACTAGTGTCCCATATGCTCCTTAAATTATTTTTATTGTCTTGGCCTGTTATCTCTTGCCTTTCTGATTGTGTGTCCTTGGCTTTCCCATCCTCCAGACAGGACGTTTGATCCTTTTTTTAGTCCGCTTTGTTTATTCCATTTAATATACTTCTCATCTCAGATAATGTGTTCTTCATTTCAGACTGGTTCTCTTTTATAATTTCCATTTCCATTTTTATGTTTTTATCTTTTTGTTGAAGTTCTCACTGAATTTATCTACCCTTCCCAAAGGTTCATTGAGCATCTTTATAACTAGTTTTGAACTCTGCATCTGTTAGATTACTTGACTCCATTATATCTGGAGCTCTGTTCTGTTCTCTCATATGGTTTCTGCTTCTTTGTCTTCTCATTTTGGCTGTCTTTCCGTGTCTGTTTCTATGTACTAAGCAAAGCTCCTAAGTCTTCCGGTCTTATCAGTGTGGATTTGTGTAGTAGGTGTCCAGTAGCACAGTCCTGAGAGGAGTTCAGCTGCAGTCCAAATTTAGCCCAAGCCTCTACCCCTCTGGGGCCACCTGTTAAGATTCAGCAAGCAATCCACAGATGCTGTGCTTACAGTTGCCTCAAAAGGCCACACCAGAAACCGAGGTCAGCTGCCTCCAGTGTGAATCTAGGCACTGCTCAGCAAAGAGCACCTGACTCATTGAGGATATACTTGGATATGGCCTGGGTGGGGCCACAAGTTGGGGGAGGTGGGATTTCAGGGAATCCTCTGGGCTGAGGGATCTTTGTTATCCAGCTTGATGACGTCACAGCTATGGCCGCACTGTGTCTGCGCACTGGGAGTGGGGAGGTCCCAACAGGAAACAATGGCTACTGCTGGCACTTCTGTACAGAGTGAATATCTCCTCGGCCCTCACTCCAACAATGTCTCCCTGCAAGTCCCTGGTGACCTTTGCACACAGCCAAATGGGCACTGGTGCTCAGAGTGAGCAGGTCCACTGAGAAAACCTTCTCATGAATATGGCCCCTTTAAGAGTCTTCTGCCGCTGCTGCTGCCACAGCCTCTGTCTTACTCAGCCGCAGGAGACCAGGCAGCCCCACATCCTCACCCCATCCTACCTTGTGCTGTTGTGGGTGCTTTCTTGGATTTCTCCTTAGCTGTATAGCTCATTTATCTAGATCCCAGGCAATTTTTCCTTGATGCCTCTCTTTGTTTCCATCACAACTTTGATTTGGTCGCCAGAAGGATGAACGGAGCCTCTATGATCTACACCATTTTTTCTCCTCTTTTTCTATTGTTAATGTTATTGTAATAACTATTAAAATGATATCTTGAGTCAAATTTGCTGGGGGGCTGTTCCTAACCTAATCTCAAACATGACGGGCATGTATTAGTATATTTGTTGAAATGTGAGATGGGCCTACCAAGAACTTCTAGTGTAATTTTGGCACAAGAACAGACAAATAGGCTAATGGATTTTAACTTAGAATTCAGGGAGAGACCAGTGCATAAATGGGAACTTAATATCTGATAAAACTGTTGGCAGCATACACCACTGAGAAAAGAAAAAAATTATCTAGTGGTGGCATTGGGAAAACTGGCTCATAGTTAGAGAAAAATAAAACTGTCCCCCTACTTAGTGCTCCATACAAAGTGGCCTCCAGATGGGTTAAACTTTCCTGTGATGATGAAGACATAAAGTTAATGGAAACAATATAGAACAACATCTACATGACACGAGTAGAAAGAGATTTTTGAAACAAAACCCAAAAAGCATATACTATACAGGAATAAAAGATACATTTGGTTACATTAAAATTTAGGCTTTCTATTCAACAAAGGAAACCATGAATAAAGTTAATAGACAGATGATAGATTGGAAGAATACATTAGTTATAGCTAAAACAGACAAGGGAATAATATCTATAACATACAAGGAACTCCTACACATCAATAAGAACATGACAGGAACCTCAACAGAAAAAAAAATGGGTAAAGATATCTCCCAAAAAGATATACATATATATGACCAGGTATTTTACAATAGAGGAACCTCAAAGCCTACAAAGTATATTTTAAGAAATCAGAGAAGTACATGCTAAAATCATAAAATATTGGACTGACGAAAAATAAGAAGCCGTTTCTCCCTTGTCAGAGTTATTCCTTAATTAAATCTAACTCTCCATCTCCCCATTTGCTACACTTATAGTTGACTATGGCTTGAGGTAAATACACATCCAAATTCAGGAGTCTGACTTTAAGGCCATGATCAGTATCTAAAGCAGGCCTTGATTCTGCCCTGCGAGCGTACTCTGTTTGTTTGCCTAGTCCACTCACTTCCCCATTCTCCTCAACAATATTTTCATACCTCCTTATCTCTGCCCAAACCTCCTGTACATCCTCCTCTATCCTCACTTTCCATTACTGATTTATCTCTCTAGTTCACGGAAAAAATAGAAATTATCAAGGTGAATGTCTATAAATTTCCCCACACCTATCCACCTGCCTACATCTGTACCACATACACAGCTTTTCCTTTGATATCATGGAAGAACTGCCTCTGTTTATGGCTAAAGTCCAGTTGGGTGTTCATTTCCATCTTCTTCCACTCAAGGACATTGCTCTA
Source organism: Pteropus medius (assembly GCF_902729225.1). Lineage (NCBI taxonomy): Eukaryota > Metazoa > Chordata > Mammalia > Chiroptera > Pteropodidae > Pteropus > Pteropus medius. The sequence continues at coordinate 32,343,897 of NW_024340849.1, read as the reverse complement.
GCAATTCTACTCCTTCTTTCCTACTTCATCAATTTAATCCCTCTCTATCTTCTCCAAGAATATATAAACAAAACTAAGCTACAATTAAAAACCCATCAGAAATCTCTACCTCTCTATATTTTATTTCTCTCCATACCTATGACACCTCATTTCTCTGTTGTCTCTTACAGAAAAAAATCTGGGGAAAGTTATTCTATATTTACCATCTTCTCTTTCTTTCCTCATTAACTCTTGAACCCCTTCTAAACAGGTTTTCTCTCCTACTACTTCTATTCAACAACGGACACCATGAATAAAGTTAATAGACAGATGATAGATTGGAAGAATACATCAGTTATAGCTAAAACAGACAATCTTCATTCGGTTTCTGTTTTTCTTTCTCTGCTTCACTGATTTACTCCTCTTCATCTCCATTACTTCTTACTAATGGAATGCCCCAAAACTCAGTTGTTGAACCTTAATTCTGGTTGTATCTCTCCCCCACTCCCTTGCTGATCTCATCCAGCCTTCTGACTTTAAACACCATCTCCATGTTATTGACTGGCAAATCTAAAGCTCTATCCTGGCCTCTCCATTGAACTCCAAGCTCCAACCATCTACATGGAATCTTAGCTTACATGACTAGTAAGCATTGCAAAGTTAATCTTTCCAATTCTGAGCACTTGATATTCTCTATTAATGCCCATCCTTTAGTCTTTTCCCTTTCAATTAATGGCAACTCCATCCTTCCAATTATTTAGGCTGAAGTATCTTGTAGGCTTCCTTGGCTCTTCTTTTTCTCTTATATTCCAAATCCAACCTGTCAATCCAATCCTATAAACTCTTCACCTTTAAAATATACCTAGAAGACACTCCCTTCTCACTGTCTTCATGCAGTCCAACCCACTGTCATCTTTTATCTAAGTTATTCAAAAAAATCTTTTAAGTGATCTTTCTACTGCCAACACTACTTTCTTCTGTCTATTTTCAACCCAGCAGCCAGATCGCCCTTAATAATAAATAAACTGGATCATGATGTTTCTCTACCTAAACTCCTCCAGAATTATTCCAAAATAAAAGATTTTTTTAAATGTCCTCCACGGGTTTCTCATCTCATTTAGACCAAATATAAACTATTTCCAGTCTCCCGGGCCTTCCACACTCCACTGTGTATCTCTCTGACTCCAACTCTTACTACCCTCCTGCCACACATTGTGCCGCAGCCATGCTGGGCTTTCTAGAAAATGCAGTCAGTAAAACAAAAACCTGTTGGGTACTTCAAATCTTTTCTAAACTTTTCAAGGGATTTACTTAAAACGCAGCAACCATCTTTAAAATCTTCCCCCCTCCACCCCTGTGGCTAACCTTCTCAATATCTTTCATACGGTTTGCTGTTGCTTCCTGAAATTTTAAATGTAACTTTTTTTCTATTTCTCCCTTTCTATTTCTCAATAAACTAAATAAACTAAAATAAACCATCTCATTCTCTGAGCTCTTTTTCCCCCTCCATCTCTTCATTCTTCTCTTTCTCTTTTTTATACCAAATTTATTGAGGTATAATTCACATCCTCTTTCTCACATTCATTTTATTTCTCTCAGTAGTAATTCTCACTAACATATTACTGATGAGCTTGATTTTCATAACAAAGACCTAAAGCGTAGAGTGGGGGTGAGGAGTGGGGGAATGGGAGGAAGGAAGGAAAAGTATTTAAGGAGTAATTCCTAGCCTGTCCACACTGAGCAGAGGAAAGGAAAGATGCTTTCAATATTTATACAGAAAAAAGCAATTATACCTCTTGTTAGATAAGAAGCTAAATAAAACGTGGTTCTTGCCCTAAATGAGCTTCCAGTGTTGGAGATGGATTAAATGGATATTAAGTAATAAAGAATGGGAAGTGAGGGTAGGAAACATCAAGTATGTCATGTCCTTTCTTTCCAACTTTGAGACAAGAAGTATCTTCCTGGAATTCCCACAAATACTTTAAAATTTTAAAATTTGCAAAACTGAACCCCATTACCTTGTACTTAAGTTTCATAATATTCCCACTTACTCAAGAAAAAAGCCCGAGAGTCACCTCAGACACCCTCTCTTGGCCTCACCTCATCCCACCAGTCTCCGGGTTCATTGCGGTATTTGATCCCTCCTCTCTCATCAGGATCATCTTCACTGATCTTCCAGTTTTAAACTTCCTCCAACCCATCCTCCATAACAGTGGTTTTCAAATTCTGTTTCTTAAGACTCTAGTAGTTCTTGTGTTTTGCTTGTTTTGTTTTGCTATAGGTTGTTTGTTTTTGAGAATCTGTACTTCAACTTGAACTAGAATGCCTCTTTCCATTTTACTCGGGTAGACTTCCCCATGTAGGGGAAAGCACTTCAAGTCTTCTGTGTACACACAGGCTGTGATATGCCTCTGCTATTTAGCTGACCTAGGTGTTGTAATTTACAAATCTGTCTCCTCATTAAGTTTTTATTCTTTGTATGCTCAGATAATTGCAGAATTCCAGGTTTAATATGTGTTTGAACAAAGAGTGGATGATATCGTTAGTAACAAAGATAGGGACAGAAGAAACATGCCAGCTTAGGAAAGAGTTAAATAATTTACTTTTGAAGACACTGAATTTGAGATTTCAGTAAGCCAGCAAGCTGGAAATAATTAGCAAGCAATATGGATCTGGAATTCAAGAGACATCCAGTCTGGAGGTGCAGTCTTGATAATTACCAGTATGTGGATAGTAAGGGCAACTCAAATTGAAGCAATCTGTCTAGTTAACCCATTGATTCTGATGTGGAGAGGATCGCTTTGATATAAAAAATACCGTGTTGTGTCTTCCTCCTTCCCACAGACATTTGCCAGCTGAAGATTAAAATTTCCATTGTAGAAGAATATAAACATGTAAAATATTTAACACAAATTCATAGAGCATATTTTTCTTTAGTATTAAGAAGCTATAAACATTTTTTCCATTGTATTATGGATATGAGGAGGTCATTTCAAGAGAGATGTTCATTGGGCGATCATTGGTCAGACTTGCATTTAAATCCTGGCTCTATGAAAACCTTGCAGTCTGATCCTGTTTAAGTCAGCTAAGTTCTCTCAGCCTCAGTTTTCTTGTCAGTAAATAGGAATAATAGCACCTAAACTGAGAAGTATGTTATTAATATTTTCAGTGAGATAGCATTTTGTGAACACATTCTGTAATACTTGCACATAGTTGGTGCTCAATAAATTTCTTCAACATTTATTGTTTTCCCTCCAATGCCAGGCATTGTTCCAGGCATGAAGATCCCTGCTCTGGTAGAGTTTACACTCCAATTCGGGGAAGGAAGAAAAAGCAATAAACAATGAACATAATGAGGAAACAAATTACATTGTATGCCAAATAGCAACATGGTCCATTTTATTTTGGAAACTCACATAGTGCAAGTAATCACAAACTTCATTGCCTGCAGAGGCCAAAAAATAATCAAAATAAATGTCAGTTTGGTTGAAAATAACATCCCTTTGTTATTATTCTGCTTTTGAAAAAGATAAGAGTACAGAGAGTATCTCTTGTCTCCCCCAATCTACATTCAGAAAACAATAAGTGGCAGTTGAGAGCCTTCCTATCTGAGACATGAATGGCAAGTTTCAAAGGACATTGGCATTGGCAGAGGGCACTGGGAAAGCCACTTGTCACTTCCAGCCAACTAGTGGCTTTTGGGAATATAGACTCACTGTTACCAGATCTCTCAATTAGTCAAGTGACAAATTTACATTTCAGTTGAAATATTCTGATTTTTAATATAGAAATTTATTCATAATTTTTTTCAATTGTAAAAGCTGCCTTTCTGCCCCATCCCCAATGCCCCAGCCTGAAGATGTGATCAGGCTTTAATCTCTGAAAAAGACTGTTATATTTATGTGACCTTAAAAGTTGTTTTTGCTTTGCAATATTTTATAAAACTTGACAAGTAAAAGAACATATTTTTCTACTATAACTATACAATCCCTTAACTATTATATATATAAGGAATAAATATTTTGCTAAGAATCATATTTATCTGGAGCAGGGTAACATTGCTTACGAATAAGAAACAGTATTCCTCCTGCTCCTGGATTGCCTCATATTATAATTAAACATCTTCTTTAGTTACAGTGCCCTGATTTTGTTCAGCTGAAACATTATATTTTTCATTCTTTCTTACAGATAGGAATGGATATATGACTAAATTCTCTCAAGGGTATGTAGGCAAAAGTTCTTAGAGTAAGCTCCTGGAAATGTCTTCTAAAAAAAAGTCTTCCCCCTTCCTCTTTTTTATTTTTTTAACCTGTGGTGACTGAAGTTGCATTAATCACCTTGTGATTGTGAAGCGATTTGTACAAAGGACAGTTGAGCAGAAAAAGTGAAGGCTCTCGGGACACTGATGATGTTAAGAAGCTTCCAGATGAGTCCAAGACTCTGAACTAGTTTTATATTAGTGAAAATAAACTTTTATCTTGTTTAAACCACTTTATTTTTTTCAACCAAGTAGTCTGATGAAAGTCCTAGACAATTCACTGAGATTATTTTTAAAATAACTTTTTATATAACCTCTAATATGGAAGAGCAGAGTTCCAACTCAATTAATTAACATATGGAAACACTGTTTGTCATACAGAAGAAAACATTAAATTATCTTCTTTGTCACATGCTGAAACTTCTGCGATTTCTTGTTTGTTAAACTAATCTTTACTTGTTTTGAAGTCTATTTGAGTTGGAATAAGAAAAGTTTTAGATCATGATGCAAATTCATTGAATTAATAGAAAAATAAATTTTATTTACTTTTAGTTATCTACACATTAATTAACTGAAAAATGAGAACATGACTCAAGCTATTAGCATGCAATTAAATATGGAATCTCTCAGACTTAAGGGAACACACCACTTTGATCACACAATTCATAGGAATAGAGGATCAAGTGGCGGAAATAGTATATCAAGTTTTAAAATGTGTGTCTTTAGGGAAAATGTTTTCTCTTAAAATTTTAACTTAATGAATCAATTAAATACTAAATGTCATGTATATATACTAAAACAAACAAACAAAAACCTTGTCAAGCACAGGTATAAGAGAGAACACAATGATGACTAAAACATCATCTCTGCATTGAAGAGCATTTTAGTTTTGCTGATAAAACCAGTAAATAAAATCCTTTCAATAGCTAAAGGAATTGAAGTAAATGAGATTCAATGACTGGTTAAAGATCATACAATAAGTTAACAGAAGAATTCAGGTGTCCTCACTCCTAGATGCATTGCTTCCAAAAGTCAGGCTTCTGACTTTAGAGAGGATGGAAAAGAATTTTTTCAAGTGCCTCAGAAAAGGTATGCTTTCCTTGATTTCCATGAAATAATTATTACTTCATTTTGCCTTGAGACTTTTTAGAAAACACTGAGATATCTTCTAAGATTTTTTGAAATCTTAGCCAAAAGAAAAGGAGTTCCCAAGGCAGATTAAGTTTATTGAATCATAACTTACCTACATCAACTATTTCTCTTCTTATATAAGATTAGATTCAGCTATATTTAACAGAAAACCTAATGTTTCATTGCTCAAATATGCAAAGGTTTATTCACTCAAGTAAACAAGTCTAAGTTCAGGAAATCTAAAGTAGGTTTGGGGGCTCCACAAAAGAATACATCAGGGATTCAGCCTCCTTCTATCTTTATGCTCTACTATTCTCAACAAATGGCTCATGGCTTCCGATGTGAATCATCACAAGATGGCTGCTTGAGCACCAGGCACTTAATTGTGTGTTCTAGATATCATGAAATATAATTGAGGGAAGCAAAACAAAACAAAACAAAAATATCTTTCAGCTAAATTAGTTCCTTTAAGGCAATTACTCAGAAATCTTATATATAGCATTTCACTTGCTTCTCATTGGCCAGAATTGAGATATGTTGCACTTAGTTCAAGGGGTTTGGGAAATAATGGTCTCTTAGCTAGGCACATAGCCACTCTCAGTAAAATCAGAGTTCCATTTCTAAGAAAGATCAAGGGTAACAGATAGTTGGTAGACAGCCAGTGGTCTCTGCTACAACCCACGAAATACCAATGAACATGTGTTTGTCAGTGGTGTGTCTTCTTAATATTTAATTTTAAATATATTTAATATTAAAACATCAATACCAAAATATTTAATACTAATAAATAATATTTAAAATATTTAATTATTATTTATATTCTGTTATATATTTAATGTCAATTAATAATACTTTAATATTAAATTAAAATATTAAAATCAAAACAGCTCTGAAAATTTGTCTTAATTTTCTTCTACCTGATTTCCCAATCTGAAACAAAAAGAAGACATCATGACAGAATATGGTTACTTAGTATAACACAACTGGTTCTGACAGGTTCTTAGCCACACCTATGATACTCAAAGTCAGCTACGCCCAGAAAAAGAAAATGTTAGAAATATACATGATAATAAGTGGCTTAGTAAGAAAACAATACATCAAGACAACTATTTGCCAAAATGATCTCAGGATACTGTGTGTTGTTTAAACTATCAGGGTTATTTAGATTGGTTTTTAAACATAATTTGGTAAATTTGTTGGATAAGCCTCACCAAAAGTAATTAATGTCAACATGTGATATTTTTAAATTACAGATTAGCAAAACAAATGTACTAAGTAAGGTGTCGATGAAAATGCTATTTACCTAAATTTAATTACTTACGTATCATCTTGTACCCTCCAGTACATGGCATTGTTAGGTACAAAGTTCACACAAAGTCAGTTATGCAGATACATAAGAAAACAGAGTGGGGCTTCTACTTTGTGAGTGGCGAGAGGCAAGGTGGTCTTGAATTTGAGTACCAGGTGAGCTAGAACTAATTCCCCTATCATACAGTGGCTATATAGACCTGCTTCCTGAGGCTACTTGCTGCTTGAGACTACCTGTGTCACTAACTCTAATCAGCTAATTGTGTTGTTCACCTACTAGCTTTGCAGCTTCCTCTCAGGAAATCCTCTGTACAGGGCTTATCAAAGTTTCATGTATGGTCTTGTTGAAATGCAGATTCTGATTCATTAGGTCTAAACTGGGACCTCAATCTACTTTCCTTACAAACTCTGTGGTGATGTGAACAACAGTGAGTAGCAAAGAGCTTGTAAGACTAAGGTGAACTTGATGGGACATCAGAACATGTGGTGAATCTCACCCTCAGACTTTCTATTTGATGAATCTGCTGAGGAATCCCAGAATTAGCTTTTCTAACAAGCTCCAACATAATGCCAATGCTGCTGATCCAGGAATCACACTTCAAGAACCACTGATTTAGAATTTCAGTATGGATCTCAAAGAGGTGAGAAATATGGAGAGTATAGAACAGTAACCTATCCCTCAGGTAGAATACCTGCTGGTGATGAAATATCTTTGTGAATTTGGATTTTAAATTTTACATTAATGAACTATATAAATGTCATCCACCCTTAATTCCTAAGTTGTCTATTCATTTTAAGAGAGACAAAGCCAAAACAAGGAAATATTTTCATTTCCACTTTAGATTAGAGAGTTCCTTGTAGTTTTTCTTGAACTATACCTGGCAGAAAATCATTCTGCACGAATTTTTGGTATGAATTCTAGGTAAAACCTCAGGTATTTCATAGTAAATTCTGATTTTTTTTTAATTTTAATAATTCCATGCTATTGCATTTAAAGTTCCCAAGCATGGGCAAATAAAAACATTACACAATTACAAGTATTCATTGTTGCACCTTGACGACTAAATTTAAAAAATTTTGAGATCCTGTGTATTCTTGAGCCAAATACAGAGGAGAGCCACACTTGTTTCTAATTGTTTTTTTCCTCCAAAGTTAGGAAATAAACAACTTCTAACTCTGCAGATTGGTGTTAACAAAAGGCATTTTATTCCTATCGATCAAAAAACTTACTTTAAGAAGTAGATATCTTTAAATAATTTGATTTATCTTTGCGAAATGTATATCATGAATCTCCACACATTTGTTTTCATAATGCTTCTTATACATTTAAGTTAGTCTATTTATATTTGAAAATGGTTATTATTTGTTAATAGTAAAAATTCAAGGTCATGTGATTTTTATTTTTTATGCAATATACTATCTTTTCAAAGTGTTTATAAAATTATGCTTTTTAAAATTTTATTGGGCCCTACGAAATATACAAGTCTATTTATTCTTTGCAATGCTTTCTCCTACTACAGTTTTATTTTATTTTCCCTACATAAGTAGAATGACAAATGCAGTTTGGGCCAAATGCAATGTTCCTTCACGTTTATTAGAAAAGCAGACAAAAGAGACCAGAAGCATACAGCAATAAACACTGTTTGTTTGATTACCTTAATCTAATCGAGAATTTTCAACCAGTAGAGGACTTTTATATCTAGCACAGCATAACAATGAAGTTAGCTTTTCTTATCTCTGATAATAAAAATCCTCAACTCTAAAGCATCTTTTGTGAATATTTTTCAAATAACATAGCATATTCCATTTTCTAAAAGTTGACATATACATAAATATCAAGTTTTATAAAATATTTTTAATAAACTCAAGAGTGATTACAAGCTCAGTAAAGTTAAGAAAGTATTAACAAAGTTCATTTGTAATTATTATATCAATCTTCACCTATTTTGATGTTCCCATATAATTTTTTTCCATAAAATAATTTCAAATCTGAAAAAAGATTAAAAAATTTAGTTGTATATTTTCTCTAACTATTCATTTAATTATAAAAAATAATTTATAATTATTAATTCATTAGCAATTAACTTATATGAAATAATCCATAAAACACAATGTTTTATTAACAAACTAAATTTCTCAACGGACCAGTGGAGTTTCATAAGTTTCATCACTCATACAATTAACTTTTATTTTGAGTGTAAACAGAAAACAACTTTGAATTTCCTACATAAATCAAAAGACAGTCATAGTTCCTCTGTGAGATATATTTTAATCATACTTGAAAACATTTTAAATAGCCTAAATTGCTTAAAACAAATTCTTTTCCCACATTTTTCTAATAATCTTGGTAATACTTTTAGAATGTCTTCTCTTGCTGACCAAGAAATCTTCCTTTGGCCTTTAATTATACTTTTTAATCAGACATAAATTTTCTCTTCCATATTTAAGCAAATTTAAGAAATGTGAAGACATAAACAAATACAAAGAAATTAATGTTTGGTTAATAAATTTTAGACTCAAAAAACATTCTGCACCTACATTTCAAAATATAACAGCATGATGATGTATTTCCAAATTTTTACTATTACATTTTAATTTCAAAATTGCTATCATTGTCAGAGTAATGTGTATGTTAAACAAAAAAGTTACATTACCCTCCAGAAATTATTTTCCTCACAATAGCTATAAAAATCATACATTGTGAACAGCTTATAAAATAAAATTTTACTTATTAAAACTGCTTTTTTATTCTGTTCTAATATCCAATTTCATATCAAGAAAAGCCATATTTAAAAAAATATCGAACTCTTCATGAATTTATATGTCATCCTTGCTAATCTTCTTTGTATTGTTCCATTTTTAGTATATGTGCTGCCAAAGCAAGCATATCAAGAAACACTTTTAATTGGAAACTGCAAATGAGAATAAGACTAATCACAAAATTAAAAGAAATAAAATAACCACTATTAACTAGTTCATAGTTATATGAAAAAAGAGTTTTTGTTGAATGAGGAATTTCTATGTGATATATGTTGTTATTGTTTATAAATTTATAGTTTGGCACAAAAGGTGATTAAAATATTATTTAAATATATGGTTTCTTTCTAAATAAATAAAATGCGGTATCCTATTAAAATGTTATGCATTTAAAATTATTTGCATGTGTTCATTCATCTATCATTCAACAAATGTTTGGTAAGTGTTCCTTTTACAGATTTCAATTTTTAACATATACATGCCAGATACTCTTTATTTCTGATTTTCCATTTTTTAATAGTGATTACTAATGTCAACTGAATATTGAGTTCCAATATGGATGATCATTCAGCATTTTTAAAGGGCTAAGCATTGTGGGTCAGGGTTGCATGCCTAACGCCTGTGTCAAACTAGAGAGAGAGTTCTTAAGAAGATATTTATGTTTTAAAAAGGTAATAGTACATCATGATGAGCAAAGAAAACGTATTTGTGAGCCTAAGCAAACCACTGGCATCAAGGTTGCAATTCTTTCATGGAAATCCTCTCATGTCGTCCTTATACAATCTCTGTGGCTGAAATTGCTGTGAGGTTGTTTTGGTCCGTGTCTTTCTGATAATCCTAGCTATAGGTACCTGAGAATACATTCACATGGGCAGAGATCCAAGGACTGAGCTCTGAAGGCTCCTGAAAGTAAACACTGGGAGCACCTGCGCAGGGTGAAAAGTATAGTGAGAAATGACCTATTACGTATCATGCACCAAAGAATACTTAAAAATTCTTCAATACATAGTCACTTGGGTAGAGGAAGCAGTTCTCTGGAACCAAAGACAATATTTCTAAAAGCATAATTCCCCTTAAGATTTTGAAGAAAATGTTTAATTTTCATCTAAAATAAAAATTCATTTTTTATTAGCTTCTACAGTACCCAGCTTTCCCACATACTCTTCCATAGCATACAAAGTAACATAAATTTCCAAAGAGAAGGTGCAAGAAAGCACATAGCACAGTCCTGAAAAGGGCAATATATACATATATATAAAAGGAAATTAACAGGTGAAACTGTTATTTCTAGAGCACAGGGAAGTTATATCAGACAAGGAGCATTTAGGGAGCTTTATATTTATAGTATCTTATTCTATATGACTCGAAGTTTACCTCCAATAAACAAACACATTAGCAGATGCTGCTTTCATTTTACATTCAATAAACTCTTATATATGCATTCGTAGATGTTTTTCTGTTAAAAAGCCATATTTATTTCTTGACACATGTTTTTGCTAGCGTCCTAAATTTGGGTTCCAGATGATCTAGAAACTCAAGCCCTTCTTCTTCCTGCCGATCACTGCAGCAGCCTACAGAGCCAGCCATGGACCCTTTTCCTTCATAGTTGTACGAACGAACGTTGTCTTCGGAATGTTTATGCTCCTCATCTTGTCCACACAGATACACCTTCTGTATTAAAAAACAGCACATTTTATTATTTTTTAAAAACACCTAAACATATTAGCATAAAAATAATGTCTTTGATTTACCTTTTACTGTTTAATTTTTAATCAGAGTGTGTCCTCTAATGGATTCCTACATATAAAAAATGCACATAATTGGTCTGTATTATAGTCATTCATAAAATATAGCAAATATATAAATGCTCCCTGTGAACACATTTATGAAAATTAAAGCTACATGTATATCATACAACTAAATTACTATTTCCTATTTGAACATAAGATTTGTATAGTTGAAATGGGTCTCTGTAGCTTCTTCATATATGTGGGGGAAACCAAAATTGGCTATTATTCTTATTGTTTATACACTATTATATAGCTATAATAATGTAATATATTAAACTGGCTAATATTAATCTATGTTGATTAATCTGAACATAAAACAGGGAACTAAAATCCAAAATAAAAGCATGTCAGTCTATCTCATTGATATTGATAGCCAGGACTTTATAACCACATGGAGGATTCAACACACTAAAAAAGTGTTTATAATTTATGATCCATGCATGACTCTATATCAAATATTTTACTCCAGCTGATTTTGCTGATAATTTTTAGGGAAGAAGCTATCAGCCTTTTGACCTCCCAAACATGTCTACATATGTCACTCTTAGATAAAGTTTTATAAACCTTATTTTTAAAAATGAACTTTAAAAGATCATTTTTCTCTTTGGATTTGGAAATGACAGCCATATCTATGATAATTCAACATTAAAACAGTGATGAATTCCAGATATATAAGGAGTAAAACTCTTGGGAAATCTTTATTTGTAAATAGTGTTTAACTTTCACATAATATGAACCCCAAGACGTTGGCACTTACTTCGCCAAGCCGAGGCTGGGTGAAGCTGTGCCAGTCAGTGTATGCGTATCTGCCGGTATCTGTTCCTCCCTGTCCTGCTCCCTTGACAGATTCTAAGGTCTGATGTCCATTTCCTTTGCTGGAATCCAAAGTGTAGCCTCCTTTGACCATCTCAAAGCTTTGCTGTGTTTTGACTCCTTGGCCACCAAGAGTACCGACAGACATGCTTGTGTCACAAATGTTGGATATCTGTGTCGGGAGTCTAATATTTGCTTCCTAAAAATAAAATTAGAGTAATAAAATGAATGAATCAAATTAAAACTAACAATTAGATTTCATGTCTTTCCCACCATAAGCCAATCGCTTATCCACTGTGTCTCCCAGTTCCTCATACATAAAATCAGAATAATAATAGTATCTATATCTTAGGTGTTATGGGTTGAATTGTGTCCCCCCCCCCAAAATTCATATGTTCAAGTCCTAACCCTTAGAATGTAATTTTATTTGAAGCTAGGATCATTATGGATGAAATTAGTTAAATTAAGATGAGGTCATATTCAATTAGGGTGAGTCTCTAATCCAAAAAGAGAAATTTGGACACAGATACACACACAAGGAGAATGCCATTTGAAGATTTGGTTATGCTGCCATAAACCAAGGAACTACCAGATGCTAGGAGAAAGGCCTGGGACAGACTCTTCCCTAGCACCTTCAGAGGGAACAGCATGGCCCTGCCAACACCTGGATCTATAATTTCTGAACTTTAGTACTATGAGATGATAAATTTCTACTGTTTAAGTCACTCAGCTTGTGGCACTCAGCTTGTGCCACTCAGCTTGTGGCAGCCCTACGAAACTCATACAATAGAATTACAAAGTTTAAATAAATTAACACATGCTGGGGACTTGGAGCTCTGCTTGGCATAGTAAGTGTTAATGTTTAACATTAAACATTATTATTATTATTATTGCTATTATTATGTAACAATTCAAAGGAAAGCGCAATATGATTTACCATTACTTCTTCTCCAGGTCCTTCAGTATTTGATACAATTAAATTTTGCTGGGCTACATCATCTGGTATACATTTCTTTACAGCTTTCTTAGCAGTAACACAGAAACATGTAAACAGAATACCTAAAAAATAAAAATACTTAAGTGAATAGTATATTTTTATGCCGGTTTATATTAAATCACTTGAATCATATGATTGTTTAAAAATTTCTTCTGCAGAACTTTAAAAAACTCATTCATAAATTGAGATATCTTTGGGTTATAAAATTAAAAACAGATTATTAACAAATGTATTAGAATATAGACTATCTCTGTCTTAGTGAGATTATGTTATTAGGCTAAATAAGAAATAAATCAAAAAAAGTAAAGAGAATGAAGTGAGCATAGTTTATTAATAGTTCTTTTCCCAGGTCCAGAATTAACTTAAATGTTTCTCTTATTTCATCCACACTAAAATAGAAACTTCATTCCATTGAAATTTAACCTAGTGTTATTGGTGTTTAAAATCCATACAGAACTCACTCAAAGGACTTAGAACCATAAAACAAAGAGCATTAGGCATAAATACAAACAAAAAAGGCAATTACATGAAATCGGTGACTGGTTTTGAAAATATGCATCATTAATATAGTGCTAAGAAGAATATCCATAACCTAAAAGTTGAATCAATAAATTAGGACATAGTAAAGACTATGGGAAGAGTTTATAAATGTAAATAGGTTGTGTGTAGTTGAGTAGATTATTAAAAAAGAAAGGAAGATAGGAAGGGAGGGAGAAAAGGCGGGAAGAAGGTAGAAGGGAGGAAGGGAAGGAGTGAGGAAAGTGTGGGCAATGATTTCCATCACATTTGCATCTCCAAAAAAGACATTCTGCAGAATGCAAAATTTTAACATTCTCTGCATGCATTGCTTTTCCTCAGTGGATCACTATATGACTATTTTCCACTCATTCTTAAGATGTATGCTACATCACTTCATTATAATCATGGAGCATAAACATCTAAGAAAATTTTGGAAATACTCTTTTCACTAATTCTTTTTATGCATTCACTACAAAAACTTGGCTGATTGAAAGACTATAATATTTTGTATGGGAGGAAATCTTAACATTAATTTTATCCAACTTCCTCATTTTCCATATGAGAAAAAGAGCTCAAAAGTAAGAAATGATTTACTCAGTGTCCATAGCTAATTATTGAAAGAAATAAGGCTACATCTGTGAAAAATCACTTTAAATTCTATCTGCTCTTACTAATACATTTCTTCTTCTATTACTCAGTCATATTGTACACAGAAGATTTTTTAAAGGGCACATTTATCAAAGGCCATAAATGTCATTGATAGAAAGAACTGTCAGGTATTTTTTAAAATATTCAATAAAACTTTAGCTAACACGTTCTAGATAATTATACTTACATGACAACAATGCAGAACCCAACACCATGGCAAGAATAGCCCATCTTCCAAGTATTACATTTGATAGCATAACATCACTCTCACGTGGCTTTGTACTCATTCTACAGTCAGATGGAGTTATACAGTCACATACTCTCACTGACAACATGTGTTTTGCAGCAAAACCATGTCTATCTTTTATTTCAATAGGCACATTATAATAGTCAAAATCAAGAGGTTGCCGTGCACGAAGAACAGCGGTTTTACCTATGGGGAAAAAATGACAGAGAATATATATTGATATGACTTTCCAATGACAATATTATTCTGACTTGGTATCTTAGGGTAAGGAAGGGGGATAGGAGGCACAGAATTTAGCTTAGAAGAAAAATTCTAGTGGTTCATTTTTCTTTCTTAAAAATGATTTTGAATTCTTAAAAAAACAGGAAAACTAATTGACATTGCTTTACTCTTATTTGAGATTAATCTATACTTAACATGTTATTCAAATATTGTATTAAAATGAATTTATGTTTTCATAAAATATATTCAGAACAAATGTCTAAACTTAACATAAATATATTATTCATTGCTTTTTAAAAAAAGCAAGGTATTATTCTTTTTGGGGATCAATAATTTCCTAAAATGAATATTTATCTATTATCATGAAGTTAGGTGAAAGTGAAGATGATTAGCCATTTTAAGTTCCTATTGATTAGAAGAATAAGCATAATTACATACCATCCTTTGTTTCTAGAGTAAAACGTCGACTGCCAGAATTATCCAAAGCAAATTCAAAAGGTGGACCATTCTCAGGTCCATCTGGATCCACAGGATTAAGAAGAGCAAAATCCTGAGCATGCTGACAAATCGTCACTTCTTTTTCAATTTGTGGTGGGTGATCATTATCATCTTCCAGAAAAACAACTAATGTTCCAGTGCAAGATCTGCCACCTAAAAAAAAAAAAAAATTAAAATAAGACATATCTTCCCTTAAAAAATTACTTTCAACCATCTCTGATACACAGGTGACACTTGCTGTCAACTAGCTGACTGAACTTGAATTTCATATTTTCTGGATCACGTTTTCTGGTTCACAAGTACAAAATTGTGACAGCTTTTTAAAATTAAAAAGTAAAAGATTGCAACTAATGGAATCACCAGTTGAAATTAAAATTGATTTTTTACATTTTTCTATATTCATGTTCAAAATACAAAATCTTTACATTTGATCATCAATCATTTCCTCAACCTCCTCTCTTGACCATTTTCCTAATATGCTCTTTTGCCCAAATTTTGTAAAACTTGTCATCAAACCCTCTAGGTGTGCTCCTTCGCATGTCTGCTTTGGTGCATTCTGTTGGCACTGCTGGGAATAATTTTCTCTTCCTCTTTGCCTTACTAAACCTTATTATCCTTCAAGAATCCGCTCAAATATTACCTTCTCATGAAACTTGCTGTAATTTCTATGGACAATGGTAGCCACATTCTCCTTTGATTTCTCAGAACACTTGGCTCATCGTTGCCTCACACTGAACTGTGAACTATTCATCTTAAGAGCTAAGTCATATTCATCTTGAGAGCCCAGTGAAACGCCTAATATTTCTTGTCTTATTTACAAC
The DNA here is from genome assembly GCF_902729225.1 of Pteropus medius. Classification (NCBI taxonomy): domain Eukaryota; kingdom Metazoa; phylum Chordata; class Mammalia; order Chiroptera; family Pteropodidae; genus Pteropus; species Pteropus medius. The sequence goes on along the minus strand of NW_024340849.1, from coordinate 32,327,909 downwards.
TTAATACCAAAACATTGAACAGAATGTACTTACTATTTTTATACTTTGTAAAAAAAACTTAATTAATAAACCATAAACAAGTTTGTACCCCCACCTAAATTTATTAATGTGTTCTTGAGAATAGGGACTTTTATTCATCTCTAGATGGCCACTATTATTAGCCTAATGCTTCACACGTAAGTCTCAATAAGTATTTTTAATTAAAATAGTACTCATTTGTATTTAAGAGATCATGAAGTTCAGAAAACATGTTTAAATTTTTCTATTTGTGATAAGATAATAAACTACAATAAATGATAAACATTCAAACTTGAAATAACCAAAAAAAATTGACAAAATTTCTAATTTCTTTTGCTTTAAATTTTGGTCTAAATTTGGGAGCATTTATGTTAAATTTATCATAAATACTACTATAAATCAAATGCAAATAAAATCCATTTTTTAAAATTTTTAGTTAGAAGTAACACTTCAAACTAATTCTAAGTAAAATTTTTCTGTTGAATAACTACAAAATTAATTTGTTAAAAGTGATTTTTATGTTAATTGTTTACAAAAGTAACTACTCTATATATCTATTTAAAAACCATTCTATTTGAACAAGGTTTACAACATCTAGAAATAAAGGAGAGATCTAGCTCCTGTAAGAAGAAATCTACATTAGCATATAAACATTTTGAGACTGCCAGAAATTTGTAAATAAATACAAATACAAGTTATGACTTGAAAATCAATAAACAAAGAAGTAATGCAAAAAGAAATTTTTTTAAGTAAAAAAAAAGGCAGTTACAAGCATTACAATGTAAGTCAACATGTGTGTTATGACTTTATTTTTAAAAATAGTTAAAATAGATAGTATTCAAAACCAGAGGTGAAATAAAGTCATAGAAGCCTTCTAAAACCTCAAAAGATTGATGGAAAGTTTTCAGCCTACTTCTGGGAAATAGAGCTCAAAAAAAAAAAAAAAAAGTACTGATAATTATTGAAGATTGTGAAAAGGTGATTGAGTGGGTATGTTTGTCTATTTCTACATCTTACTTTAAATTAATCATACAAGCAAATGCCAAGTATCAGTGAGTAAAGAATATCACAATCTCAGGGCTGGAAAGTACATCTTGGGTTAACTAAAATCTAAATTTACAATATGTCAACAATAGGGACTCTGAAAAGCAATGGTTCTCCATTACCACTTAAATGTTTTCAGGAACCAGAAGTTCTTTGCATTATGAATTAGCCCACCCCATGCACAGAGCTCTTTAAATGTTATAAAGTTTTTAAGTTCTTTCTTATCAAGCTGCATCATGCCTCTTAATAATTTCCCACAATTTATTCACACACAAGAAAGACTAGGAAATAAACTGGGATCCTAAAAATGCTAGAAAAACATCTAGGTCATCATCCTGACATGTTTATGAGCATCAAAACTAAATGTTCATGGAAATATAAAAAAATATTTGTATATTTGTTCCTTGGAAGTATATATTAATGGATTAATGGATTAAAATTCAAATAAACAAAAATCTTTCATGTCACCATATGGTCTGCCATTAAAATTTATAACATCTTCATCTTTACTTCTTTTTGAGCAAAGGCAGGTTTTCCGTGAATCTAGGACATAAATTCCTACCTTTTAGATTTGGCATTTCATTTGTATTATTATTATTGTGCTTATAGACATTGTCTTATAGCACTAAAAGCTAATTTCTTATATTTCTATTCTCTGTATTTCCTTCTCTCCAAATAGTATTTCATTTTCCTATCGCCAAGCTTCTGCATTCCTGCGAAATCTCCTCTTATCCTTTAATCTGGGTAACTCTTAACTGATTTCTACCTCTTATGATAGACATACATTCTTTTATGGGGTAAGTTTCATACCATATAGAACCTCTTATGAGAATATAATAATCCTTTAATTGATATATGTGAGATTTTGACCCTGATGTTTGAATTCTAGATTCCATGGTAACTTGCCTAGTACCTTGGAACTTACTAGACACTCAACATTTGTAGAATAAATGAGTAAATATAAATCCTTGCTTGACAGAGGTTTTGAACCATTCATATTTCACTTTTACTTATATAGAAGCAGCAAATCACTCAGGATTATAGAGTAGTGGCAGCATTAACTATACTTCTCTGTTAATGTTTTTCCCATTCTTTAGTATTTTCTTTTTTTCTACCTACATTGAAAGAACTGCATTAAAAGTATGTGTGCCAGCTATCGATAACCAATGTTGTGGCTAGACTAGCCCTTGTGGTTCTCATTATGATTGCAAGAGACTCTCAAGAAACTTTGAAAAAAAGAAAAGTTTACTACTTAAGAGTCTTGGAAATTATATGGCACACCAGGGGCCACACAGCAAAGTCACCAGGTTGGGTGTTGGGTGGGAGCTGGGAGGAGGAAAGCTGTCTTGTGGGCCAGGGGTGGAGGGCGAGGGAGTCTAGGGTTTCTCAGGTTCACTCTTTATTGGTGAATTTAAAACATAAGAACCAGAATTTAAGCATAAGAAGAGAGTAAACAAAAGGTAGGGGAAGCAGCCTGGCTCTTTCTCTAGTTGTGTGGCTGGCCATGTATTTATTTGAGACTGCCATCTTTGAAGGAGATGCCTCAGCAAGCAAACCTAAATCAGGCACCTGCATTACAGAAAGAAAAGCCCATGGTTAGGGCTTACACTACAGTGGTACATGCTCAAAATATTTTACTGCTAGGAGTGTATGTTCACAAGGACCCTGGGAGCACTAGTTTACGACATTTGTTAAACATTTCTTCACAGGATAGGTTTTAGAGTCATTGTTTGATTATTTCTTTAAGAAATAAGATAAACATTTTGTTCCCCATTAAGAGAGGCTCAGAACAAACCCACTTCAAACCCAATTGCTTTAAGTGGGTCGAACCCTTACAGCACTTTCAAATCATAGTAATCCAGATCTCTACTCCAGAAAATAAAATATCTCCAGGATGCCACTACATCCAAGGCAAATATCAAATAATGTGAACTTTGAAACTTGAAATGTGGCCATTCATCACCTTCTCTCATTGAGCTGCTGATGCACTGGGGTCTAAATTGGGTGATGTCCAAAAAATTGAGCAATCAAAATTGGGTGATGTCCAAAAAATTGAGCAATCATAATGCAAACATTTTGCATGAAATTTTGATTTGGAAATAAATAAATTTCACCCCAAGATTTCCTTAAAAACATATACTGTATTTATCTCATAGGAAATTGCACTCACCTGCATCGGTTGCAACCACAGAGACATTGTATTGGTTGTCTTTTACAAATTTTGATTCTCTATCTAGCACTTTTACAGTTTTCAAGTCACCAGTGTGTTCATTAATTTCAAACCAGTTATCTTCGTCTCTTATCTTCTTATACCTAATTTTTAGAAATCAAATATAAATGTTCAAACCAAACAGTGGACGTAATCTAAAAATCTGTCATTTTGAAAAATGCACAGAACTTTCCTAAATTTGAAATCAATTTACATCACAATCAAAAATAAGGAATTTTTTTGAAAAATACATTACCTTAAGCCTTCACCGCTGCGTGTTTCTGGATCCAATGCTTTGTATCCAAGGAGTTCTTTGCCAGCTGGGAGGCCATCTTTACTCTGAATAACTTTTACTGGTGGTTGGCATTCAGGGCCTTCATCATGATCTTTAATTTTAACAGTGACAGTTGTAGTGCACATAGTAGGACTTTGTGAATTTGATGCTTTGGCAAATTGTGCTTCGTTAACTACACCAATTTTCAAAACAATTTGTTGATGGACTTCGTAGTTCAATGGCTGTTAAATAAACATAATATAATTAGTCGATAAATAACAGTATATATATAGGTCTAGTAATTAAGATTCTAACTTTAAGCACAAAAGGGAATATCATTTTTGTGTATAAAATATTACCAAAAGCAGGTGCTAATGCAGTTAAAGTCTAAATAATTAGGTTCCTATAATAATTAACACTATCAAATGCAAAATTGTTGTTTTTAAGATTCAACCAAGTTTTCTTCTCACTTTTCTTTGGGAAGCTCTTGCCTTCATTTTTTTTGTTGTTGCAAGTTTAAATATTAATATAAATACAGAATAAGTGTTTGACTAAATTCAAATAGATTACTATTGCTCATAATTTCATTACTTATCAAATAGGATAACAGTGATAACCAAAACAGCAGAAATTCCTCTAAGCTAAGTGTATAAAACAATTAGATAGACTACTAGCATATGAGATTTGTCTACAAATGAAACAGTTTGAGTATTTGAGTCAAAGATATGATATTGTCTAGCAGCATCTTTCAAGGCACGTTATATGTGAGTTTGCTTCATTCCTAATCAAAATGCTTAGTCTTGAACTGAATAATTAGAAAGAATCTGAAACAATAGTTAAAGAATTAAAGACTGAACTCTATCAAGATAATAAAAAAGAAAGCAAGAAAAAGAAACCTAGAAGCCAGAAAAAAAGAGAGGGGAGGAAGAGGAGGAGGAAGTAGGGGGTGGGGGGGGGAGGGAAGGGGGAGGAGAGAAGAAGAAAGAAGAAATTTTAATAATTAAAGGATATTTTCTAAAAATATTATGAGGAAAGCACAATTTGTGCATAAAGCTTCTAAGAAAATACATTGTCTTTAAGAAATGAATAAGGGAAGATACATAACAGGTTATTGAGGGTTCTGAGCAGAAAGACTTAGAAAAGAACTGGTTTTAGTTAAAATAATCATTGTAGGTAGCAGTAATTGCAATTGGTTTTTAGAAATCCTAAAAACACTGGCTACCTCAAATATAAGGGGATTAGTGAGAATAGCCACTGTATATTTAGGAAATTGTCTTATAAAATACACTATAGAGAGATAAAAGTAGAATATATACATGAAGGGAACTGAAAAATCAAGAGGTTTAATTTCATATCTTTCCATTTCTCTTTGCCTTGTGTTCTATAAAATAAGGTATTTGGACAAGTGGGTGTTAAAGAACCCTTCTAAGGCTAATATTTGATGACTAATTCGATAGTTCCTGCCTTGGCTTGTCTCCTCTATAAAACAATAAATTTTGTACCTGACATGCCTTTTCTCTAAGAGAGAAAATGAGGGTAAAATAATAATAATAATTAATAAAGAATACATTTATGTAAACCAACATAATCATTTCAGCATTACATTATAATTCTCTAGTTGTATACATACAGGAATTTATATATATGTATGTGTATATACATATATATGTATATACACTCACACATAAACACATATATATAAATGCTTATATGTCAATTAATTTAAGTTAGAACTTTTTGAAGTATTGCTTGATATTTTTGTTGTTTACCTTTACAACACACAAGACCGCTTCGTTTGTATTTGGGTCTGTGCTAATTTTGAAGTTTCCGTTTTCATTCCCCTGTAGGATCATGTAGACAGCCTTTGAGTGCGGAGTGTTTGGCAGATCCTGGTCATGTATTGCCATTCGTAAAATCTCAACATCAATTCTGTTTTCTTCTACTTCTGTAGAATACTAAAAAAATTGCCTCTTGTCATTATAAATTTGTAGCTTTAACAACATAATTTTCTCCTCTAAATCTTATATTTAAAGTCAAAGAAAGGTGATATAGAAATATGTAATCATATACTGGGAAAAATTTACAAATGTAATGCATAGCTTATTGCCTTGTCAAACTACTTTTTCAAATCTTATCCACTCTTCAAAGATTAACTTATGTCTTAACTTTCCAACTTCTCTGAAGTTACTTGTATTCATTCAAGACTGCAGATTTGTCTCTATTCTGAATCTGTAGTATTTACAGTCTACCGCCCTTTTTTAAGACATAGCAAGCAACTAATGCTTTATAGTAATTTATTAGGCTTTCAATATTTATAAATAATTATAACCTATTGATTTCTTACTATTACTGGATAACTTGTTATTAAGCCAATTTTTTAAAAAATTTACTTTTGATTCACTGGCAAACATTTTTAAGAAAAAAGTTATTTCTTCTTTTTAGTATTAAATTATAGTTCCTCCATCTCCAAATAATAAATAAGGTTATGGAAGCATATGATATTAAAAGACTAAAAATGTAGTAAATCAGAATCTTCTAGAAATGTAAGACGAATTCATAGAAGAATAATAGCCTGATGGTCATTGGAGCAAAACAGAGCTTGATTCTAATCCCAGTTTTTCTTTTTATGTGGTTTATATGTATGAGATCATGACCAAGTTACTTACCTGAACTTCCATTTTCTCATATGAAATATGGAATAAAATATATCCTTACAAGTTGTAGTGATTAATGTAAAAAAATTTGTATGAATGGGTCTATTGCTACAGGTTTTCCCTTCTTTGACTTGTAGTCTAGTATAGGTTAATGAAAAAAATGAAGATTACTTATTAAAAGGTCAAGAAAGAAGAACCATTTCCTAGAATTTTTAGCCTACATATATTTCTTGTATTGTGTACTTCTTAAGGGAAAGTTTATTCATACATGATACAGGAAGAGCCTGCACATAAATAGTGGTGGGCCAACCTGTACTACTGACTTCCCAGCAGAGCAAAGAATACAAAACTAGTCTTTTTTCATTTTAAGATGCTGAATTGTAAACGACGCCAGAGAGAGGGTCTTTTTTCCTTTATCCTATAAAAGGAATTAAAATCCAAAGAATCTGATTTAAAGCTTGCCATCTGAGAAAACACGAATACATGAGAAGCTCCAAGGGATAAGATGTTTTTAGATGGCCAAGAGAGTAGTTATTTTCCTAGCATCCAGAAATAACTGACACTCCAATTATTTTTACAGAAACAGTCTTTTTCTGCCTATGTTATTTGTAAATGGTAGCTGTTAAAACTAAAATGTGTAATCTCATAGAGCTATCAAATTACATATTTGTTTTTGAAAAAGTAAATAAATTCAGATAAATAAATACAAAGATATACTCACAGAAGTTTCTGTAAAATATGGTGCATTGTCATTTTCATCTTCGAGAGAAATAGTAATTGTTCCTGTATTAAATAAACCAAAATGTTGGCCCCCCATGTCTCGTACTTCCATTATTAACTGGTAGGTATCACATTTCTGGGGAAACAAAAGAGAAAGGAATTTGATGAACATTTTTTTTTCAAAACGAAAAAAAATGCCAGCATAAATTAAAAAATAGAACAAGAGATTGGTCAGTCAGGACAATGGAAAGCTGATGTGTCTAATATAAGATTTCAAAACTGAAAGCTATTTTTTTCTATTTTAGCATCTATATATTAAATCAAATCAATGATCTCAAGTGAGACGTCACATAATACCTTGTACCTTCCCCAAAATTTCTGTGCGGACAAAGTGTCCAGAAAAGTCCTAACCACAGCCTGTATAGAAGTATGCTTAAAGAGGCAGCCACAAAAGGCCTTACTATAACTTCTCTGGGAGTTCATTATCAGTTTAAATACACTTTAATAACTTGAAAATTAATTAATCAATTCATTACTTCTCTATCCAGTAAAGATGAAGTTGTGGTGATGACACCTGTGTCTGGATGGATGGAGAAATGCTTTGGATTATCTGGGATTTGCTGTAAGATTTTATATTTCAGACGAGTATGTAGCGTGTCTGGTTCATCAAGGTCTATGGCAGACACTTTTCCCACTGAAGTGCCTGTTTAAATAAATGTGATTTTGTCAACATCTAAAATAGCAATGTAATTAATTGAATTAAAAACAGAAATTAAATCAAGGCATTGCTGTAGTATATTCTCCCCAAAACCACAAGTAGGGTAATTTTACAGATAAATAGAGGAGTATCTGAATGCTCTTCAAAACTCTAAGCTCTCCTAACTTAGAATTAAATTAAATAGGTACTGTGAATAACATGATTTGTATTCTCCATATATGGAACATTCACCCTTGGTAGCAGTGGTTCTCAAATTCTTCCCCCCAATCCACTACCCCAGATCATGGGCCATTTTTGGATGGGATCTTCTCTGTATATCTTGTTTATGGCCTTTATGGCCTAATTTGATGCCATAGCACATCTTTTCATATGATAACAAAAATTTTATGCTTTTATATTTGAACAAATATGCTGAATTATTAATATATGCAAGTAATTATTAATATACATTAGACACAAATATTATGCACCAATCTGAGTATCACTGGCCAGAAATCACTGTATTGGAAATGTTTCTTCAGCAAACCACTTATTGTAGGAGAGCAATATTAAACACACATAATAGTGGCAATAGAATTGAGGAAACATAAGAACTAACAACATTTCTTGAAGATCTTTGTAAATAAACTAGTCTTGTTATGCCCCTGACTATGCCAAGATCACAATCTTGGCTGCCCATAGCATCAAACTAGTTTAAATTATTTTATGCTTGGAAAATATGCCAGGTAAAGCAATGTTGTTATAAATCAGCATTTCCATGCAATGATATATTTCTGGATCCTTGAAAATGTATTGAGACTTTATAAAGATTCCAATTATTTATTGCTCTATAAATACATCTGTGACCATATGTACATAGTCAAATTAGAAAACATAAACATCATCTGTCTGTCACACATTCATATTCATTGTGGAATAATCTAACAACGTTAGAAAATTTATGTATCATTTATCTGCCTTTATATGTGCATAGAACAATGAATACAAAAAAGTTCGCCTTTGTAGAGTATATAATCTTTTAAGACTACAAAGTTTTATGTAGAATGTTCTTGAAAGTCAAGCATTTAAACATATTTAATATGATTGCATTTAAAACATTAATGAGAAATTTAATTAAAGCAAAAATGTAGTGTTTTCCTAAAATGTGAACTTACCGGATCGGCAATTTTCAGGCACAGTAAAGATAGTCACTTTGTTTTCAAAATATGGGGCATTATCGTTATCATCTTCAACTTTGAATAATAAGGGGAGTGGGTACTCTGGTGCATAACCATCTGCGGTTGTTGCATAGGCATATAGCTGAAAGGTAGACAAACACCGACAGCTTATTCTTAAATAACAAATAATGCACAAAATTAAACCTAGAAGTTGGGGAAAGATATAATGTTTAAAAAAAATCATTCACAACATTATATGTCACTAAGAACTTATGTAACAGAGACAACACACCAGAACCGTCTATGTCTGCCCTATGGCTTTAATTCTCTTTGAGTGTTCTCATTATTCTCCCAACTGCTATGCACTCCAGCCGAATGAGGCTGCTCCATTCCTTGAGTTAACTGCACACTGTTCTCCTTGTGAGAATGAATGTAGACGTACTCCAGTTATGCTAATGATAAGTATTTTTTTAAGTTTATAAAAAATATAATTCTATTTATTTGCACTTGATATGTAACGATTCAACTCTGGGTTTTTTTTTTTTCTTATTTACCTGCATTTTCTCATTTTTCTATCAGAAACATGCATTTCTTATGTAATAAAAATGCTAATAAAGTCACATACATATTCCAAATTTCATCTCAAAATGTTATACTTGACCCCAAATGCCAGGATTTAATGCCCTTTCCCTTTAAACATTATCAAATTAGTTCTATACTCTTCTTATGTGGTTTATGCATAGTAAGTGTTCAATGAATGGTTGTTGAGATGAACAGATTCTTTTCAACTAAACTTACCCAAAGTAAACTCTGTATGAACTCAGTTTTTCACAACCAGCTAGCTCTTCCTGAATTCCCTACTGTAACTATCTTCTAAAACGAACTAGAATTAAAATTCCAGACATCTAATTCCTCCCTCTCTTTCATTAGCCTTTTTAGTCAGTTGCCAAATTCTAGCAATTATGTCATTTCTGTTTCTATCATTATTCTTCTCTTTCCTATTCCCAACGCTATCATCCTCCTGTAACTCCAAGTGTATCCCACTAACTTTCCTGTTGTGTCCTACCAACATGCCGGCCTACCAACTTTCCTGCAATTGCCCTAACTGACCCTCTTCAATCTACGTAGAACTCAGGAATCAGATTCGTGTCTATAAAGTGCAACTTTAATTATGGTGTCACTTAATCACACTCTTCAGTGATGTATCATCGACCAAAGTAACCACAAAACCCTCGCTATTAAGTTAAAAGGCAACATTTTATCTTCACATGCTAACATGGAGGGGAAGTGATTTCCATTCCAGTCTCTAGGATGAGAAGTTTTGAAATAACTAACCATGTTCTCTCTGCTCCCTTATTCACTTTCACCAAACGACCTCCAGGGGGGTTTTTTGAGTAATAGAACTTATACTTTGATTTGCCTCAGTCTGCTCTCTATATTTTATTCCTCAATAAGTTCTGAACTCAGGAACATAATACAGGAGTGTATTATCACCACTTTATCACCACCACCATCACCACTGCCATCACTACTATCACATCCAGATGTCACATGATTCAAACTTCCTAACAATCCCTTCCTCTCCCTTCATATCTGATGTGAATTTTTCTTCCTTTAAACTGCTGCTAGTTGAGTTTTGGCTGGAGGAAATTATGAAACTGTTTTATGTCTCTGTCGGATTACGATTATCCTCAAAGATGAAGCCTGAGTCTTGTAGATATTTATGGGTCTTAAGTACTTAACACAGAGCCTTATATTAATCTTTTGCATTCAGTTCTGTCCTTCTTTTTCTTTTAGGAAGACAAACGATTCCTTAAGTTTACCCTCTATAAAAAATATCATAAACATTCTGTGGAATCACTTTTAATGAATTTTCCTACCTCCTCACATTGGCATTAAAATATTTTCATATTTAACTTAAGCTCATTCTGCTATAATTTATACTATGTTTTTCTAGTTTTTCTCTTCAGTGGAAATTAACATCTGCTTCCCGTCATATAATCACTTGTAGTTTGAAATAATATTTCCTGATCTTTAACAAGTAAATATTATTTCACATTCCACTGATACAGATGTGGTAGTTTTATTTCCAGTACTATTTCAGGTACTGTTTTTATCTTTTGCTATAAATCAGCCAAATATCTCCAAAATAAATCAAAATTGAAATGTTTGTTGTAAAGAGGATAATTTAAACTGGAACTGTAACTAAACTTTAAAGCATAGCCTAGCTCCCTAGGAGAATCCACTTATGTTCATATAATAGAGAAACTAATTATAAAATTTTTTAGTTATTAAAGCAACAGTTTTAAAAAACTTAAAAGTAATGGTTTAACAGTCTAGTTATTATTTTATATTAAAAGCAATAAAAATACTTAAAATTGTTATAAGTATAAATAATATACTTTAGAATTACTCATATTTTAACTAAATTAAAAGAGTATTATTTAAATTTCATTTGTGTATTATTGTGATTTCCCCTTGAATTCTTCTGTAGCTTGAAGAACCTCATCTCTTTCAGCCCTTTCACACTATAATTTGCTCTTATTTCTGAAATTTCTCTCATTTTTGGGAATATGCAAAAAGTTGACAATAGGAGTTGGAACTTGAATTTGGCCTTGTAGAGAGGGGCATCCAGTATCTGGGCAGAGAAAGGGGGAGGGCAGTGACACCAAAGATGACTAGGTATACAATATGATTAGCAACACATATAAAGACAATAGATAGACTTGTGTGTCTGGAAAAGGAGACATAGGTTATAAGATAGTGAGGTTCTCATTGGATAGGTAAGAAGGGACCAGATTGAACCGATTTTTTCCTATGAACTTATAAAGATACAGAAAGCTCAAGAGGGAGGGGTTGAAACTAAAACTAATATAATATTGTATGCCAACTTATACTTTAATATTAAACCAAAAAAAAAAAAAGAGAGAGAGAGAGAAAGTGTTTATAGCTGCTTTCTTTCATAGAATAAGTTGGAATTATTGAAGAAAATTCTTTTTATACATTTCTTCTTTAAAAAATTAGGAAAACAATGGCCTTATATAAATCTCTAAAGATTAAATGAGTTGCGTGGTTTAAGATGAATTCCTCCAACTGCAAAAATGGTGTGATTCACCCAGAAAAATCTTTACAAGCCAAAATTAAACAATGCAACATGGAGCAAGAGAGAAAACAGAAGCACAGTAATGATATATACTGACTTTGAACTATGGGTACTTTTCCCAATAATCAATGAAATCAATTATTTCAAATAACAATTTATTAATGCTTAACATTTTATATAGGTTAGATAAAAGCAAAGAATTGAGAAATCCAATCAAAATCCTCAGCTTTGAGAACAAAATTCTGGACCATGTGCTTTATTTGATTTACCGCTAGGATATTTTAAAGAGCTTTATAGTTTACATAGTGATTTTGCAAACATTTAATGATCACGATAGCTCTGAGGTAGGTAAGACAACTATTAGTAGCCCATAAAACAGAGAAGAAAATAGATGCTTGAGGTTGTGACTGGACCAAGACCAAAAAGAAAAGTAGCAGGTATTGAAGATCTACTAATTTCCAGAAAAATAAGCTTTTCAGTATAAAACAGTAAGTGAATTTGATTTGATAGAAAAACGAAGATATATTATTTTAATTTTAACTTCTACATTGACAGAGAAGGCTTCTATTCCATATTACCTCAAATGATTTTACAGCTTGCTTCATGTATACATCTGGTTGTTATACTTCCCTTTAAGAACATTGCTGATTTGCAAGTGGTGTTTCTTAACGTCAACTCAATCTTAACTATGTTAATGGAAACTAGAGAAATAAGAGTAATTCTGAATATTATTCAAAAGCCCAATTTTGAGCATAAATTCCACACTATGTTATTCCTTTGTCCTTTAAAAGATGTCAAAAAATAGCAAAGTAATTTATTTTAATTCTAAACTATTCTCTCCCTGTTCCCTCTAGCAATGATCTTGATAAAAAGTTAGGAGAGACAGCAGCTTGACTGATGAGAAGCAGCTGAAGACTTCAAAATCCATAAACAGGATGTTATCCTAACAAGAAGAAATGAAGTGTACATCATGACATAGTACAGAGTAGACAGCTTTTTATTTCTCGACAAGAGTAACTGCTAGTTTTAGATAATTTCTTCTTGTGAAGAAGTTGCAAAAGCAGCAGAGAACTCATATTTACATACATATGTGTGTATGTATATGTATATAGATAGATGTGTGTGTATGTATATATATATACATACATACATATATATATACACACACATACATACATTTATTTGTGTGTGTGCATTTATCAATTATTTATTTGGCTTCTTGACAGAAAGATCAAAATGTTTGCTCTGACATACCTAAAGGATAGGGTCCTTAGCATGAATTATAAGGTCCTTCTTAGTATATTCTTTTCTTACCACTCTAGCCTCTTGTTTCACACTCCTGCTTAGCTTCAAACAACACTTCATCCAGGGTTTGTTGCTGTTTTTGTTGCTACCTTTTTAATAAATGGGTCTTTCTATTGCTGACGTCTCTGTCTATAACACTTGACTACCTCCTCCCCGCTGCCTCCATCTCTTAGCTTTCTTCATGACTGGCTTTATGTGGTCACCAATTCCTACTCTTCTTTCAAATGTCTGCTAAGATTTAACTTTCTGAACTGCCAAAGTATGAGATAAATTTCCCTTTTATATGCTTCTTTAGCAAAAAATTTCTTTACTACAATCTTATTATTCAAGATATCAACAGCTTAAACGCTTTCATTCTTTATCATCTCAAAATTCACTGTGAATTTCTCTTTGTAACAGAATACTAAGGAGATATGTGAAGATGAAACAGAAAAAAAAATGATTCAATTTTCAGAAGAGTTAGAATTTGGGGTAGGATAAGATTAGATAGAATAAGCTGAATTGGTAAACTTATCTTGTATTACTAAGGAAAGAAAATGATACTCAAGATTTTTGTTGCTGAAGGACAGTCAGAGGGAAAGAAAGAAAAAGACTATGCTATGCAAGAGGCTAAAGCAGCAGATCTCAACCTTAGGATACATTTACGATCACCTTGGGTTACTTCAAATTTTCAATCAACTGGGCCCCATCTCAGAATATTTAAACCAGAATTTCTGGGGATAGGCCAGAACATCAGTATTTTTTAAAAAGTTCTCATATCATTTATAATGTACAGGCAAGGTTGAGAATAATTAAACCATGTTATTATGGGGAACTTTGAACTCAATAAAATTCACTGTTGTCCCAGATTCTACAGGTCAAAACCTGTCTTTTAAAAGTCTGTCATTGTATTTTCTATTGTTCTCCCCCCACTTTTCTTCTTTTATAACATCCATTGTTTTTCTTCATCAGTGGCATCGATAAATTTTGAAATTTACATTATACATTAACAATATTTAAAATATTAAATAAAATAATTGATTCCAATAATGTATGAACAATCAAAGCTTAAAATATTAAACCAGTAATAAAAAATGTAATTCTGAAAAAATAATCCAATAATCTTACCGGAAACTGGTCATATTGCTCACGATCTATGCTTCGTGTACAAAAGATATCTCCAGTGTCTCTATTTATGAAAAACAAATTGAAGGGCTCTTTGTCTACTCCTGGTCCACTTATGGAGTAAAAAATGGTATAGTTCTGTGCAGTATCAGATTGGACCTATAACAATAAATGATAATTTATGATAAAAAATATTTTCAACCTAACATCTTGAAAGGGTTTATTTTTGTATCACTTGCTTTCTTTCCTACTCACCTATTCTTTCTTTCCTCTGTTTATCCACCCACCATCTTTCATATTTTTCAAATCCTTATTCATATTCTGAATGTGCAATGACACAAATTTTGTCACTTATTTGATCCCAAATCCTTTTTGTGTTATCTGCATATTTATGGACAATTTGTGGAGTTGAATATACCTTTATAATTTCTATTTACTTGTTTTTATTCCTATATAAATTATAGTAACAGTGATTTTTAATTATTTCTAATAAAAAATTTTGTGATTAAAAAACATAGAAATAATACAACTTTTCTCCCACAATTAATTATTCAATAATTACATAATTTCAAAGCTGGCCTATGTTTATACTACAGTTATGTGGCAGTGACACTACCATTTTGGTAAACAGAAATATTGGCCTCTTTTTGGTGAGAATAAGTGCTAAATTGACAGTTGAGTTATGCAAAATCTGTAAGCATATCCTTTTTATATGAATGCTAAAGTCCAGTAGAATATTTAGGAAAATCTGGGTATAGACCTAAAAGCATCAAAAACTTAAAATATGAAACATTTTCTAAATGCTAAATATGACTTCTGAAGGAAAGTGACAAACTACACCGACTCACTTCTACAGGCCCCTATTCCTGGTGAATAGATGATCCTTATTAATACCAATAGATTAAAGCCCTGATTCCAAATACTGTGCAATTCAAATAGAATATTTAACAACTCTCTAATATATAAAATCAAACAAGATGAAATGTACCTGCTGAACATGTTGTGGAAATGGACCTAATGAGTTCTCCATCAGTGAACATGGAATAGGAGCCCATCGTCTCTTACTGCGTTTGAGGACTGAGTCATTGGTATGTCTCTTCTTAGGACGCTGCGTTTTATGAGAGAGGAAGAAATATAGCATTGCTTATCATTCTAAGAACTATAATTTGAACATATACATCAATATGAAGAAAATAAGTAAAGGGTGTACATAACAATATAATGGATAACCCCGAAAATATTTCTGTTTTTTATTATTTTGTTAAGAAGATATACACACGCATAAGAACCAGTTTCACCTATTTCCTGATTTAATCAGTTAACCAACAAGAACTTTATAAGGCATTGATAAAAGATGCTGTCTTAAGTATAAACCCCCTAGAATAGATAATCCATTAACACATATTTAAGAATCAATTTTATTCCATTAGGAGTAGTATAATCAGAATTTGTTAAAACACTGCATTTTAAAGTATTTGTATACCTATATAATGATACAGATCAGCATTTGTTCAAGTATGTTTCATTTTGTGATGTGGAGACTCTTTATAATTTGGACATAAAGCCTTAAGCACATTCTAAAAAAGCCTTAAGCACATTCTAAATTTGATGAAGAGGAACTCTTGTAATCAAAAAGAATTTAGCTGGAGAAATCTCATAAATTGAATCACTTATTAATAAATGATTTTATAAGACCAAATTCATTGTGCAGATTTAGCTTAAAGTGAGATTTACATGAATGCCAGTAATGTTTGCCCTTCCCACCCCTTGATCATCACCACTCACTGCAAGAAAGTGAGTCTAGCATCAGAAAATTTAAACCAATCCTTTGGACTGGCCATTACTCCATTTTCTGAAGAGAAGATGGCAGTAAGCTTTAGACAACCTCTTCTCTTTAAAGAGAGACTCACACTCATAGTCACTTAGGAGAGAGCCACTCAGGGTGGAGTGCCAGCTTGAATCAACTTTCACTGTTTTAGACTCACCCCTGTCTTGTTCTTCAGGTTGGTTGTTCTTATTGCCACATCTCAAAGCACTGTCTGAAACCTTTGATAGTCTGACTTTGCTCCCGGACTACAGAGTTATTTATTTTCATACCATTTTGTAAATAGCTCTAGTACTCCTTAAAATAGTCTAGTCTTTACATGTGTTAATTATCAGTAGAATAGACAAACAAGTGAGCATTAAAGAACAATAATTTTAACATGAAAGGAAATCTGTGAAATGAAGGACTTTCATAAACAGATTAATATGGTTAAATCTTTGCCTAATATACCTTCTTTCCTCTTGCTTCCAGTACAATTTTTATCTCTTTCTCTTCTTGCCTCTGACTGTCTGAAAGAAAAATGGAGAAACTCTTCCTTTCGGAAGACAAAACAAGGTCATGTGTTGTGTAAATTGAGCCATCTTCTAGAATTCTGAAGTCAGGATCACTTGACAGGATTAGGCTGGCTGACTGGAGACACTCCTTCAGATTCACTGCAGGGAAGAAATTTCACAGTAATTTGTAAGATGAAACACAATAGAACAAGTTTTACAGGAATAACAACTGCAAGTTAGTACATGAGAAGCAGAAAGTTACACTTGGAATGTGTTGAATACTCCCTCTTCTAAAACTGAGGGGCCATGAAAATTAAATCATTAAATTAATGAAGTCCCTGTTTCCACTACTTTCATCAGAAGTTAATTTATGAACAGATACAAAATATTTTCTTAGTGTCAATGGATTTATTGTTTCCACTTTAACTTCTGCTCATGGATTTGTACATGTATAAAAGATTTCATTATTTTATATTATATGTAGTATAACTATATGACTTCAGTAGATTTTGAACTTCTTTGCAATAATCTCTGATAGTTAAATCTTGCAAAAAATAAGAAAACCAGTCTATATTTATATAGTATTTCTTAGTAATATTGCAAATAATCATTCTATAATATTTTTTGCAGTTTTAATAATCCCTTATAATACTTAATATATATTGTGGTTGCTATCAAAATATTTTCTTTACAGATTCATATTTAATACATTTAGCATATTTATTTTGTGTCTTTAGAGTGTAGGCTATGTATCTTTGAAATGTTTTGAAAATATATAAAGGCTTAGTTTAAAACACTGATCAAAGCGATGCCTACCTTGGAAAGGATACCACTTATGTATTCAAAGTGTATTTTTCTAAATGTAAACTTAAGGTCAATAAAAAATCTTGATGGAAGGAATGTTATCCTTGGACTTTAGGTATGACTGTGGTAGTAGACTAGTTAAAATTTTATTTGATTTTCACAAGCTATTCTGTGAAAGAGATCACATAAATTTCTGAGTACCAGGTCATTGTAATCAACCTCAAGCACAACGTTTATTTTGAGACATTTACGTTTTGACACATTTGTTTTATTTGTAATCAATCGAAGAATCTTGGCTTTGGAATTTTGGTAGCAGATTAGTCAATATGAATTAAAATATGCTTTTGATTTTGGTATCTTGCTTTTTTTGAACTAAACTGAGATAATTCAGCCCTCTGATGTATGCTAATTTTTCTGGAAGAAAAAAGTATACAACTAACTTGGTACTTTAGTCTGTCGTTTCTAACCACTACCAAAAAACAAGTAGTTTATCTTGCATTCTATGTCGAATTTTAATGCCAAGTAGCTAGAATGTGGCTTTTATCCCAAACTTTATAAGAGTAGGCTGAAGCTAAGTGTAGCAGTTAAAACTATAAAATTATTAATACTGTTTCTCACCTTTGCCTACAAGTTTTTCAGCCTGAAGATGAGAAGGAACTTGCAGAGAAATTTTCTGACAAGCATCGCAAAACAATATTAAAACCTCAAAAGAAAGGAAAAAAATCAGGAATTACATTTGATTACAAATTTTCTTCACAGTTTTGTCTTATTGATAAAAATATTGTCTATTTCAGCAACACATTCATCTTCTAATCTTTCAATATTTTTCACATTTATTTTAAAAGGAAACAGCAAAGAAAGTAACCTTAAAGGCACCATGTCATTTAGTATCAATGAGAAAATTAAAACCTAAATTATATTGTATCATTTTAAGAAAATGTGTTATAAGTTATCGATTTTATTTAGACGTTATCTCTAAGCTCATTCTAAATGTCATTCTGATTTTTTAGCATAAAGTACTTAACTCTAGAATATAATAATCACACATTATATATTATAATGTATATAAATCATCATTTTTTACAGACCCAAGCAATTTGAAGATATAGTTTATTAAGTTTAGAAAATATTTGAGCATTTTTTTTAGCCACTTAACAACATCCACAAATATTCACTGATCTCGAATCACTTCTTCGACTGGCTTGGCATAAACTTCAAAGTTTCAATAATCTCATTCATAAAATTAGTCTAAAAAGAAATAATTTCAAAAGATAAAGAGTAGCCTTCCACAGAGTTAAGATTTTTAATTAAAAATCAAGACACAGCTATTTTCTTAAAAAGCTATGTAGTTCAAGGAAAGAAGACAGAGACCACCTAAAAAATAAAAGTTAAGCTATCAGTTTAAGTGTCTTTACGTTCAAAACTATTTTGCTTCTTTTTCTTGCAGTATTTTACTTGCTTCCTCTTCTGTTTATTGAAATAACTGCTTTTTTACTATTTAAATATGAACTAGAGCAGAGCTAGATTTCCCTGAAATAGATCAGCTTTATGATCAATTTTTCTCTGGGAATATATTTTCAGATTTATGGGAGCCATTGTTTGGGAGAAGGAAAGACTATCAACCATATTGTAAATATACACTTCTTTTCCATCTCAAGTCTTTTGGAAATATTGTATCAGCCTATTCAAATAGCCATGAGCTGCTTAACAATTGGGATACATTCTGGGAATGCATCGTTAGGTGATTTCCTTGTTGAGCAAACATCATAAAGTGTACTTACATAAACTTAGATGGTATAGCCTACTACTGTAATTGTACTGCTATACTTTTATATGAAAGTGGGTTTATTTATACCAACATCACTACAAACACATGAGTAATGTGTTGCACTATGACGTTAGGACACGACGTTAGCTGCAATGTCACTAGGTGACAGGAATTTTTCAGTTCCATTATAATCTTGTGGGACAAACATTGTATATGTGGTCCCACTGTTGAACCTAACATTATGTGGTGCATGACTGTACTTTGTAATTTTACAAAAACTCTGTTAGGCAGATACTAGCAAAGACTGGAATTTTTTAAAATCACATTTATATTTAAGTTTAATTTAAATAACCATTTTTGAAAACATGAAACATTTAATTTATTTGACTTTTTAATATTTTAGTCCTAATGCCAAAGAATGAACTAAATTATATGTTTAAAAAACTTTCTGAGCATTAAGAGTTTTACTAATGATCTAAATATATAATGTGGAGTGTTTTGTAATTAGAAATATATATATATACACAAATATACACATATGCATACATATACATATACATGTATATGTGCACATATATACATATAAACACATTATTCTCATAGAATATTTTCACGTTCCCACAAATACACCTATTTTATTTCCTTCCTGCTCAGGACCCCCAGTATTTGCAGGAAGAGCCAATAGAGTTCTCCAGAAGTACTACTCCAGTCTTCAGGTTAAATTAGCTTGATGATTTGGAAGGAGCTGGGGTCAGACATCTTTGTGGTCATTATGGAAGTCAGGAATGAATGGGCAAGAGATAAACCAAAGGATACTGGACAGAGCAGAGACCAAAAGCAAAAGAAACCTGGGCGAATCATTGGAAAGCATTCACTACATTTTACCTAATACTAACTCAGGAAAGTTTTTGAGCCCGTCCTCCCACTCCCCACCTAGGCAGTTACAGAATTAAAAGGAAACCCTGAATCCCACATCATATTTTATTTATTTGGAAAAAATGTTTATCCCCACAAAACAAAATCTTTAAATTCTGAAAATCTAACTTGAAGTTAAAATATTTTGCTAAAATGAAAAAAAAAGAAGGAAATTCAGTGCTCAGAAAGGCCAGATGTAGATGTGAAACAACTTCCCCCTCCCTTCTCCCCACTAAAGAAACATTAGCACCTGAGTTCACAGTTATAAAGCTATTAAAAACTTAAGTGGAACCAAGTTAATGGTATTTTTTCAGAGAAGGTTACATGTTTCTTTACTATTTTTCTCAAGTTAAACACTTTGCTTGAACTAAGAGTTCTGCCCTTCTCTTAGCTCTTCCTGGATAAAATTAAGAAAGTCTTGCATAACTCACATCTTCACCCAGGATCCCTTTTCTCTTCTCGAAGCTCAACACAACTAAGCATGTTAAATAACTACAGCTTATTTAATGACGAGTAGCAAAAGCAAGCCTCAAAACCTTCTGCACCAAATGCCTCAGGAATGAATTCATTCCACTGCTCCCTAGAAAAACACCACAGCAAGACTGAACAAGGAGTCCCCTTGAAAAACTAACTATTTGGCTGCAGGCACTTGAAAAGCCAGCAAAACACCTGCCATCCCAGGTCCCAAGTCTCTTAACTCTTCCTTGAATTTTTCTCAGATCTGTTTTTGTTCTCCCAGTCTGTCTTCTCTGCTTTCCCCTCCCATCCCTACTCTCTTTCAAGCCCAAACTGGAGGGAGGAAGCACATAGTAACATGCTTGAATTCCTTAATCCTTTTATTGTTACTCACCAGGAGAGAAAAAAGGAGCTGCTTACAGAAGATGCTCCCTGGGGCAGCCGAGGCCACAGCCATGAGAAGCGGTCTCAATGCTCAGGGATGGTGACTGGATAATAAGGCAGCTTGGGTTGCACAGGGCAGCTAAGCAGATTCCCAGGGGCTGGCACTTGTGCAGGTCACCCTGCTGTCCCCTTGGTGCAGGTCAGTTTGGTTTGGAGCAGAGTCGGGAGACAAGTGAAAAGTGACAGGAGGAGCAGAAGGAGAATTGCTTTCCTCCTATTCCTGGGACAGTCTTTCTTCCTCCAATTCAATTTCTTCTGAATGTAAAGAGGTTTTCCTGCAAGTGGGGAGGGTGGGGTACAAAACACCCCAAAACCCAGTCACTAGCTCCTCCTCACAGCAGCTTTCAAAACTTCTCCTGCTACTTGACACATAGCAGAAGCAAGAGGGAACACCCTGGATCGTTGGCCCTCCTCCCTTTCCCTCTAGGTTGATGCTCTGAAGTCCTCCTCAGTTATTACCCACTCCTACATTCTCCCCTCCTTATTGGCCTTATTAACCTATTTTGCCCCTAGGTACAAACATAAATTGTGCACAAACTCCATCCAAGGAAGTGATGCCTACTCAGCTACCATTAGCAAATCAGGGAACATACGCACCTGTAATCACATCATCAGAAGTTATCTCCGTATCTAAGCATTTAGGTGTGGTCTGTCTCATATAGTATTGCAGTTCTGCCAGAGATCCAGCTCTCTAGTCTACAGCAGTAACTTCATAGATGCATTGCGTCTACTCCCTTTATCTTCTGGCTACTGTGGTTTGGTATTCTAGATGTCACAGAAATTTACCAGACTGTATATGGACCTTATGAAAATAAGAGAATAAAGAAATAGCTGAGAAATAATTTTCTTATTGCATTCTTTTTGTTACTCATGAGGCAATTTTTTTTTTTTGAGTATCTTTATTTGAGAACAACTACAATCTGAAACCAACTCTCTTTAAAATCACTCCATTCATCCTCATCACTTGTACATTACATGCAGGATAGCCTATCCTAAAAATACAATATTCCAACAGTTTAATTTACACTAATGACCCTTGCAATGAGGACTTCAGCATCACATCTCTTGTCACAACTCGGTGAGTTTAACAACATTTGCGCACAATATTCATGACAGAGTTAAGAAAGGAGGGTAAATATTTTCAAATGATAATTGCTTAATTTGGGGTATAGAGAGGGAACTAAAATTCTTAGCCACTGCTAAGAATCAGGAACCACGACGAGCATTGCAGTGAATTCTTCCAAACAGCCCAAAAGGATTCTTTTTAGATGATGAAACCACAAAAAAGTAAGTAATCATCCTTTGTGCATAAACCAGAGACAAAGGAGAACTAAACATTGGAACCCAGGTCTGACAGCCACCATTATGCAGTTACTTTGAAAAGGAGCAGAAATGATGCTCAGGTATATGGGGATTCTGTCTTGCTGAACAATAAGCAAGTTTGAGACTGTTAAAATATATTTGAAAGCAGTTACAATCTACATTTCTCAGTAACAGATAATCGTTACAGAATATTGTGGAAATTTGGTCTCTTTTGGGGGAGTTGTTATACAGTGAAGTAAAATGGCAGTTAAACTACTTATTTTATAAATTTTTATTCCGGTAATTACTCTTCCTGCTCTTGCTACTTACTTATCTACTGCATGTTTAACTAAAAGGTAAAGGTCCAGCCCAACATCCAGACTGAGGTGAAAATAATAATATAACTGCTTTTTGTAATTATGAGCCAAGAAGATTTGAGAAATAAAAACCCTGGGACAAGAACTAAAAGACATCTTGTAGTATTTTGTTGCTAAAGGTATAGCTGCCAATAAACATTTTGTGTCTGGATTGGAATTTGATTCTTAATAAGAAAATAAAATTACTTTAATTGGTTTTTTTATATTTGGTATTTTTGGAGAAAAGAATGAATATATACAAATAGGAATAATTATTTAAGGGTACATGTGTAGATCCAAGTATAATTCTATCTGTGTATGTTTAAGCATAATTATCTAAGTGTATATCTAAATATATATGTCTGTAGCTTAAATAATTCAAAGATTCAAGTTCTCTATTCTCCAATCCCGGAAAGTGGAAATACATTTTCCAGCTAATGAAGTTATCATCACATCTTCCTATATTATGAAAATGGAAAAAAAAAATACATTACAAAAATTAAATTGGTGATACTGAAAAAATTAGCATGTTGAAGAAATGTAAGGTAATGTTAAGTTCGGATGAATCCAGAATACTCCACAATTCTGGAAAATTGATTTTCTTGATCCTCCCTCTTTTAGACGACCATTACATATTTTCCTCTCTCATGATCTCTCTCGAAAATAATAGAAAAACTTGTACAAAAGCTAATTCCAATTCTCCTGTATGTTCTACTTACACACAAAGTTTTCCTTATCAAAGTATTTTCTTTATAGGAAAACAATGTATTATTATAATAAAATTGACTGCCTTAAAATCAAGTTAAATAAAAACAAAATTTATCTCCTCTAATTTCTGGCCATCAGATTCTTCAGAAAGAGCTCTATTTTTATTTTTTTATTTTTATGTCTATGTTTATTGTATTGTCTTTGTTTTAATCTATGTCTAACAACCTAACTGAATGATTGATAGTGTATCACAGTGGTTAAGAGCTAAGACTGCAGCTAGACTTCGTGGTTTCAACAGCTGGCTTTACTACTTATTAGAAACATACCATTAGGGCAGTTACTTAACCCCTCATGTCTCAGTCTCTTCATCTATAAAATGGAGATAACGATAGCTGCTAATTTATAGGTTATTATGAAGATAAATGTGATATTACATAGAAAGCACTTTGAATAGTGTCAGGCTCATAACAAGCACTAATGTTTTACACATATAATTGCCTAGGTATGCAATGAAAAGTTAGAGACCGAATGAACTTAAAATGAAACAAACAAAATTATTGCAAATCCAAGGTCTCTTAGGTAAAAGCTATCCAAAGATATACAAACATGTTTATTCATTGAACACATATTTAAGGGTCCATATATTGGGCTCTGACCTCTGCTTGGAGCTGAGAACCATATAAAGAAAAAAGAAGGCAGATGTCTCTGTTTCTTAAAGCATACTTTGTGAAAGAAAACACAAATATAGTTCTCTTTCCAGTTCATAATATAAGGTAAAAAGAGGCACAGTAGCAGTTATTAAATACCTTAGCAATTTAGAGAGAAAATTTAAAAAGTTAATGATAATTACATTCTTAGTACAAAGACTGCTGTAGAAGAAAAGAATTTATTTTAAATATGTAAATGTTTCATGATCTGTTTTCCATCACAGATTTACGATCATACAGAGACAGATTTAAATCTAAAGACCCATATGACCCTTGCATTTCTTTAGTTTCTTAGCTTAAAGCATGTCAAGAAAATATACCTTCCTATGAATTTCAAAGTATATGTCTCATGGAAATAGAGTGACAAATTTTGTAAGAGATGTCTATGCATAACCAGAAAGCTCTGGTTATGAATAAATTCAATGCCTCAAAGAAGCCATTTATTGACAGAATAATTATCTCTGTCAAGCGACTTAATTTATTCTAAAAGACTCTGGACTGGTAGGAATGCTGTACACACTGAAGAATCCATAGCGAGGCACTTTGTGTTGAATATATATGATCTAAGATAAGGGAAACTACAGGGGTAGAACAGGGTGTGTGAGCTTAACATGGGAGAGTAGAACTGTATGAGCAAAGGAAAAAGAAGTCTTAGCTATAGAGATATTTTGGGTCCCATGAGTTCGATGTTCTGCAGTGGAAAGCCCCTTCAATTTCACTAGACTCTCACACTTTTATTTAGGTAAAGGGTTATTAAAAATTAAAAGTAATGAATAAGTATTAATGATTACTAGCAATAATTTATTAAGGTTGTTAGCAAAGAATAATGATTAATTTTACATGAAGTGACCACTTCCCATTATTATCAAAACTGTTGGCAGACCTATAAAAAGAAATGTCAACACACATCTCTGTATAATTTAGAACTCTATTCAGCACATACATCTAACTCAAACTGACTTAGAAGAAACAAAACAAAACAAAATTATTAAAGATAAAGAGATTTTTAGATTATGTAATTGGAAAGTCCAGGGATATCCTAAATTCAGGCACAGCTTGAGTCAGATGATCAAATAATGTCACCAAGATATTGGCTCTTTCCGTTTCTTAGCTCCGTCTTTCTTTGTGTTGGTTTTGTTATCATTGTTTTGTCAGTGTGGAGGCAAAGATGGCCACCAGAAGCTCCAAGATTACATTCCATTGCTTTCGTAATCCATAGTTGACAGAGCGGGTCTTGTTTTCAATAGTTTGAGCAAAACACAGTCCCTCTGACTAAATCTTGTCCATCAGCCTAAAGTGCAGAGGTGGGCTAGACCACATGAGCAAAAAGTGGTAGAGATTGTTACTCAAAGACAACTGTGGTCTATTGACAGAAAAAGGAGGAATAGTGTCTAGACGGGTAAATCAAAGAAGTCAAAAACTAAGCTCTCTTTATTGTCACATCAATAATACCAGTCAATTATCCATCATTCATTTATTAACACCTTCTATATTCTAAGCATTACCCATGGTGTTGATGAGAGAAAGCTGAAGAATATATGATCTCTGCTCTTATGGAGTTTACAATATACTTTATGTTTTAAAAATAAGTTAAAATATTTCATATGATATGGTCAAGATGAAAATCTTGGATAAGGAACATTATGAATGACTTTTATTCACTTCCTAATATTTCCTCCAATTATTTTTTTCTTTTTGGTCATCAAAGCTAAAGGATTTGAAAAGTGGTTGTTTTTTCAATGATAGAATCTTACTGTCATTTATCTTATATATTAAAATCATATTATTAAATGTTGATTTTAAACATAAAAATATACTCAGTATCTAAACTTTATTAAAATAAAAAGGAGAGAAATTTCACTCATTATCTAAAGGTAATTTCCCAGTATATAGCTTCCAATCTAGTTTCTGTGCATAGAATTTTTAACATTTTTATACTGTACTGTAAATGTAATTTTATAGGATGAATTAACAATATAAATAGACATTTGTCCTATATCATGACAAGTCCTATATAGATATGTTAATGACTATATTAAATTCTTTCAAATAAATGTATAATTGATTTCACTACTCCCTAATATCAATTTTTCATTATTATAAAGACCATCTCTATAGATAAATCACTTTCTGGCTTAAGGATTGTTTCTTGAGATAGAGTCCCACAAGCAGAAGTTCTAGGTCAAAGGATATAGGATTTAATGGCTCTTGGTATATAATGTCTACTTGCATCACAAAAACAAAGTACCAGTGTATATTCTTACTGACAATGAATGCAACAATAAATACCCTAGCCAAGATTGAATATTATTATTTCATTAAAAATTCTGTTATTTTGATAAGTAAGACACTATAATTTTAATCTGAATTATTTGCTTGGTCATGATGTCGAGCATTTTTTGCAACTGCCAGGCCATTGCATTTTTTTTAATGATGTATATGCTCTTTTACTATATTGACATATATTAGGAACTATGAGGAAATTGGCACTTTTGACATAAACCAGACACGTTAATAATTAAAACTCTCTTTTCAATGAAACTTTTTCTGAGATAAGAAGGTTGTTACACTTTTAGTTTCCAGTCTTTTATATATTTGTGATTGAATCTGACGACATTGCGAAAGTATTTTTGCCTTTTAAATCCATTGAAATATTCATCTTCCCTGAGAAACTATCATTTTCCCTGAGAAACTGGGTATATTTCACCCAGAACTTCACCACTTGGTTTGTTGGCTAGATAGAAATGTAAGTGCTGTCATTTATATAGCAAATATGATTCATACACAAAGAAACCATTTCCAATTTCTTTGTTATAGAACTAAAAATAAAATCCATTCCCCAAAGTTCTTGCAGCTTTTTTGGATGTAACAAAAAATAAATGCCTATTGCTCAGATTCCGTATAGTGTTTCATAAAATACCTCTGCAGATTTGTTCTTGCCTAAGGTTAATTGAACAGACTGTCATCCTGCTGCTGCTTTCTGGGTCTAAGGATGAAGATGAGGGATGAGACTGCTCATCTTTAGAAGGGTTGCTATGAACCTCTGCTATTTCTTATGTACTGGGAGATAATGAGAAAGATGAGAACGGGAGGGAGAAACTGCTCTGCATAATCAAACAAAACACTTTCTCTTGTATGGACAGAGAAATACTTTGTAAATTGTGTTATCTTTTGGTAAAAGTTCCCCATATAAATTTGAACTAGAATGTTTCTGAGAATTTTTGCCTGTACTTTGAAGAGTGCCTGTACTCCGTGTTTCTCCTAATACAAATCAGAAATCTCAAGTATAGAGAAAAAGCTCAACTTTATCTCACATTAGCCTCAACTGTCATGCTGACTGTTTTGACACTTTACCACTATTCTGAAAGGAAAGCACATTATGTATGTTTTGCGGAAGTCCTGGTGGTATTATTTTAAACCAAATAATTTAAATTCTAGGAAATGCATTGCTGTATCACTATGTCCTGCTGACTGTTCTAGTGAGGGAGGGGAGGGTGGATATTGACCTAAAGGAAAAGGAAGTGTATACAGATTCCCACCTTAAACAACTGAAGAAAAGATATTGGGCCACACTAGGAAGTAAAATCAATGAATAACCTCTGATAACTTTTTTTTCTTTTCCTTCTGATTGGACTTGAGGAATATTCAAGCTTGAAATTGTTTTATTTTTTCCTGGTGTAACATTTTATATATATATTTCTATTTAATTATATTATATATTTTATTTATATTATATGTTTATAATTTTAAATAAATAAATTTAAATTTATGTTATATATTATGTATAGAGAGAGGAAAAAAAACCCAAAGCTAGGAAGAGAACCAAGAGGAGCCAGGTCACAGAGGAAAAGCATGCCCCAACTTACATTGGTTCATATGTAGTCTAGAAAACACCTTGTTTTCCTAATATACTAGAAAATAAATACAGCTTTAGTTGTACTATTTTTAAAATGGAATGCGAAGCATTCTACAATTCTAATCTTTTTAAACAAAATATACACATCTCAATGTATTAAAACAAAACCACAATATTCAGGATTTTTGAATTCTACAGAACAAAATTAGAGACAGTAGTGAGAGCAAAAAAAGTTAATACCCGTTTAAAATACCCATTTAAATACCCATTTAAAAATTTTAAATAATATGCTTGACAAAAAAAATATTAAAAAGGAATTGGAGATAAAAAGGCTAGGGAAAGAAGAGAGAGAAGACATGTGAAAAAATAGAAAAGAAGAAGACAGAAGAATGACCAATTCAACTGGTTTTATTGAAAGCTTTTTATGTCCCATGCACTAGATCAGGACCTGCTCAAATAAAGTGAAAGCAATATGACTGCAGTAAGCTCACTGTCTGATGGGAGCACAAAGGTGTAATAAACAGGCAACTCAAGGCTGAAGGGTCAGGGACAACTTTCCGGAAACATGACATTTAAAATGAGTCTTGAGGGAAGTATAGGAATTTATCAAAAGAGGAAGAAAGAAAGAAAGGTTTCCCCTTGTTGGCAGTGCAATAAACACTGGCACTAAAGAGAGAGAGTGCAAGATTTACAACATGTTCCTCATGGCTAGAACAAAGAAAAATATAATAAAGCAGATGTTTATTTTAGAGTTGATTAAGAAAGATACTGTAAAACAACTTGGAAGAATACCTTTGAGCTATGCATGTGACATGTATCCTGACCTAACTGGGAAAGTCTGAATGAATGTAAAATTGCTTTCACCAAAAAAGACTAGAAACTGTTAAAATGATTTTCTAGGTCCCTAATGCTAAAGACCTGAGCAACAGAGCTCCTCATTCAGGTTTTACCTTTTTTCTTCAAATTTTACAATTCAGAATAAGTATCTTTTTAAAAGTATTAAAGTGCTGCATTACAGTTTATAGAACCCTTCATGTACATTATTTCATTTAATCCTCCATTTCCAAATGAAAAAATTCTGAGAAAAAAGATGTGCCCAAGGTTATACCGTTAATCTTGGTTGGAGCCATATTTAGGTCTTTTGCCTAAAATTCATAGATCTGGCTTACTGATTTGAGTAGTAAATTAGTGAAAAATAAAATCAAAGCTATAAAATAAAGGTTTTTTTATTATTATATTTCTGGAATTAGGTGTTAGGTACTTATGATCTCAACACATTATTCAGATTTCTAAATTCTGCCAAGCCTTAGTGAATTTCAGTTAAAAGAAATAGCAAATATTGGGAAAATCTTTTATATCATCAATTGTATCATACAATAAATAGACAAAACATAGAATGTAAAGAAATCTTTTCTTAGACATCTGTATTTCTATTTGCATTAATAAAATATATAAGAACTTTTAATTTTTAGATGTAGTATATAATGTATAAAATAGTTATGAGATGGAGAAAAGGAAGATAGCAACTCATGAATATTTTTAGATTAAACTAGTTTAAAAATACATTTTACACTTATGTTAACTGTGGTTTCCCTTATGTGACTGGATTAAGAATGATTAACATGAAACAAAAGAAACAGCACACTTTAAAGCATACTCCCTTTATGAAATAACCTCAATTAGCTACTGGGCTCAAATTATCATTGCATTATAGGTGTTTCTGCAATCAACTTGTTACAGATAATTCCCCTGCAATGGGATAATTTAGGGAAAGTGAGTCTAGAAAATGCTGAGTGTATAGAAACTACCAGATTCCATTTGCAGAGTTTGGATTCAGATTGGATAGGCCCAATATTTTGTCAAGTCCTCCTACAGTAGTAATCATCACATGTTCTAAATCAGAGGGTTTTTAAATTTTTATTTTTTTTCTGGAGAGTTTGTTGTTAAACAACCAACAAGTATAACATTGATTGTCTGTTATATATGTTTTATTTTGTTCTTAGAACTGAACAATCTTATTCTATTTCCAACTGTGAGTAAAAAGAAAAAAGAAAATATATGAATATATTTCACTTTCTTGTAGAAGAATTTCAACAAAATAAACATGTTGAGACTCAGTAAAAAAAAATCTTAACTACAGAAGGTTTGAAGATCTAAGTGAAAAAACATCCATGGGTAAAAAGGGAAGAGTATAGTGAAGAAGAGAAATTTAAAGAAAAAAAAACTTAGTTTGTTATGGTCTCAAAATGTATTATTTTGTTATTGTTGATGATTATACTGTTTTATTCATTTGTATTTGTTTTGTTTGTTTGCTAAAAATGGAAATCCTACTGTGTTGGAGCAATAACTTTATGTTTCCTGAATATAAGTTGCAAAGAGATTTTTTTAGGTGAAAGGTATATTTCTAGAACCTCATCCTGATTTGAGAAGTGCAAATGTGCGTAACAGATACAGTAATTAAAATACTGCATATAATATTTAAATTATGAAAATATAGGCATTCTTTCACTCCTGCCCCACCCACCTGGACTTGGTAGTTGTAATCTGATCCCTGGTTGAAAGATTCCTGTCTAACAAGAAATAGCTTTGTAGAGTCTCCTCTGGCAGAACCACTTGAAACCACTTGAAAGGGCTGGTCAGCAGAATGGAGCCTACCTTCCCACATCCAATTAGTGCTGTTATCTCCCAGATGAAGATGAGGATGAGGTGTTCCAGCAGAGAAGACCTGAAGGAAATCGGAGGAAATATGCTTGATTATATGCATACTAGACCCAGTGCTGTCAGATTCTAAGAATGTCAGCTTGAACATGTTGATTCAGAATTGGTGAGAAAAGTAGTATAGGATTATAAAAAAATAAATGTTCCCCAAAGAAAACGATCATTTAAAAAGTTTTTTTTGTGTGTGTGTGTTTAGAATGATTACACATACACAAATACTTTCCACTATTTGTTGTTTTTATGTTGTAGTGTGTATGTGTTTGTATAAAATAAATATTGCAGATTGGTTCTTGGATGCTCTAAAAGGATTGATAGCTAACTAAGCCAAATACACATACACAAACACACAACATGGAAAAAAATAGAAAGTGTTAAAAAGAATTTTTGTTTTCAATGAAAGGCAACAGTAAGATGAGTTTGAAGAAATTTTGTCATAAAGCAAAAAGCAGACCAGTCTAGCTCGTTTCAAGTTTATTGAATGTCCTCAGTGTCTCTCAAACTTGGCTAATTATCAGAAGCACTGAGAGTGTTTGTAAAAGAACAAGATTCCCTTAGTCCACTTCGGACTTATGGATGCCTAAGAGAGTAGCCTAGGAATCCATATTTTTAACAAGTACTCAACATGATTTTGATGAGTAGCCAAGGATGAGAAACATTGCCTAGATCAGGGGTTCTCAACTTTGGCTACACACTTCAATAAGTTGTAGAATTAAAAAAATATATATTAAAAACACCCTAAAATCTGGGCCTCATCCCAGATCAATTAAATCAGAGTTTCTGAGATTGGACCACACGCACATTCATTGAAACAGATGAACAAATAAACAAAAAACACCCTTCCAGGTGATTTTATATGCTGCCAAGAGTGAGAACCACTGGTCTACCTAAATAATAAGTTGACAGAATACTACTCTAAGACAGGAACCAATGAAATCAGAACGAGAAAAACTCCTATTGTCCAATCTATAGATACCATAGAAATTTAGAAGATAAAGTAGCAAATTGCAGGGGGAGTTCTTGATGTTTGGATCAAAACAAAAAGGTGAATCTATTCCTTCTTCTTGTCATTTCATGTGTTCATTTTTTAATAGATAGAGAAGTGAAAAGAAAGGAGAAAATAAATGAAAGAACTCCCGCGCATATTTTGAGTATTTAAAATCTCTAAAGACATCTCATCTATGGCCATGCTACCCTGAACAAGCCTGACCCCATTTGATCTTGGAAGCTAAGCAGGGTCAGGCTTTGATTAGTATTTGAATGGGAGACCGCCTAAGAAGACCAGGTGCTATAGGTGTAAAAAAAATAAAAATAAAAATAAGGGTATTATAAACTGACAAGGTCCTTGCAATCTGTGAGGTCAACCAAGGGTTGCCTCTCCTAAAAAATAAATATTAAATAAATAAATAAATAAATAAATAAATAAATAAATAAATATAAATAATAAAATCTCTAAAAACATCTCAACCATTCTCCTAAAAATTTGAACTGAGCTTATCCTATGTACACAAATCTCTACTTGTTATTTAAGAATTTCCTTTTTATTTCATTATCCAAACTTGTAGAGTAATATATTCCTTTAGTTTTACTAAATTCCAATAAACATCCAAATAAAGAAAGAATATAATCAAGTCCCCAAGGAGGCCGTTTCCATTTTCACAGTTTGTAAATCCAGCAAAGTGCATGACTAGGAACAATATTATTGAAGAAAATCTTATTGTTTAAAAAAATTGTATGTTTTATTTTATTCAATTGTATTGAATACCATTGTTACTTATGCAATAAAATGTAGAATTAATATAATTATCAAGTACAACTTACAAAACTGGCATATTTACCTGTAAATATTTTCTTTGAACAGACAAGAGAAATGTCATACTTTGTATTTTCTGAATTATAAATATTTATTTTGCTTCCATATGTTCGTAGTATATTCTAATTTATAGGCCCTATGAAAAAAGATGCAACATTTTTTTTAATAGGCTTTATTTTTTAGAGCAGTTTTAGCTCTACAGCAATATGGAGAGAAAAATAGAGAAAAATAAGAATACCAGTCATATAGAATTAGGGCCCACCCTAATGACCTCTTTGTTTCCAAATAAGGCCACATTTTGAGGTACTGGCAGGTTGGGACTTCAACATGTGAGTTTTAGGGAACACAATTCAACCTATAATAATGAAGTAATTTAGTCAACTCTTCAATGCAATGAAAAAAGACAGTTACACTCCTTGCATTTTTTGAACTGCTAGTACATAAATCAAATAGTCTAGATATTTTGATGTCTTCAGCAATTATTCATAAATCATACTAATAAGTAAATACATTTCACCACAAGCACCATTCTAATGTAAGTTTGCAGGGTTTTTGTTTTTGTTTTTTAACTCTTTATTTATAAGAGGGAGAACATTTTAATAAAAACTGAATTTTTTTACTGTATTGAAAGTATTAAATGTTATGCTCTAGTTTAGTTTAATAATTTAGAGAAATCTCATTAATAAATACAGTTAAGTAATATTCTTATTTGTTTAATGTAATCATTCCAATAAACTAGCTGCAGGGTTTATTGGGAGAATTTTCTTTAAAAAGATGACTTCCACTGTTATAAGCTAGAAATCTACAAAAGACAATATAAAAAATTAGAGGACTAAATCCTCAATTATCCCCTGTGCCAACATGGAGTTGCTCTTATTTAGGTTCTGCTTATATAATCGATACTGATGTGTTTTAAACATTATAAAATTAAAATGACATTTCCAAAGCAATAATTTATTCAGTACTTAATATCACTCCAAACTTGTGTGGTGACTGGGATATGGAAGGGAAGTGACAAGAAGCTCTCTGTGAGCAGGAGACAAGATGCTCTTTTTGTGTATGTTAAGTCAACCAGGAACCATGCAGATCTGGGAGAGAGACAAGAGAAGGGCAAGGCTGAAAGATCTAAAGTGAAACATAAGATGTGTCCAAAGCATTGTGTTTTTCTTTCCAGAAAATATTTAGTTTCATAAGAATAAGGAATTATTTGTATGTGCCTTTACATTTTTAATACTTCATACCTGCCAGTAAGGCCTCCACAATGGTCCTTGAGTTGATTAGTTTTGAATTGAAATAATTTAACTAGAATTATTTTGTGTGACATGAGGAAAATGGCGAATATCTGAAACTGTTGAGCAAAAGACCATTACCAGATTCACATTTTTATTTATTTATTTATTTATTTATTTATTTATTTATTTATTTACATGTGTATGTATGTATGTATTTATTTATTTATTTTAGGCGAGACAACCCTTGGTCGACCTCACAGATTGCAAGGACTTCGTCAGTTTACAATCTCTTTTTTTTTTTTTTTTTTTTGCGCCTACAGCACCTGGTCTTCCTAGGTGGTCTCCCATTTAAGTACTAACCAGGACCCAACCTGCTTAGCTTCCGAGATCAGGTGGGATCAGGCTTGTTCAGGGTAGCATGGCCGTAGACTCAGATTTGCATTTTAAAAAATACAAGTTTAGAATGTCTTGCAGATCTTCATCCTAAAGAATAGAGATTATAAGCAGTAGCAACAGGGGAAGAGAATGGGAAGAAAGGGTCAAAGATGACTTGTATAATTTTGGCTTATGCCTTACTGAAAGAGTACAGGGGTATGGACCTATCAGATGTGGAAGATGGTAGAGTCAGTTTATCCAAGTCGTATAACAAGTAGGAAGTCAAAACTAGCATCTGGAATTTAGGACTGAAGGCTTAAGTGGAAAAATAGATACAAGAACTATTTACATTAAAATTGAAGTCATTGAAAACAATGGCATGGATGAGCTCAATCTGAGGAAATAAAAATAATGAGAGAAAAAGAAAATTTAATTAGGGATCAGAAAGAGATTATAGAGCTAAAGATCATAGAGTTTGGAAGCGAAATCCAAAGAATATGAATCTGAGAAGCATTCAGGTAGAAATAAAGGAATGACATTCCCCAAGGGAAGAGAGAATTTCAAAAAGCAGAAGTGATCCCTGTAGTCGCTAGGATTGCTGCGCACAGAGGCGAGAGAAATGGACACCAGCTAACACAACAGTAAAGGAATTCAGTGAAGTAATAACAGATACACCATAGAATCAACAGAAAAGCTGATCATCCAGGCTTAGAAAATTGAGAAGAGCCAAGGAAACTCTGCCATAAGGAAGCACATTGAAGGTCCTGTCACACTGACAACACCACTTTAGGACACTTGACATTGTCACACTCATAGGCTCTCAAAGTCCTTGATACAGCCTTGACTATCTTTTCACCTGTCCCTCAGCCTTTGTTTACCTTGCTGAAGTATCAAATTCCTGGGAGAGGGGATCTAATCTTCCAGCCCTGGACTCCAGAAAGCAGAAAGAGGGGTCTCCTTTTTGCTGCCTCTCATCAAGTTTCTCAGTGGATGTATCCCCTACATCGAGAAGAATAACAGCTATTTCTTATACAACCTTATTATATTCTAGGCCCTATTCTGAGCACTTTATAGGCATTAACCTATTCTCACAACCACCCTATGTAAAAAGTATTTTCCATTTAGGTAGAGGATAACCTGAGAAATCCAGGGGCTATTTAGTTGATCTCTATCGACTTCCCAAATATTACACTGTTAGAAAATGGCAAGACAAAGCTTGAAAGCCTACCAGTCAGATTCCAGAGCAGGGTCTCACACGCTGACTAGCACATCTAGGCAACAAAAGATTTGTTGATCTAATGAAGAAAGAACAAATGTTAAATTCTTAGATTTATCCAATGGTGCAAAGTATCTGCTGAAATAGGAGGAAAGGAAGGGAGGAAGAATGAGATGTCCAAGTATCTGTTTTCGAGTACAGAGAGGAGGGCAGTTTTAAGGTAGTCCATGTCAGGATTTCAATTTTTGCTCAGAAATAAAGACATCATAGCAGGACAAAAGGAAAATTCGGACAGAAGTCAGAGTCAAATGGTAAACTTTTGCAATAACCACTGTGTGAAAAACAGTCGTTACTCTAGCTAGGGATCCTAAATAAATATAAGCCCTTATTTTCTCTCTTTTTGGTAATTATATCTAACTCTGCTCCAACAGTCCAAATGAGATGAAAAGATTATAAATTTAGGTTTGAAGTTTATTGGTCAAGACCAGAAGAAACCCAAGGGTCAAAAGGTAAGGGAGTAGATGGAGTGATGAACTGTAGTACCTGAGCTGGACAAATATCATCATTATTATGATCACCATCATAGTCATAATAACTATTATTTACTGACTGGTTTCTATGTGTCAGACACAAATGTTTTACATGCATTATCTCAAATCTCTAGATGTGTGTGAGTGTGTCTAAGAAGAAAGAGCCAATTAAGGAATTGGCTCATGATTGTGGGGGCTGGTAAGTTTGAAATTCACAGTACAGGACAGTAGTCTGGAAATTCGGATAAAAGGTAATGTCTTCAGTTCAAATTCCACAGAACAGCAGTCTAGAAACCCAGCCAGGGTTTGTGTTTTGCTGTCTTGAAGAGAATTCCTTTTACTTCTGAGAAACTGTTTTTGTTCTTAAGGCCCTCGATTGATTGGATGAGGCCCACCCGATTATAGAGAATTGTCTGTTTTACTTAAAGTCTACTGATTAATCACATTTAAAAAATACCTTCATAGCAATATTCAAACTGGTGTTTTATCAAACAACTGATACCATAGCCTAGCCAAGTCAACACATAAGATTAAGCATCGCAGGTCTCAACACAGCTTTATGGACAAATACAATCTCTGCTCTGCAAAAAAATAACTTATACACCAAAGGAATTAAAAATGCTGATGCATTTGTACTGGCAGGAACTATGAGATCACACATGACAGTTGGTATTGAACTAGAGAAGGTAGAATATAAAACTGGATAAGAGAGAAATTTTTTTTATATGAGACCATTCTTCTGTGACTAAGGATTTAACGTCTGGCAAGAACACTTGGAGTCAGTCTCGATATGCTATTGAGAATGTTCCTTGAAATTTGACCATAGAAACGGTCTATAGTAAATAAAGTGGAGACGTCGAAGGTTAGAAATCAGAAGGTTGGGTAGGTGAGAATATTTTAATGAATTTATTATGTGAGATGGTAGAACCCATCATCTGATTATGTCCCTTGAGAGGGCCTAGAGGATACTACTTAAACTAAGGAAATGAGGAATGCACGGTGCAGAGACACTGGCACTTAGAGGAAACTGCTAGTGATTGTCCTCTATAGGCTGGAATTTACAGTATAAGATGCTGCTATAACTTCCTACTAGCAATGGGGATGATTTAATTCCAGGATGGCAAAGGACAGATGTAAGTTTGACATAGTTATTATGTGTAGCATGGCTGGGATGGTAATGAAGGTACCTGGACCCACTGATATCTATGATAATGGATAATAGACTATGGTGTTCTAAGAGTTGCGAAAGATGATGAGCCATCAGGGCACTGCTTTATCAAGAGGTAGTGGGCAAAAGGCTGATGGCCATAATAACAGAAAATTCATGGTTCCTCATCCGGATATAAGTGAGCTTACAGATCCAGAGTCTATTTATTGAAAGGTAAATTGGGTCTCCTTGAGGAAGGAGATTCTGTAATGCAACTGGGTCTTTCTAGCATGTTCTCGATGTTATAAAATCCACCAATATGTAAGACCTTAGTCTCACTTATGAAAGCATGAAAAAGTCATTAGATGATGGCTAGTATATATTTAGGATTGGGACCAAGAAGGCACAAAAGACACAAGTAAATTATATGACCAGAAGGTCCAGATTTTTGTGACACCTATTTCTTTTGTATCCATGTCTCCTCCCCAACAAGCAAATATAACCTCATAGAGGTTAATTATGATCAAGTGACAGAGTAGGGAAAAAAACAGAAACAAAAACAAAACTCGCTTCTTGCTTACAAATGTAAGGGAACTTCTGGCATATTACAGCCCCACTCAGAGATGGCCCCAGTGGTGAAGGGAAATTCTCACAATGGATAAATCCAAAAGCAGTATACTTGGTTTTATACACTGTATGGAGGAAGAAGTGGCCTGAATTATGGATATTCATAAACTCTTGTGCAGCAATGAGTGGCCTAACTGGTTGGTCAAATTCCTCAAAGCAACAAGATTAAAAGACTGGGAAAATTTGAGATGAAAGGTAGTAGTGATGGTAATAGTAGTGGTAAAAATACACAATAATATTTATACTCACCTGCTAACATTAGTTCCCTCTTATAATCTGAACAGTATCAGTCTTTTTGTAATGCTTAGACTTTCAGCTTTCTTCCCTCTTTCTTTATTACTTATAAGGTTCCCTATCTGAGAACCATTGTTGTTTATACAAACTTGGAGAGCTGAAGAAGATATATGTTTTTGTGGGGTTCTGTTGTGGTCAATAAACGAATTTTCTGATCTAAGAAATATCCTTTGGATCTGCTGCAGAACACAGTATTTTCCAAACACAGCAAATATTTGTATGAATAGTCAATGTCTTTTAAATTGTTAATTTTCCAATTTAGGTAGAAGCTATGACTCTAAATTTACTATTTTATATTTATCAGTAAACTTTAGCAGTCTTCTTCATGTAGGTTATTCATATTGTTGTAGCTGCCAGCCCCCAATAGATGCATGGACCACCAGAAATCAGTGAGTTATAGGAAACGCACTCTTTATTCAGCCAGCTGGGTCTGTTAGGGGTATGCAGACCCCAAATCAAGCAGCCCCGAAATGTAGAGGTACAGAGTTTTTAAGCCTTAAACCCCATTCTTCATCCTGTTTGAACACACAAGTCTATTTTTCTTCTTTTTACTAACTGTCAACCCACAGGTCAGTTGTGCAAGCAGGGTGGGGCGGGGGGACAGAAGCAGAAAGCTTATTGTTTGAGCGTTATGTTCCCATGGGCGATAGCCAAGCACTAATTTTTCAGCCAGCACAATATATCTTATTCAGGTTAATCCTAACTAACTCATGTTTTATCATTGTTGTTGCCAGTAAGTTCTCTTTCTGAAAATCTACTTGCATACATTTTTGGGGGGTGTGCCCTTAGTAAAGGCGCCTGGGGAAGGATGAGTGGGAGATGAAATCTGACCACAGTCCTCTCACATCAGCTGTGTGCCCTGGCATGAAGCTGTGTCCACCAGGAAAAAAAGAGCTTCTTTTTCTATTTCACACAAAGCTATCTCCTGGACCCCACATTGTGTATGTGTGCGTGTGTGTGTGTGTGTGTGTGTGTGTGTGTGTGTTGGAGGAAGTGTTTATCTGTAAGAGTTATATTTTAAAATGTTGATTTTTCTTTATTTTTTTCTTTTCATACACTTTCACAAACATTATTAAAAATTACATTTAATTATTCTTTTCCGCTGAAACCTAGCACACTGGCTCAGAACAAAGGTCCACTGGGACAGAAATACTAATTGATGCTGCTTACCTTCTGGGCATTAGTATTTTGACTTGTCAAGACCCTACATTTATAGTTAACAGTACCTAAAGGGTTAAACTTAAAACCTAATTTTTTAAAAAAGCAAAATAATTTATAAGAATAATTAAAACTACATTTTCTAATAAGAACTACAGTGAGCTTACGATAAATATTTCTATAAAATAAATTATAAAGATGTGTTTCACAAAGTTTCCTGTGAATAGCCCTCTATTTTTGCTAATTTCACACCCAGGAATGTGTTGATTAAATTTTAAAATGTTATGTGCAAACAGCAACAATTTTTCTGTACTCTTCTAAGCTTTTCCAATTTTCTGTTTCTTATTCTATTCGCTTGTCAGAATAATGCTAAGTTATAGTGCGTGAAGCATTTTTCTTTGATTTCTGAATTAGAACAACCATGTTTTATTTTTAAATATTTTGCATTCTACATGATTTAAATGGAGCTGGCTTTCAAACACATCATGCCATAGTGAGCTGCAAAATCCTGGCTGGGGGCAAAAGGTCTGTCTCAGACACGCCCAGATTGTTGCCTTGGCTGTTTACTATCTTCACCAGCTCTAAGCACCCAGGTCAGGCCCTTCCGTTTAAGCCTATTACTTAGGATCCCACTCTCAGGTCATCCTATTGCTTTTAACTTTGCTGCTTTCATGCATAACCAACCCCACTGTCATCATTCCAAGTCAACCAAGGCATTACAATGTTGCAGTGAGGAGTGTTATACTGCCTTTCTAGATCTGGCTGCTTTTTGTTACATCTCAGTTCTGCCAGCTACTAGCTGTATGATCTTGGACAAGTGAATTAGCCTGTCTATGCCTCAGTTTTATTGTCTTTATAAAAAAACACAATAATCGTCCCTACCGATAAGTTCTTCGGAGGCTTAAGCAATAACATGTGTATAGTGCATAGTGCATGGCATGTAGTATATTTATGTATGTGTGTGTGTATATATGTATTTACTAAATGAGGACAGGAAAAGATGGTCCTGCCCACCCCCAAGTCAGGACGACCTTGTAGCTGCTTTTTTATACCACCCTCAGTTTTGCCATAGACTGTCATCCACTTTCCTAAAATTCACTACATGGAATTCCTTGCTCACTGTTTCTCTCTCTGTCAGCATCCAATCGCCCACGTTTTCCTTTACAGTCTCAGCCCTTTATTCACAACACCACCCCCATAGAAATATATGAGCATACCAGGCTTCACTGGAGGCTTGGAGAGATGGGAGGATGGGTGGTAGAAACTAGAAAGCAAAAACAGCAAAACCAAAATCCAAACAATGTTATAACATTAGGAATGCTTTTTCTTTAAATCTCCTGATTTAACCAACCACGTGACAGGAAGTTGTTAGTGGCTTATCATTTTTAGGCCCTGGCCCATGCTATTCTGCTTTTCAATTCTTTCCTCTTCTACTCTCCACTCTCTTTTCTTTTCTCCTCTAAATTCACATTTATTTCTAAAGTAGAGTGGTTTATCCATTTCTTTTTTCCTTATCTCATTGATATTCTTGCTTCCAGTCCTTACTTTATATCACCTACAAGCTTATCAAGGTATTTCCCTAAACAATGATATTTCTCAAGCAAAGCTCTGGTGCCAGATGGTAAAATAATCCCATCACAGCTGTCAACTAGGGACCCAGATCAGGCAATGCTTGATCAATGCTCTATCAGCGTGAGCTTGCCTGTTAAACTGAGAGATCTTTGTTAATGTTAAGAAAACATACTTCTCTTTCTAGATTAAAATAATGATGATGATGATGATGATGATGATGATGATGATGATGATGATAAACATTAGAAATAGCTCCAAAATTGTCTCAAATGACTTTCTGAGTATTTTCTGAAACAATTCTTTAATTACTATTTTATACATTAAGGTAAGAGACAGCTTCGTTCACAAATATCCCACTTTTTGTTTTCATG
Organism: Pteropus medius; assembly: GCF_902729225.1. Classification (NCBI taxonomy): domain Eukaryota; kingdom Metazoa; phylum Chordata; class Mammalia; order Chiroptera; family Pteropodidae; genus Pteropus; species Pteropus medius. The sequence continues at coordinate 32,286,918 of NW_024340849.1, read as the reverse complement.
GTTCTCCTATGACTTCTTTAAGTTGGTTATGACACCTATTTATGTATTTATTTATGTTTAAATAAGGAAAACAATGGGTCTCTAAATCCAAGACTCAAAATGTTACTCAAGTTTCACACCAAGGCTTTAGGCGCAGGTAACTGATCTACTGGCTTTAACACAACAGTGACATTTACAAAGCTGTAACATTTTCCTCACACTGTTCTAAATGTATTATATCTGTTAGTTTATTTACTTCTCACAAGAATTTTATGACATGGATATTATTATCACCCTTTCAACAATAATAAACCTAAGGCATAAAGTGACTATCTCAGGGAGCATAGTAGGCACATGATAGAGTCAGAATTTGAACCCACATAGCCTGGCTTTAACCATTAGATTAAACTTCTCTAACAAATAGAAGAGCAGTTGACAAGTAATATATTTTAAGAGTACCCTATTATAGTGAAAAAAAAAAAACACAACACACTTTGAAAGGGACTTAATGTAAGTTCAGTTCAGTTATCCTAGAAAGATGAGGAGAAGTAAGGTCTAATCTAAAGCACATATGGGATAGAGAGTGGATTTGGGGGAGGAGATGATAAGAAAGAAAATGAAAGGGGAGAAAATAAAATTTTATAATTTTGGTTCTATCCTTGCCTTTCAACCACCCTGGACTAGACTATAAAAAAACATATTCTATTGCTACCTTTACCACACCTGTCTTAAACTTCCAGCCATTGTTTTAGTACTTGATAACTTGGACAAGTGTTTTCAAGGCAGCGTCTGGATTACAAGCATTGGATAAACTTGAAATTCCTGATCTCATTCCAGATCAGATGAATCTGTCCTGGGATTGGCAGAAAGGGAGGGATCAAGAAAAATGTATGCTTAGCAAGACACACAGGTAGTATTTACGTCCCTAAAGTTTTTGAAACTACTGCCTTACAACTTTTCTGCATGTGCATTTTTGTTTTGGCCTACAGTACTGAAATAACTGCAGTGATTCTCTTTTCCTAGATTCTATAGTCCTGGGTACCAGAATACCAACATAAATAATGAGCTTCTTTATCTTAGAGCTCAATTTTTCCTTTGATGTGGCAAAGAGATTGGAAAATGCAAACTTTTTTTTCCTGTGAAAGAGAGCTAAAGTTATACCTCAAAAGATTGGTATAACTAATCTAACCTGAATAAATCTATAGGCAGAGAACTTCAGAAAATAAAAAATCCATGTCTACTCTTATAATATCTTCTGCTGTTATTTCTAGGTGCTCTAAAGTATCTTTCTTCATCTATATAAGAAACATTTGTGTAAGCATCTCATTGAACACTCTCGCATTCAAGTAAAATGTTTTGGAAGTAGGCTCTGAGATTTAAAATCTATTTTCAAATGCTAAGTTGTAAAAAAATATTCATAAGCTTTTATATCTGTTGCTAAGTTCAGTAATATATTATGATTCTACCACTTATTATAATACCAGGATACATCAGATCATCCAAAATATAATTAAGCCAAAATAATAATGTCTCAAATCTGTAAGTTGATGGAAATTAAGAAACAAATAGTCAAATCATTTTTCCACACTGAATTTCTTAATTTTATGTATTTCAATTATATAATAATTAATTTATTTAATAGAATATAGTCAGCATCAACTTCCTTGTTCTTTAATTTAACATAAAATGACAATTAGCATTCATTTTAAGACTTGCAAATTTTAAGATACTAAGGTAAAACTGGACAAGAGTCTATTAATTTGGCTGTATCTTGAATCATTCTGGATAATGCTGAGAAATTTAGTCCTCTTCTGTTTGGTAGTTGGCTCTTCCAAGGCATATTTGAACAAGTTTTTATCTGCATTATTAGTGCTTATCCCAACTTAATATATGAGTCAGTCTTTAGTGCATGTAGAACAAGTTTTAGTTTCTTGTTAAGTAACAATCACACAGAGCATTTCTCACTAAGGATTGACTAAATATTTGCTGGTCCAAATTAATCAAAGTCATTAGAAATACTACCAAGTAGATCTTTAAAGTTCATCTCTTCGATGGTGTTCACATTGAGAAAGTATCCCAGGTTCTGTTTATTATAATAATATCTTATACTATCAAATCATCTTTCATTAGGAATCTTAAAAGGATTCCATAAATATTAATGTCATCTTTTCCTGAGATATGTAGGGATAGCAATTGCATAGTACTGAGCAAAGAGTTGGAGAACAGCTCCAACCTGTTCAAACCTTGAGAAACTGAGTGGAAGAAAAGCCAAAAGTGAGCTGTCTGATCTGTAGTCAGCACAACACATGCAAGACTGAACTTTGCCTCAACTGTTGTCTGGGGAGAGATAAAGAAGTCTTCTTTTGTTTGGAATTTTGTCAGGAACTCAAGTGAATTTAGGTACAAATATATCTTTTATAAAAAAAAAAAAAGAAAGAAAACTTAACTTCTTGAGTGGATGTTGATATAAGAAGTTGATATATATATTTTTTTCATACTATGCATAGAAACAGGGACCAGGACCAGGAGAGTTAGAAACAAATAATGCAATTACTGTTATCAAGTCCCTAAGCTACAGTGCTCCCAGATAGGACCTCCTGGTGGCCTAGGAGTGACCTTAAGTAATGGTAACCAAAGGTCCAGGTTTGCCCAGACAGCCCCAATTGATATCTTTTGTTGGGACATAATTATAACTTCGATCCCCACAAATCTCAAAAGTCTTCTGGATTGGGTGAGATATACATGATTACTAAGATCACCTTAACTTAAGTGTATAGTTCTATACTTAAAGGTCTTTCTTTAAAAAATAGAAATAGAAAGCCACAGTGAGTAAAGAATCAGCCTTGCTCATCCTTTCTAAGCATTAAGTTTCTCATAAGGAATACAGATACTGACATCTACTTCACAATGTCGTTGAGGATTTAAATAAAATAACATAGGTAAAGTACTCCTTTGGCACACACCCCCTTTGAAGGGCCTGGAACATGGTAAGCTTTTAAGAATTTCAAGCCTCAGTCCATTACTTTCCCTTTATCCCTTTATCACACCAAAAGAAAAGTCTATGATTCCATTATTCCAAAGAAAGGCAGAGAGTTAGTGCATTTTTCCATCTTATAGAGTCTTCGGTGATACAGGAATTTTCATACAATTCTAGGAAGTCTCAAGGTCCCTAAGAAAATAGGGGCTCAGCTCTTCTTGACAAGGTGTCAGACTGTGTGACCCATCTGCAGATGGTAGGAGTTCACTTACCAGAGAGAATTTAAACTTTCAGTTCAGATTAATCCCAATTAAACATAAGAAAGAAACTTCCTGGGATGAATGAGTTTCCCCACAAGGTACTGAGTTCCTTGCCACTAATGAGAACAAATATGTGTGTAGATTAGTTATTTGAATGGAATATTTACAGGAGGGTTCCATTTCAGATAGGAGTTAGCTGAGGACTGGGAATGTCTTCTCTCTCTCTCTCTCTCTTTTTTTTTTTCCTGTCTATACATGTCACTCATTTGGGCACCGTACAGTTTCCACATTTTCTAAGAAAATAGATCTGGCCTATATTTTTCCTTTTCTGAACTTCTAGTGAAAAGTATAATTTAGTCCTTATTGTTTTCTCATGTTGTTATGTATATTAACTCAAAGGGACCATGCCCTACACTCATTTTGACTCTTTCACAATTCCTCTCTCAAATGCTGAGCATATAGTGGATGCTCAGTAAGTACTTACTGATGAGAAGTGCAGACACATTCCTGCAGAGATTTTCCCACGCCTGTCATAAATACAAATTAACACTATAGTCAGCATCCCTGTGGCCATACAGCATATTTTTCATGTCTTCACATGAGGCAAAAAAAACAACATGGCATTCAGAAAACTCAACAAATGCACTGACCCTTTGATTATGACTCAAACTTTTGACTCTAGAGACTAAACATACAAAAGTCTCTGTCAACTAGGCTGATGATAATTAAAAAAAATACTTAAACATTACAGTAAATATTACTAGTGAAGCCTCATCATCTAATAAAAATACAAAGAAAATAATAACCATTCAGAAAATAAGACATCTTGGAATATTTTGTTGTTTGAAAGTCTGAAAATGTTTAATATATAAGATCAAATATAAACCCAAACTAAGGTTATAGATAAAATACGATGAAAGTGACAGGTTCTGACAAGAACATTGATCATTTCAAATCATTTAGATGATTTTGTTAACTAATAGAATCAATTTAAATTGAAGAAAAACATTTCTAACATACTATCAGAACTTATGAAGGCATGAATAATAAATTTAGCTTACTTGAGAAGCTTTTTTCAAAATTACTGATATTTTGAACTCACGATATAGTATAAAATTTAGTCTATAAGAAATTGAGGTGTGCAAATATTTACATTTATACAAAATGATAAATCTATTGTCCCTTTTTTGGTTTAATCCTACATTTTTTAAGAGGCTTTGTTGTTGCTGCTGTTTTTAGCTTCCTATTTTTTCCCAGAGAATAGCCAGCGATGAAAATTTATGTGAAAATAGCCAATAAAAAAATTGCACCTGCCATCCCTCTCTCCAACAAATGCATTATATGAGAAAGTTAAATAATATAGGTTTTTCCCTAAATGGGGAATCCAAGGTTTTTCCCTAAATGTGAAATCCAAGGGCATTTGAATTTTTATTGAATTAAAACTTTTTTGGTTGCAAGTTATAGAAATTCAGTCCAAACTGGGTTTTGAGGCCAAAAAGAAAGGCTTATTGTTTCACAAAAACAAAGAACTGGGGGTGGGGAGGAGGAGGAAGAAGCCTCGCAAGATGACTGGATAGGGACGCGAACACTGCCAGGACTCTTTCTATCTTGCTTTATTTTTTTGTCCCGCCATTCCCCTTCACTCTCTGCAGAAGATTGTCTTGTGCCTCCACCATCAGAGATGAGAGAGCTTTTTTCTTATAACTGCCATTTGAATTAAACCCAAGAAGAACTTCTGCAGATATTCCTCAGTGATGTGTCCACCCCTGAGGCTGAGTGAGAGGAACACTATGATTAAGATCCCTCTCTCTCTCCCCACAACTCCCCACCCTCGCCTCGCCCCTGAAAACATGGGCTTAAAAAGAAAAGAAAATTAATTCCTAGAGAACCGGGTGTGCTGCTCCCAGGAGAATAAAGGAGTTTAAGGAGAGAACACACTATAGTTTTCCCCTATACCTAATGACTATTCTTGGGGGCCAAGGTGTCTGGCTCTGGTCGATTTGGGATCTCAAAATGTGATACCATCAGAAACATTTTCTTAGTCTTTTAATTATGTAGCTTGTTGAAGTGATGAGCAGGAGCACTATTAGAAATAGAATAGAAAAGATCTGGAATAGTGGGGTTTATAAAAACCTATGTAAAATGTATCCTCGACACATCAAGCTTGGCTTGTGATTTTGTCTAATATTCAAGATGCCATTTGATCAATAGTGTGGTTTAAGATGGTTTCTTTTATGTTATTCTTGGACACCAATCAACTACAGACATCCTTAGATCACTAATAAAAAAAAATGTAGCCTTCATTAATTTCTAATACATATTTATTCAGGATTCCATCAAAACACTGAGTTCTCATTTTAAAATCTTCCAACATTTATTTTAATCATGGAGTCAGTTGTAAATTCTTGTGTAAAAATTCAGTGGACCTGATTTTTAATAAAGCTCAGAGGTTCTCTCACAGAGGTTTTTTGGGGGACTGTTTTTTCTTTTTTCTTTCTTTCTTTTTTTAATATACTCATGGGCGAGTACAATCTTACCAGATTCTGAGTCAATAGGTCTGTGATTTTTATTTTTTTTATTTCCCAGGTGATTCAGATGCACTGCCATTTAGGGAAATCATGAGTTTTAACCCAAATGTCTAATTTTTCTACAGATTTTATTAGCAATAATTTGCAAAACCTATCTATTTTATATAACTCATGAAATAACTCTGTTCTTAAAAATCAGAGTATTAATAGAAGTGACTGGATTTTTGTCCTAGCGAAAAACCCAATCCTTTGTGATGGTAGATAAGGCCTTTACTTTCTCAGCTATAAAATGAGGAGTTCAATGAGATAATTCTTAAACTTCTTTAAGCCATAAATGCATTTAATCTATGTAATCTTACAGAATTAGATGTGAAAAAGAATGTGAGCAGAAATGTTTATTACAATTTTCCTCAAATATATGAGTTATATAAAATGCTGAAAAAATGTAGAACAAATCAAAAAGTCATAAATAAATGAGTTTAGTTCCTGAATTAAAAAAAAATTATATTCATAGCTGATTTTATTTGAAAAGGCCAGCATTAGAGTCATATAATGATTTAACCTGCATTGGTCAGCATTTTCACATAATTTTCTTGCCAATCCAGTACAAGCATGGTGACATGTCTAGAAAGTAGTTATCAGTATGCTGAGCTGGGGCAAAGAACAGTTTCCAGGGCGGGTGGGGTGAACCTTTTTTTTTTAGTGAGATGTCACGCCTGTCTGATTAGGACGCTGTGAATCACCGTATATTTGGCATACTCTCAACTGAAACATACCTCTGCTTTTCTCCCTTTGGTCTCTCCCTCACTTATCATCATGGGAAAAGATACAATTCACAAACTATAGATGAAGATACTGCTTTTAAAAAGAAACATCCCATCCTCAAAGCACATTGAACTTCTCAGAACCATTTCTTGGTGGGCTTATCTTCAACCTAAAAATATTATTTGTAATAAAAGGTACTACAATTATCACATTGCTCTCTTATGCTTTTTATTCTTAAACCGTATTATGCATATTTATTTTTTGTCCCATTGGGAAATGACTGTATTAAATAATAATTGCTACAATTTCAGTGGCAATATTACAAATAATTTCCTAAACTTTTAAGATTATTTTTGTCTTTATCCTGTTGTACCCTTAAAGATCCACAGCAGTACCATACTTTTATTTCTCTCCTACTTAATGTTATTATGCAGATATTGGCCCCATGGTGGAGAAGAAAAGAAATTGCCGTGTTTTATTTAGGGTAAAGAGCTTCATCTAAGCAAATTCTACAAGATGTTGCTTATGTAGTCTCTACTTTTCATTTACTTTGAATGAGTGAAAGTCACCTCCTTTTGAGTTAACAAGAATCAGATTTCTAATTGTAAATTTAACTTTGGACCTTGGCAATAAATTGCCTTCAGTAAGACAATCACATTGAAAATGTTCTCTCCCGCCCCTTGTTCCTATTGTACAGATCTAAGATTTCCTCTTATGATATCAGAGCAGCTCTGATATCACTAGCTCCTCCTTCCTTCTCTTGGGTCTTTGTTCTTCAAGTTTAAAGAGCTCAGAAATCTGATGCTTTTAGACTTACACAAGCAGATAAAACGTGATTTTCTTCCAAAACTCCAGCTGAATTTTGATGCTCCTTTCATCAGTGATTGACTTCATTATAAAGCTCACAAAGTGGTAACAAATCGAGTTGCCAGGTCAGAGAACTAGGCCACCACTCTCATCTAGCAAGAAATATTCTGTTGGCACATTCAAACTCATCTTGAGGTATGGATCTAGTAGTGTGGTCAAAATAAAATTGCACATTAATGTACGTACCACATATTGTAAAAGTCCTTCCAAAAGCAGAACTTTTATATTACATAAACTCTTAAATATTTGATACTTGAATAGAATGCATGTATCAAAGCTTAAAAATGAAATGCAAAATTTAGGTGTATGATTAATATTTACATGGAGTAATGCAGGTTATATTTCTACGCATTTTATGAAGGGTGAAGCTGCAATCGAGACATTCCAGCAGCCTCTGGGTCTCTCTCAGGTGTTCTGTTAGTGATAGTTTCTATGTACCCATCTATGTAAAATTCTCCACACTTCATTCAACCCCATGGCTTCTCCATGTTGAGACTCACCCCATTAGTCTTCTGAGGTCAGACTAAATCCAGGCGAAAGTCCTGATTACTGGCTGAGGTAATCTGGAATAACTTGATTGCATTTTGCAATTTCCCACTTGGGCTTTGGTGGTGGTATAATCATTATATTTGAGAGAGGGATCCCATACTGTCTTCCTAGAGATTGGTATCCATATCAAAACCTCTCATGTTTACCTTGACACTATTGGATTTGTCTGGAAAGTTTAAATTCTGCAAACCTTAGGAAGTCTCTTATCATGAGAGTTTGACAGCTCTGTTTACATTAGCCTTGATCCATTTTAGCAGAGAAAAGTTACCTTATTGCCTCCTGGAGAAAACAAATCTCATGATTGATATTATAAAAATGCAAAATACACAGCCAGAGAAGCTGGTGTTGAAGCTATCACCATCTGAGACTCTCGCTACTTGAAGAAATTTCTGGGCCTTTGTGCCATGGGTTCTCTGTGTGTTTCTAAGTGAGCTATTAAAGGAAGACACATATATAAATTTTTCTTTTAATGCTTAAAATGAAAACTAGGTCTTTGTATTGTTTTTATTTCAGTGAGTTTTTGTTGTTCTCATTTCAAATTTGTGGAGTTGTTCCAGTTTATGAATATCTGAGCTGTTATAACTATTCAGATAGTTGTGAAATATTTTGAAAACTTGAGTGGGGAAAGATTTCTACCCTCAGAAGGATGGGAAGTAGCACTGATTAGACTTCTTCCATGTAGAAAAGCCAGGCAAAGAAACCAGGGAGTCGATATTCATTTTTTAATAGCGTCAGATGCAAACTATTTTAGAATCTGAGAGTAAGGATTAGAAAGTCATGGCATAATTTAATTTAAAAATGGTTAGCAAATCCACCTTGCCTTCTTAACTTATTGATGGAAAAACTAGGCATTGAACTACAGAAGTATACTTCACTTAAAAATGAAATTAGACTACCTTATTTAAAATCTCCTTTCCGGAACAAACTAAGTTTTTCAGATACCACAGGAAAGGAGAAGTATTTGTATCTGTATTCATCTGCCTTTAAATTATGCATTCAGCCATATAATAGGATTTCTTTAGGTGGATCCAACTAAACTGTAATAAGATTTTATAAAAATCCAATGGGAAGGAATGAAAAAATAGTGTATCTTTTACCTTTAAATTTCCTAATAAGCAGCCTAGCAAAGCAAGAGATTCTTGACAAGTATGAAATCTCTATGAAAAGCAGAATCGGCCATATAAATTACTACAATATAGGCTCAAGTTAATAGCTGTATATTTTAGTCACAGAATTAAGATTGTCAAAGCATGAACAGTGTTTTTAAAAAAAGTAGTTCAGGTAAGATGAGAACATTTATTTTTGTTTGCTTTCATTAGAAAATAAGAATCAAAGGTGAAAGGGATGCAAGAAGATATCATAAGTAGAATATTACAATCTGAAACATTTTCTAAATCTTACTACTCCTCATGAAAATTCACTTCTAAATTATAAAAATGACAAACAGGTTTCTGTATATTTTACAGATTATAATTAATGGTTCTGAATCAAGGGTCCAAATGTTTCAATCTCATGTTATGTAACTTAGTAAATAGATTATATGTGTAAATCTACGTTATTTAATTTAAACAATTGTTCTAATACAATTATATTGAACTGTTAATAATGGATAAATAAAACATGTGTTCAAGCTTTATGTTAAAAATATCTAATTGTGAGGTGCATTTACTATGTGCTCAATACTGGCTTTAACAATTTCCATTTATTATGATGTATAATCCTCAGAAGAACCCAGTGAGTTAATTAATATCTATTTAATAGTAAAGATCCTGAAGTACAGAGGCTAAGTAACTTGCTTAGTTCACTCAGTTAATAGAAGATGGAGCCAGAACTCAATTCTGTACGTTTTGCTTCCAGAAGTATGACATTCTGATAAATGGTTGCTGAGAGCCAGCTTTCCTTGAAGACACACCCATACTTATTTCAATAAAGTAGACAGTGTGTTGTGTGGAATAATAAGCTGGAGCCAGGAACCTGGGCTCAGTTAACACGAAGGCAACTGCTATATCCTGGGTATGCTGGAAGGAGCATGAGTACTTAAACTAGCCTGATTGTTACAGACTCCGTCTTTCATCTTGATCAAGTTGCTGAACAGTTCTGCGTTTTGTCGTTCTCTTTCATAAAATGAAAAGTGAGCATGGCACCCTGTGCAAGGAGGTCAAGAGGATAAAATGACAAATTATGAATATTTGGTGGAAAATCACATTCTATAACTAGAAAACACACATCCCCTCAGTATACTTACCTGGCGTTTTATGTTTCTTAAAAATACATCTTGAAGTTATTTTTAAATGTAATCAGATGTGAACCAAACACAATGTTCATTTGATTTATACTTAGAAGTTGATCATATTCTCTTTCATTGTTTTTAAAGTAAAATAATTCCTTTCACTTTCCACATTATATTGTTTTTAAAGTAGAAGTTCCCAATCAAGCCCTTTAATTCTAGAACATTACTGTCATAACTTTTAAACAGGAGCCATCTACTGTCATGTTTAATATTGCTTGCTTTCATAAATTGGCACAAACCCTCAGAACTAGCAGAACTATTTATTATCATTCAGAATCAAGAAATATAGAGATAATAATATGCATGTTTGCAGTATTATGACTGAATAAAATTTGCTGGAAAGCTCTGCTCGTGAACTCCGTTTTCTTTGTGAGAAGCCGGCTTCACAAACTGTAAGAAGTATGCTTCTATACATACATTTACTCATTCAACAAATATATAGAGACATCCTGTGTTGCTGTGTGCCAGGCACAGAGTTGGGTACAGTGGTAAACAAGAGAGCTGGGAGCCCTGCCCTCAAGAACAGGGCTTGTGGGGATGGATGGATAAGTAAATAGCACTGTGGTTTGCGGGAGGCGGGGGGGGCATGGCCATAAAAGGGATGTGGACATCAAGAGCACATACGTGGGACTCTAACCCAGACTTCAGGGAAGAGGATCGGGAAAACTGTCTCGTGGGAATGACCTTCACACTATTCTCTGAAGGATAAGAATTACCAAGGGAAGGAGAAGAGTGGAGAAAACAGAATATGTCTGCAGGACAGACATTGAGAGGCTTGAACTGGATTGATCTTGCTTGAACACAGATTTGAGGTGGAGAGTACCAAGAGATGGAAATAAATACTTAAAGAAGAGCCAGGTTTGCAGAGTTTTTCTAACAATACTTTCTCCTAAGGGCAATGGGCTCCAGCCAGTATAGCAACATAAAAGGGTGGTATTGACATTTAGAAACCATTAATGTTCACTTTGATGTCAATTTTTTTTAGACTAGATTAAGCTTCCACATATGCAGAGGCTTCACAAAAGTTCCTGGCATCTTCCTGTATTGGATGTCTTTGTTAGAATACACGAATTATGGTCAATGCAGTCATTTCACAGGTAAAAATGAAAAGCGTCTTTGTAGCAACTATCAGCTTTTCAAAATGAGTATTGGCTGCAACAAGACAAGTTGCTAAGTGAAAGCAGAAATACAAAAATTATAGTGATGATGCCTTTTACTAAGAGGGTATTTGCTGATCTCAGTTAGGGTTAGGGTTAGGGTGAGGGTTAGGGTTAAGGTTAGAATTAGAAAAAAGAACCTCTTCCTGGAAATATCAAGGAGGTAGAAAGAGAAAAATAATTAGCCAGGTCAAAAACTAAGTGAAGGCAGAAATATAAAAATTTTAGTGATGATGGCTTTTACTTAGAAGGTTTTTGCTGATCTCAGCAGGTTTAAGGTTAGCATTAGGATTACAGTTAGGGTTAGGGTTCGGGTTAGGGTTAGAGTTAGGGTTAGGGTTAGGATTAGGAAAAAATAAAACCAAGACAGATTGCATCACCTTCGGCCCACCCATTCTTTCTCCCACTGTCGCACATCTTCTGCCATATCTATGGCACGCCTGCCTCCTAAGGACCCTCCTCTTTGCTCGTGAAGCAGGGAAATGTTCTAGATATTCAGTACTACAGGGTTGGGAAGATCTATTAAAAATTTCTCAAACTGAAATAACTGCCCAAAGCCAGACTCAATCACCCCATTTTATAGAGTTAGAATATGTAGTGCTTTTCGCATTGCATTGTGAAATAAAGCACTCCACCGAATAAATGCTAAATGGTGGCTTTGATTTCTACTTCATTGTGCCTTTATATTGTGTACAGGAAGGGCATTGGGCTTGAAAGTCAAAAGACTTGAATTTTAATCTAGCTTTACTACCATCAGTTCCATGATTCCAGCAAACAGCTTAACCAGTATAGCCTTGTTTATTTCCTCTGAAACTGGAATCACACTCCTGTCTTAATGGTTTAGAAGGATATGTGAGATAACTATAAGAAAAAGCACCTAACGTGAAACTTAATAAGTAATAACAGCTGTCATTTGTTAACTATGCACTATGTCTGGCTCCGTTACATATTTTATTTAATCCCATAACACTCCTTTGACAGGTATTACTTTTCACTCTCTATGGGTGAGGAAAGTAAGGCCTAAAGAGGTTAAATAACTTGCGTAAAGCCACACAGCTAAGCAGCAGAGCTGGAATTTGAACTCGGTTCTAGCTTACACCACAGCCACGGTCTTCATTCCGATAATCTTCTCTCCTCTTCCTTCTTATTTCTTACATATCGACCATATAATGATATAGGTTACAATTTAAAATACTGAATAAAATATATTTTTTAATCACGAAAACCTAAATACTTACTTATATATGTGTCATGCACATAATTTCATGGGCAACACAGTTTTGCAATATAATGAATTCAAGTAACATTTCTGTCCCACCCTGATATTATGTTTGTCGCATTCCATATACAATCTTCCACGTTCCAGAGATGTGCAATCCTGCTTGTGCTTGCTCAATAGAAACAGACGAAACTGCTCCATGCCTCTCACTCCGAGTGGCATGAAACCTTCCAGCTACCTTGGGTGAGTAATGGAGTGACTAAAGCCAACACAGAAAAGAAGCAATTCCCTTTTAATAGGCCACAATATAAAGGAAGACACTCAAGCCTGTTCCAGCAACTGCAAATGATTTTACTGAGAGAGCCCCACCCCACTAGGCCCAGCAATTTCCCATTTGTCCCTTCCCAATCCTGCCCCTCCCATGTCTCCACCCTCCTGCTGCTTGCCCTTCCCAGGCACCTCCCTCTTTTACGGTGATTGCACCTCTCCAGCCAACAGCTCACACACCACACCCTGTCTACTGTACTAGCTCCGGCTCCAGCAGATCCTCTCTGCCCCCACCCTCAATCCCCCAGCTTCGACCTTAATGAAGCCTCTCCTTAATGTGTCCTCTCTGACTCCTCCACACACAGCTCCTACGTAGATTCCTCAACCTGTCTTTCTGCATTTTCCTTTCATTTTATGGATCCTTTCTGAATTACTTCAAATAGCAAGCAAAGCAAATGAACTAAGTAAACCTCCTGGAAGACTCATCCCAGAGACAGATCATCTGACATGAATGAACAGCTAGACTCTAAGTTAGTCAGGTTGGGTCCCCCAGACCTGAGGCAATGCCTCATGTAGATGCTATACGATGTCTCTCCTTGTGTAAATAATCACTACCTACTGATTAACAATTAGACTGGTGCTTATTTCCTTGGAGTAATCATAATAGTAGCAAGAATAATAAATAATAACTTCATTTATTGGTCCAGAACTCACTGTGAGGCAGGCACCTTTTATGTAATTGCTCACTCAGTTCTCATAACAATCCTGTTTAGGTAGGCATTTTTAGCCAAGTATACAGATGTGTAAACCAGGGCAGAAAGAAATGACAATACTTGCTTGTATGGAATAAAGTGAGAGAAACAGGCAAACCCAGGCTCTCCAAATGTAAAGGGTGCTTGTGCTTCCCAACGTCTGCTCTTCCCTCCTTCTGTTACTGGGACTTCCATCTTCTTCATCTCAAAGATTGAAAACCTCATAGCATTGGTGATTCTAATGACTTATTCATCACTCTCCTTAAATGATTCCTTGCTAGAATCCTATAGATTTTATCTACTTAACACTTTTCTGCCTCTCTTTTTTTCCCTTTCCCTCTGTAGCCACCCTGGTTCAGGCCTTCATCACCTTTCTCCTAAACTATACGATGCCCTTCAAGCTACCTCCCTCTCTCTCCAAATCCAGTCTTCACACTGCTGCATAATCCTTCTGTTTAAATCAGTATCTTTCTCCTACCACTTATGTAAGGGACACTTTTCACTCTAGCATTAAAAACAACAACAACAACAACAAAACCCCTATAAAATGAGATCTGGTCTAGGCATTGTCATATTTACCTTAAGTGGTCATAGAATATCACAGGGGAGGTTTTGAAACAAAGACCAACCACACAAATAGATTTAAGATCAGGCCTAAAATGTCCAGAAGAAACCCACTTCCAGAAGAAGAGAAACTGGGCAGGAAATCAAGGCAAAGCTTACTGCAGAGAGGTGAGAAGTATTGAGGGACAGAAATATTGTAGTCCCAGGAAGAGTGTTCAGAAGGAATTGGATTCATTCAGGAAGATATTGCTGATATAAGACTGGTGCAGTTCAATGACAAATACGGGTGGTGGTGGAGGAAGTAGAGAAAAGAATGAGTCAGAGATGGTGTGGCTTTGAGTCTAAGTGAATTAGAAGTTGCCTGTAACACAAAGAAAAAATACTTGATCTAGAAAGATGGGAATTCTGCTTTGGACATATAGCTCCAACCTAATTTATCCTTAATCTTGAGATGATAAACTTTTGGTGCTGCTGACACAGCGTGGTATACCTATCAAAATGAATTAAGCAAATATAAATTTTTGCCTTAATCGTCCAAGAATTGTCTCATGTTTTTACATTGCATGTTGATTCTAAAGATTAAACCCTAGATGTTATGTTAAAAAGAAAACTGTGCTATGTTTTAATCAGTCCAACTCCTTGGCATATTTAGAATCCCTTTTTGTAGTTGTATTTCTATGATTTCCTTTGGCTTTAAATAGTAGGTAGAGGATTTTTTCCCAAGGCTTAATGGTAACATTAATATGCTATGAATTGGGAAAGAAAGAGTCCTACCTCAGGCTCCTGTCATTAACTTCCTTGACACTTTAAGTGGAACATTTGTATTAATACCTCCAGATTTCAAGCTAATGATTAGTGACAGTAGGGTAACTTTATTTATGAGTAACAAATCTTAAACACTTGTTGAAAAATATCTCTCACTGTGCTTATAATTTCCATCATTTTATCCATTTTTTATGTGTATGTATATTATTCAAATAATTGAGGAAGTATTTAAAAGGATTTTTAGAAATGTAAAAAACTGATTATAATGAAAATTATTTTATCATTATTCCTTTGGAGAGCAAGGCAATGTAAATTTAATAGCTAAGCCATGTAATTATGTAAATTACTTAGTGTGGGATAATCACTAGAAACATACTTAGGTTAAAGACAGTATGTTTCCAACATACCTCATAGTTCTTTGGCACACTCACAAACATTCTTTAATGAGTTAACAATTGGATGCCTTGTAAAATGATGAGGAGAATGACAATGAATAGTCATGAAGAAGAAAGGGATTAATCTAAATGTGAAATAATTAAGAAATAATTATTTTTTTAAATTAGTAAATACTATAATGCACATTGTGTTGAATCTGGCTAAGTCGCAGTACAAGACAGAAGCTCATTCAAGTGTTCTCTCTAAGAGGAGACTGTTTGAGAAAGCACTCTTTTGGGATTTCATCTTAGAATCATTTAGATATTTAAAAGTAAGAACAAATTTGATTGTATGTAGAGTATGTTTACTAAATATCACAAGCCCTAAAAATTAACTTCTTAACTAATTTCTTAGCTTGTTTCTTCTTAATGTACCTGGTTGCATCTGCTCCAGGTAAAGTGCTTATATCCCTCTCCTTACAAGTACTTCTCTTCTTATCTTTAGGTTATTTATTTGCCCTATTTAGTTTCTCATGGGTTTAAAGTTAAGTCATGAATTTGTAGTTTATCTGACTTTTTGTGTCACTGTTGTAAGGGTGAGCTTTCCAGCTATCAACCTCCCATGAGAAAACCGGAAGTTTTTATATCTTTCTTGAGCCATCACATGCATTTAAGAATATAGGTTTGCCCTTTGCCCTTCAATACATTAGCCTTAAACAACTTATTGGCGTTAATATCTATGTTGTTTATTAACATGTAGAGCAACTTCATTTATATGGCCAAAAGTTCCTCACTAGTTACATCTTTTTTATTCTGATTACCCTTGTACATATCTAAGTTGCTTGGTTAAAACAGTAACATACTACATTGGGAATCAGGAGAACTGGTTTATCTAGTACCTTACTAACTGCAAGTTAAAGACAGAAATTTCTCTCTGCGTGTCACCTAAAAGTCCTAGAAAGAGTGGTCCAGATTATGGGGACAACCTGCTCAAAATAGTCTTTGAGAAAACCGAGTTCCTTTCATCTTGTTTTTCCGCCACCCTGTAGTTTGTTGTCATCTACGTGGTTAAAACTGGGTCATGAGCATATTCTGTATCTAAGCTCATGGGAGTGGGAAGAAAAGACAGGAAATCAGAGCAGTGTCTTATATTTAAACAAGTGAGGCAGAAATCGTCCCCAACAATTTTACTCACATGTCATTGGCAAGAATGCAGTCATATCATGTAATTATCTGCAAGGACTCTAGGAAATGTTACTCTAGCCAGGGAAGCCATACGTTTAGCTTATGCTGTATTACAGAAGAACAAAATTTAGTGGAAAGTTAACAGCTTCAGACACAACACTTGGCTTTGGCCATCCAACTATTTAGATGCAAATTTCTTTTCACAAATAGAACATATTAGTTCCCTTTCCAAGGGAGATAACCCCAAATCCAATTCAGTTATTTCATCCAGTTCAAAGTTCAGGATTTCTGATTAAAATTCAGTCCCCTTTTATTAAGTCAATATGTTATCTCCCTCCCACATCCCCATTCCCTAAACAAACAGTAGTGGAGTAATGCAATATTATAATTTATAAGAAATATATATTTAGTCATTCAGATGATGAAAATATATTTCTCATCTATATTTGCTTTTCGTCCATGGTTCCTGGCTCACAGTTCCCAAAACCCTTGGAATTTCTTGAGCTATAAGGGCCATGACGGCATCTTTTGCCATATTTGGTCTCTTGTCTTCAGTTCCTAAAATCACTTCAGACCACAAAGGTAAAATGTGTGTCTTGTTAATCATAACAAGCCTCTTTTCACCACAACCCCTTTAAAACCTGTATTAAACTCCTTAACAAAAGTTTTATGTTAATAAGGTGACTTTTGGATAGCAGCTCAGGATGGGGGATTGTTGGCAGAAGAACCGACCACAAATAGAGCATTGGAACTTTCAGTTCCACTCTCTAACCTCCAAGGAGGGAAAGGGGCTGAAGTTTGAGTCAATAGCCTATGACTTAATCAATCATGCCTGTGTAAGGAAGCCTCCATAAAAACCCAAAGGAGAAGGTTTGAAGAACACCTGGGTCGAACACATGGAGGTCCTGGGAGAGTAGTGTGCCTAGAGAGGGCATGAGAGCTCTGTGCTTCTTTCCACATACTTTATCCTATGCATCTCTTCCATTTGGCTGTCCCTGAGTTATATCCGTGTCAACAAACCAGTGATCTTATAAGTAAAATGTTTCTCTGGGTTCTGTGTGCCACTCTAGCAAATTAATCAAACCCAGGGAATTGGGTCATAGGAACTTCGGACCTATAACTGGTTGGTCAGAAGCACAATCTAGGCTTGCAACTGGTATCTGAAGGGGAAGAAGGGGATGGTCTTGTAGGACTGAGCCCTTAACTTGTGGAATCTAATGCTATGCCCAGGTCAATAGTGTCAGAATAGAGTTGAATTGTAGGACACACAGCTGGTGTCTTCAGCATTGTTTGGTGGTGTGGAGGAAATCCCCACACCCACATATTGAAATTGATCCCAGAATCTTCTAAGTAGGAAGAGGGTAACTATAATAGAAACTCCAATTTGGAAAAGGAAAGCATGAGAAACACACTGGAGAGAATGATCTAGAGCAATTTTCACTATGCTAGGCAGGAGGTATTTGTCTGTCTGTGCTAGCAGTGGGGTAAATCCTTGGTTGGTCCATCTGCCTGTCCTTAGCTCTGCTCTCTAGAGAAGCTCTTTTGTCCATGGTCTTTGCTGGCCTCTGGCCTTGCCTTATAGGAACTGTTTCTTGTCTCTTACAATCCATGTCAACTCTTTTTTTTTTTGAATTTTTATTTTATTTGTATTCTTTTAAGAATTTTTTTGAAAATTAAAATATAGCTAACATACAATATTGTATTAGTTTCAGTTATATACCATAGTTATTCAATATTTATATACCTAAAGAAGTGATCACAATGATAAGTCTAGTGACCATCTGAGTCCATGTCAACTTTTAAGTGAATGTAGGAGAGTATGCATTCCTTGAGGACTGCTTCAGGCCTCACAATTTTGCTTTTCCAGGTTATGCTGATGACTAATTTGGTAACATATCCTTTAAAAACATAGTAATCTGCAGATTTATTTGCTTATAGAGTATTGCATGTTCCAATAACCACATCCAAAGGTTTTTGATGTGTGGTTTTGTTTTGTTTTGTTTTGTTTGTTTGTTTTTAGTCTTAAGCATATCTGTTTTCTGAATTCTATGCTGTAAACCAGCCTTCTCACTTTGTCTGTCTGAAAGTTTCCCACTACTTCACCTAGAGGTACAAGCTCAGCAGGAAATTTGTTTATCTTGCAAATCAACAGGTAATATTTTCACCAAATGTTTTCACCACAAGAATGAGGGTAACCATTTTTCCAGTCTATTATATTTGTCCTCACTATATATTACCTGCTTTTCATGCCAATATTACATTTTTTCTGTTTTTGTGATGGCTGCACCCCACTTCCAATAGTAATTTCTCTAACGTTATGGGAAAGGCTAAGTTATATAATAGAGATCCCAAAATACAGTGGACTTATTAAAATAAGCATTTATGTCTTTTGTACACAATAGTACCAAGATGAGCAATTCAGGTTTCAAGGGTAACTCTGCTCCACATAGCTATCCACGTTCCTTCCACTTTGTTGTTTTACCACATCTCAGACTTTTGTTCTTAACTTTATGGCCAAAACTGCCCTGTGAACATGTTTGTATTCAGGTTGCAGGAATAGGAAAATCAAGGCAGGAGATTTTTCTTCAGTTTATCACAGAAATTTTATTCATTACTTCTACTGACAATCTCCTGGTGAAACTTAGTCACATGACCACAACCAGGCAGTCTCCAACTGTATGTGCATGCCCATCTGAAGCTCCAGAGGAAGTAGAGAATGTTCATTCTCTTTTCTCCTGCTTTTTACTTAGAAAGTCTATACTTTCCTTTTATGCTTTATGGTTACTTTTCTATTTTTAAGAGTCATAAATAAATTAATATTTCTTTATTATTAATTTAAATTAAATAATTCTTATACTCTCCCAAAATCTGCCCATTTATCTTCTACACTGAAAAGGAATCTTTAGAATGTTTTTATTTCTCTCACTTTCTTCCCTAACCCACTCCACCCACAACTCTGATGTTTTTCTAAACTAGTTCATAAGAAAATTAGTTCCAAGCTATTACTTAGTTTTCTCTTTACACAATGTTTCTTCTGGTTAAAAAAAACTAATGTGAGATTTGGAATTGTATGGGTCCTAGAACAATTCTTGGCATCTTTATGCATGCAATAAATTTTTGTCGATTAAATAAATAAATCCTGTTTTTCTCACTTATTTATCATGTCACATAAATTATATATATTTATTATATATGTTAAATATAGAATTCTAATATATATTCCTGGGAGTGAGACATACACAGTGAACATATGCAGTATTTTATTAATATCATTTAAGAAATTTTAAAAATAATATATGTGATATCAGATAATCACCAATATTACAATAAGGCATGGTGTTTTTTTCTTTCATTAATTTTCAGTGACACTTTGTATGCCATTCAAAAAAGTCTATAAATTGTTTTCTTCTGTTGATTTTTTGATTATTACTTTTAGTGATAATATTTTATTTATGCTTAGTGATCATAATGATAACACAAGGCAGATCCTGTTGCACTTAAGGAATAGAAATAAAGGTATCTTATTTGTTAAATATCTAGTCAACAGTGAGTAGCCAGCTTCCTTTAAACTCTGCTACAGCTTATCATTTTCTTTGCTTTGTTTACAGTAGGGCCTACCTATTGGTCTATTTGGCCAGTAACTATGTGTGAGAAACATGATTATTTTATATGCATAAAGAAACCTCTTTCTAAGAATTTCCTAGAACAAGAAAAACGATACAGTAACTTTATCTGGCCAAAGAGAAAAGTGAAACTTGGAGATGTATAAAAAATAATAACAAAGAAATGCGGAAAAGATATTGTAACTCAAGTCTCAACTGAAATCTACAGACTATGAGACAAAGCTACCTCCAGGAGTTAACTCACTTGACTAAGAGTTAACTCACTTGCCTAATGTTACAAAATACTGTACTGATTATAAGCTTGTAGGATTAAAATACTCTTACAGTATAGTCCATGATGACTAACAATGCATTGCTTAAATATTGTATACTTTTTGATCATTACTTAACATTGTATTTTGTTTTTATTGTTATTTTGCATTTTTATTTATAATGACCACATGCTGTACCTTCTAGGTATGATTCAGAGGCATGAATGAATAGAATAGCAGAGCAGTCACCCAAGTAGTCTCCTGTTTCAACTACATAGAACTGACAAGGGTCTGTTTAAACAAGTTCCTATTTTCAGTAGTGAAAGATGGTCCTTTCTGTTCAATGACTCATACCTAACCAAAGACATGCCAGAATGATGCAGTGACTATGTGGGAATAATACAGGCTTTGTTTTACTTCTCTGAGAAAAAAAAAAAAGCCAATCTATGTTTGTTAGTTAAACAAGTTTTGGATTAGGTGAGTCATTTAATTGCCAAATGAATACAAAGTTCTTCAAAATACTTTCAGTGGTTTATTTTCTAACTACATATATGGTTTTATTTTGGCGAATCCAGTATGTCAAATTTAAAGTGATGGCACAGATGTATAGTTCTTATGAAGCATCAGATTGTAAGTAAAGTTGTTTTGAAAATCAGGGGAAATAACACATTTTTTAAAAAAAATCGAGCCTACTTCTTTCCAAAAAGTTTCAATTTTTAAAATTTTCTCTATATTATTATTTAATAATTTTTCTAGCATAATCTTTACTTAACAAGAATTGGCAAGAATATTAATAAGGAGGCTGCTGAATGAATGTCATGAAATCAATAGACTTTATGCATTGAAGATTCCATTGGATCCTCCAACAGAAACTCTTTACTTCTACCTTGTTCACTTTTAAACAAGCTTTATTAACTTTATTTCTAATTCAATAATGATTAGAAGCATTTTAATAGGAGAAAGAGCTAAGTACAAATAAATAAAACAATGATTGCTCATAATATTGATCTTGAATTATTAACAAAAGGAGAAGTAATGTTAAGATGAGAGGGAGATTGCAATGTACATTTTTCAAGATTTTCACATAATATTTTTAGTTTAAATTTTCTGTTTCTATATGAAAAAAGAACCTGTAAAACCTGCTCTTTTTATATACTATTTCCTTATATGCTAAGTAATTCTTTCTTGCAAATTATCATTTGTTAAAATTATATAAATAAAAAAACAAAACAAAAAACGCTTTCTCACTATATTCATGTAATAAATTAAAAAAACTGAAACCTAGAATGTTAGCCTATGGACCTCAGGTTATACAAGTAAGCCATATAAAAGCCATATAAAACTGTATTATTGAAACCAATTATAGTCATTCTATTTCACTGTAGTTTTCACTAGGTGTTTTTAGCCAGTTTATCCTTATTCCTCCTAAGAAAAAAGGACTGGAGATTAAAAGAGAGAACAAAGACTCTCTGCAAACTCCTAATAATCCCTTAGGCTGCATTATGAGAACAAAGGAGGAAGAATTAAAACAAACAAACAAACAAAACATATAATGGCAAAATGGTACAGCCACTATGGAAAACAGTATGGAGGTTCTTCAAAAAATTAAGAATAGACCTACCTTATGATTCAGCAATTGCACTTTTGAATATTTTTTTCAAAGAACATTAAAACACTGATTTGAAAAGATATATGCACCCCTATGTTCATTGCAGTACTATTTAAAATAGCCAAGATATGGAAGCAACCTAAATGCCCATCAATAGACAATTAGATAAAGAAGAGGAGTACATATAAACAATGCATTATTACTCATCCTTAAAAAAAGAAAAAAGAAATCTTACCATTTGCAATGATATGAATAGATATTATACTAAGTGAAATAAATCAGGCAGAGAAAGACAAATATCATTTGCTTTTACTTACATGTGAAATCTAAAGAACAGAATAAACAAACAAAACAGAAACAGACACACAGATACAGAGAACAATCTGGTGACTGCCAGATAGGAGCGGGACTGGGGGGTTAGGTAAAAAAGATGAAGGGATTAAGAAATACAAATTGGTAGTTACGAAATAGTCACAAGGATGTAAAGTATGGCATAGGGAATGTGGTCAGTAATATTGTAATTACTATGTATAGGGCCAGGTGGGTACTAGACTAATTGAAGGGATCGCTTCATAAACTGTATAAATGTCTAATCAGTATGCTGTGCATCTGAAATTAATATAAAATTGAAAAATAATAATAATAAAAAAAACCCTACATAGACAAAACAGATTTTAAGCCAAAAACGGTAACAAGGGACAAAGAAGGCTAATAAATAATAATAAAAGGGTTAATTAATCAAGACGATATAACAATATTAAATATATATGTACTCAACATCAGAACATCTACATATATTAAGCAATAACTAACAGATCTGAAGGGAAAAATAGACAAAACTGCAATAATAGTAGGTGACTTCAACATCCTGCTTTCAGCAACGAGTAGCTCACACAGATAGAAAATTAATGAGAAAATATTGTACTTAAACCATACATGATACCAATTATACCAATTGGTACCACTTTACAAAATCTAACAGACATATATAGAACATTCCACTCAACAGAAGCAGAATAAACATTCTTCTCAAATGCATACAGATTATTTTTCAGGATAGACCATATGACAGGACAAGAAACAAGTGTTAGCAAATTTAAGATTGAAAAAATACCAAGTGTCTTTTCTGACCACAATAGTATGAAACTAGGAATCAACAATAACAAGAAAGCTGAAAAATCTACAAAAATGTGGAAATTAAACAACAAACTCCTAAATAACCAATGAGTTGAAGAAGAAATTAAAAGGAAAAACATTTTAATCTCTAAACAAATGAAAATACAACATACCAAAATCTGTAGAATGCAGCAAAAACAATTCTGATAGAAAAGTTTATAGCAATAAATGCATATGTTAAGAAAATAGAAATATCTCAAATAAACAACATAACTTTATATCCCAATGAACTAGAAAAAGAACAAACTAAGCACAATGCTAGCAGAATGAAGGAAATAAAGATCAGAGCAGAAATAAATGAAATAGAGATCAGAAAAATAGTAGGAAAAAAAATCAATGACTCTAAGATCTGGCTACTTAAAAAGATAAACAAAATTGGCAAATTTTTAGCTAGACTAATTAAAGAAAAGTCAAAATTAAAGAGGAGATTTAAAAACCAATACTATAAAAATAAAGATTACAAGAGACTATTATGGACAATTATATGCCAACAAATTGAATAACCTAGAATATATGATTAAATTCCTAGAAACATACAATCTTCTATGACTGAATTTGGAAGAAATAGGAAATCTGAACAGATCAAAAAGCTCCTAACACAGAAAACCTCAGGACCAGATGTTTTCACTGGCAAACATTTACACCAAACATTTAAAAAAAAATTAACTCTCTAAAACAATGGAAAAAGGAAAAATTCTTCCAGACTCATTTTATGAGGCCAGCATTATCCTGATACCAAAGCCAGTTAAGGATACTAAAAGAAAACTATAGACCAATATTCCTGATGAATATAAATGCAAAAATTCTCAACAAAATATTTGCAAACTGAATCAAACAACACATTAAAAGCATTATATGCCATGAGGAAGTGGGATTTATTCCTGGGATATAAGGATGGTTAACCACACACAAATCACTAAATGTGATATACCACATTAATAATATGAAAGATAAAAATCATATGATCACAATAGGCGCAGAAAAAGCATTTGATGAAATACATCATCCTTTCATGATAAAAACCTCAACAAACGAGGTATAATAAAGAATATATATGACAAATTCACAGCTAACATTGTACTTACTGGTGAAAATTTTTCTGCTAAGATCAGAAACAAGACAAGGATACCTGTTCTGACTATTTTTATTCAATATAGTACTGGAAATCCTATCTAGAGCAATTAGCCAAGACACAGAAATAAAAGGCATCCAAACCAGAAAGAAAAAAAGTAAAACTGTCCTTATTTGTAGATGATATGATCTTATATATAGGAAACCCTAAAGATTCAACTAAAAAAAAAAAAAACCCTTGTTAAAATTAATCAATGAATTCAGTGAAGTTGCAGGATGTAAAATCAACATACAGAAATTAGCTGTATTTTAATACAGTAGCAACAAAACATCTGAAAGTGAAATAAACTATCGTATTCACAAGAGCATCAAAAGCAATAAATACTTAGAAATAAATTTACCTAAGGACGTGAAAGATCTGCACGATGAAATTTACAAGACTTTGATGAAAGAAATTGAAGAAGACACAAATAAATAGAAAGATATCCTGTGTTCATGGATTGGAAAAATTAAAATTGTCAAAATGTCCATACTACCCAAAACCATCTTTAGGTTAAATAAAATCCTAACAAAATTCCAATGGTATTGTTTCTCAGAAATAGAAAAAACAATCCTAAAATTTGTACGGAACCCCAAAAGACTCTGAATAGCCAAAGCAATCATAAGAAAGAAGAAAGCCAAAGACATCACACTTTCTGATTTCAAACTAAACTACAAGCTATAGTAATTAAAACAGTATTGCACTGGCATAAAAATTGACACATAGACCAATGGAACAGAATAGAAAGCCCAGAAATAAACACCCATAGTTATAGTCAACTAATATTGGACAAGAGAGCCATAAATGTTCAATGAAGAAACAATGATCTCTTCAATAAATGGTATTAGTATGACTGGATAACCTCGTGCAGAAAAATAAAATTGGATTTCTATCTTCCACCACTCATAAAAATTAACTCAAACGGACTAAAAACTTAAACTAAGACCTGAAACTGTAACACTCTTAGAAAAAACATAGAAAAGAAGCTCTTTGACATTGGTCTTGACAATGAGTTTTTAGATATGACACTAAAAGCACAAGCAACAAAAGCAAACATCAACAAGTGGGACTACATCAAACTAAAAAGCTTCTGCACAGCTTTTTCAATGAAATGAAAAGGCAACCTACAAAATAGAAGAATATATTTCCAACCATATATCATATAAGAATTAATACCCAAAATATAAAGAACCCATATAACTCAATAACAAAAAACAGAACAAAACAATCAATTTGATTTAAACATGAGCGGAAGAACTATATAAATATTTTCTAAAAACATATCCAAATGGGTGGCACATATATGAAAAGATGCTCATATCACTAATCATCAGGGAAATCAAATCAACACCACATGAGATATCACCTCACAACTGTTAGACTGGCTATCACCAAGAAAGAATAACAAACGTGAGCAAGGATGTGAAGAAAAGGAAATCCTCATGCACTGCTGGTGAGAATGAAATTTGTTTCAGCCACTATAGAAAATAGTATAGAGGTTGCTCAAAAAAACTAAAAATAAAACTATTATATGATCTAGCAATTCCACTCTCAGGTGTATATCCAAAGGAAATGGAAAAAAAAAAAAAGAATCTCTACTAGATATCTGCACTTTTATGCTTATTGTAGCATTATTTACAATAGCCAAGATATGGAAACGACCCAAGTGTCCATCAATGGGTGAATCAATAAAGAAGATATGGTATAGATGGAATACAATGGAATATTATTCACTTGTGAGAAAGAAGAAAATCCTGCCATTTCGGACAACATAGATGGACCTTTAAGGAATTCTGCTAAGTGAGATAAGTCAGACAGAGAAAAACAGAGTATGATATGACTTATATGTAAAATCTAAGAAATCTCAAACATAAAAACTAAGAGTAGAATGATTCTTACCAAGGGCTGAGGAGTAAGCAAATTGGAAAGATGTTGTTTAGGTTGCAAACTCGAAACCAGCAGATAAATAAGTCCTGGAGAGCTCATGCTTAGCATAGTGATTATAATACAACAATACTGTATTATGAACTTGAAAGTTGCTAACAAATAAACTTGAAAATTTTGTATTGTTCCCACAACCATAAAAGGATAATGAGACATGATAGAGGTATTAGCTAATGCTAATTTCATTGTAATATATAAATGTATCAAATCAACACTTTGTACACCTTAAACTTATATAATGTTATATGTCAGTATAATACCTCAATAAAAAAATAAATTAAAAAAAACCCACAAAGCTTAAATCCTTGGTTCTCACACTTTGACGTGTCAGGATCATTCAAAGAGTTTGTTAAAATATGGATTGCTGAGCCACACGCCCAAGTTTCCAGTTCCTGTGCCTAAGGAGTCTAGCATGAGCAGGGAAGGTCCGCACTTAGCACGGCCTCAGATGATCACATAGCAGGGCCTCCTGAGCCAGAGTACAATGATCCAGAGTCACAAAGACCCCAGGCTGACACACAGCTAGGATGTGCAAGGTCAGCCCACCCAGTTTTCTCCAGCTGGCATCCATACTGATTGCTCAGTGCCCATGTCCAATTGGTTGCTAAATATTTTTTATATTACCCATGTGCCTAGCTCTGAATAGTTCAGAGTGTGGTTTAAAAAGAGAGCTCCTAAAATGTGCAAGATCCTGGGAAAGGTATGAAAATTAGCTGCTAGATGGAGAATAACAGGCCTGCAGATTCTTTTGGCAGGAATGACAGGAACTTACAGCAGAGAGTTCAATAAAAATTCAGCATAAGTATGTTTATATGTTCTGTAAAGTAACTTCAAGCCATTTCAAATAAATATAAGCTCTTTGGTAAAAGTATTATCCTTGCTATAAGCTAAATCCCCAGGTCTCTCTTCCTATCAGGTTGCTATCCTTTAGCCCTTCCTGTAGAGACTTTCTATCAGCCTGGGGATCCGACAAGAAGAGTAGCCTCCATAGAAATAAGTGTGTACGAACCCTAATGAAAAATATGCAGTCCACTCCATGAACACCCAGACAACTCCAAGTCCTCCTCTCCATAAATATGCTGCTGCAGTAGAAGAATGCGTGTAAGGAAAGGGAAATTTATTCTCAATATGACAAAGTTTTAGTCCTGAATTGCCTAAGAAATTGTGGAATACTTTTACCTGTGAGTGTCTAGACAGAGTTTTTTCCTGCTCTCAGATGGAATTTGGACTTGAGACTGTAATTATTAGAAAGTACAACTATAATCTATGGCCATATTACCCTGAACAAGCTCTATCCCATCTGATCTCGGAAGCTAAGAAGGGTCAGGCCTGGTTAGTACTTGGATGGGACACCACCAAGGAAGACATGGTGCTGTAGGAATAATAAAAAAAGAAAGGACAGTTTTTTGCATACCTGACGTTGTGTCCCAGGTAAGTTACATTTACTGCTTAGTCTGGATATAGCAGAAGAATGACTTGATGAGAAAGCTTTCCTGGAACAAGTCGGACAGCATTTTCCACGATGGACTAAATTGGAGATGAAGTAGGTAATAAGTAACATGTAACATAGAAGAGAAGCTGAGAAGTTTAGGGCTTGGATTCTGGCATTTGGAATAAAAAGATAGGGTTTGACATAAGGGAACACTTGAAAAGGCTTGGATGAAAAAGAAAAGATAAAGAGGTATCAAAAGTATTCTGCAGTTTCACGCATGCCTAGCTAGAAGAGGCCATGAGGCCACTGAGCCCTTAACAGACTAGAACAGCTTTTTGAGACCATCCCACCTGATTGTGCATGGTCGGGTCTCCTAGCCAGAGGGGTTGGGAGGTTTGAGGGAATTTTTTTATTTTGAGTGTGTCTGACCTTGGATTAGAATAGAGTGTGTTGGGGATGACAACGTCACATTCAGTAGAAACAAGAATAGCAGCAAGATAAGAGGAAATAACAGGGGATGTCTCTGTAAATTTTGGCACAGAAGTGAGAGCCGACACCACAAGCTTCAGGAGAAGTGAAGCGAGACAAGTTAAGTAAAAGGGCACAGACTGAGCCGAAGCGATTGCCTATCAACATGACATATCTCATTTGGCTTTATTTTTCATTTGCTCTGTTTCCATACAAATTTTTTAAAAAGAAAACTGAATTGTTTTTGACCAAAATGATAGGGTTTGACATAAGGGGAACACTCAAATTTTAAATATGAACTTGTTCCAAATAAGAAATTTGGTCTAGAAGTAGCATTTTCATTGTTTTTATTTTTAAGACTTTTAAAAATAGGTGGGATGGTCTCAAAAAGCTGTTCTAGTCTGTTAAGGGCTCAGTGGCCTCATGGCCTCTTCTAGCTAGGCATGCGTGAAACTGCAGAATACTTTTATTTTTAAGACTTTTCATCTTATTATGCATTAACAAATATTACTCAGTGGTCACTAAAATTTTTCTTGAAAAGCTTTGGACAAAAGTTTAAGCATTAAATTTCTTAGGTAATATAGCCTGTGGGCTATTTTCTGAAACTGTAAAAACTATTTCTCCAGGTTTTATCTAGTAACTGCAGTGTTGTAGTTTTGATCAGTGAGACTTGTAAAGATTAATCTTATTGTCGTGGTTGGTTCCAACTAGTCCATGAAATACAATACTTTAGATGGCAAGTTCTGTGTCTATTTC
Organism: Pteropus medius; assembly: GCF_902729225.1. Classification (NCBI taxonomy): domain Eukaryota; kingdom Metazoa; phylum Chordata; class Mammalia; order Chiroptera; family Pteropodidae; genus Pteropus; species Pteropus medius. Next base: position 32,258,050 of record NW_024340849.1, on the reverse strand, counting down.
AACCATTACTAAAAACTTATAGGAAAATATTCTTATCCATTAACGAACCAGACATTTTGTTGGGAAATAAAAGAAACAGTCTATTCTAAACCACAAGAGTCTATTTCTTGAAAAAACACAAGCTTTTGTAAATAGGAATAGGTAAAAATTTTATTTTCATCTGAGGAAAATGTTAAATTTATATTTTGAAAATAATCAACTGTTTTACTTATATAAATGTAATGATACATGCTTTATATATCGGGTATTATCTGGTTTATAGAAATATTTGCAAAAAAAAAAAAAATTTTGTCATTTTCTCCGTATTAACTAAGCATCTGTTGTTTTAAAATGTCCAAAATAAAAATTTCTGTCTAAGCATACTTCAAAGTAAGTATTTCAAATAAGAATGATCATTAAGGAGAAATGAGATGTTTTCAACAGCAATACAGGAATAATAAGAATGTGTGCCACAGTTTCTCCTTGATTTTAAAGCTGTTTCTAGATGAACTAAATAATGATCAATAATAACATATAAGTGAAATATGCAATACTTATAACTCTAGTTTGCTGGTTCATTGCTTCCACAAACTTAGCTCAGTATTTACCTGTGTAATTGGTATTACTGAGAGCCTAATATGTGTACCAGGCACTTTTCAGTTCCTGCCTCTCAAGGAGCTTTCATTGTTGAACGGTATTTGTGAGCACACTTATTAGATAAATTCAGAAAATTTACTTTAAGTCAAGATTGATCAAATTATGAAAATGTCTATATTACCAAAGTAGAGGCATTTGTTCCTTTAAAAAAAATCTTTTCAATATTTTTTTATTTGGTTATTTCCCAAAGCACACATAGTGAACTGATCGCTTTTCATTTCCAAATAGTTGGTAATTTATGTTTTGGCTTTAACCCTTTTTTTTTTTAACCTAATTATCATAAAGCTCCAGAGGAAAAAAAATAAAAAGTAAAATTTGATAGACTTTCTGTTTTCTGGGCTTTTTCTTGTCAGTTTCTAATTTGACAAGAATTTTTTTCTGAAAAGAGTATTCAATGGCTAATGAATAATAAAAATTACTTTTGCACACCATTTACTTTAGTTTGTGAGAAGAAAATGGAAAGTGATGATATTTGATAACAGCATTACTCAGAATAGTCACCTCATTTTTAATAATCATAAAATACCTTCAGCGGTATAATATTCAGTAAAATACCCACTGTGAGGATTATTCCTGAAATTCAGACACACATATACCACACACACACACACACACACACACATACACACTCCTACAATCTACCCCACTACTCTGAACTCCGTTTGCCTTCTTCCATTATTTTACCAATGCCTGGTGAGAGAATACATAATAATTTAATATTTGCATAAATAAGCTTTATATGGGGAGTAAAATCTACCATAACATAGTGATCTAATGTAATCTAATAAAGACTTGAATTTGTCATCTCCTACAAATAGTGATAAGTTGGCATAAATGGCAGAAAGAGAATCATCATTACTTGAGTGTGTAAACAATAAAATATGCATGAATAATACACATGATAATTAAAAGAGACAGCAAAAATAAATAAAACATTAAATTCCAAAGTAGCATGGACACTTGAAACAATATACTTGGCATTACATGACAGACAAAATCGTTCTATTAAAATATATTTTAACAGTTGGTTAAGAACTGTAAATACTGAATTTAAATAGGATACACAGTGGAGCATCAGGTGCATTTAGTGTTTGCAAGTATTATAAATGATACGTAGAGATTTGACTGAAGATTATAAAATCTTTAGCTGAGCACAAGGTGTTGCTATGCACAAAGATGTCTTCTGAGCCCAAAGATGTTCGCCCCTTTAGGGAGTGGATGGATCTTCTCATCCCAGGGATGCATGTATAAGGGGTCCAAGCCGGAGAACTTTCTGGGCATATTTTCTGAAAAGAGTATATAAAGGAGAGAGATTTTTGTGTTTCCTGCGTATTCAAAAATTCACACATGTTTTATTAACAGAAACCTATATTAAGTTCAGCTGCAATATTTCTGGGTATTAATTCTCTGGAAAGTAATTTCTTCCCTTTTTTAGAATTTCCCAGTCTTCAACCTTTTGGAGATGAAGTATATTTAAGCCTAGTTCCATAGACAAAACTTGTCCCATTCCTTCTCTGTTCCTAAAGATCCATTTAGCAAACAAGTGAATTTCCAGTTGCTGTGCGAGTATAAAAAGCATATTAGATTGGAAAAGGATTCCAATTTGGTCAACTTTCTATTTCCTTCCAAACTTAACTCATATGTATTGCTGTCATATTTGTTCTGAGAGTTTGTGTATATTTCAGTTTAAACTCTGAATTTTAGCAGAAGTAGAAATACAGAAGGACCCTTACCTAAGAGAATTAACGGGAATGTGAACTGAAGATCAGTTGAAACCTCAAAATCCATTTCTGGGGGGAAAAAGTTACCATCTACTAAGAGCTTACTATATGCTAAGCTCTACACTGAGCACATTACATAGATCATCCTCTTTAACCTTCAAGACAATCTTATTAGCTTGGTAAAATTAGTACCCCTACATTACAGATGAGGTACTTGAGGCTTGGATACACTGAGTGACTTGCTTGAAGTTATACAACCAGTAAGTGGTAGAGCCTTGTTTGAACCTACGCAGGCTCTCCTTCCAGGGTTCTTAATCATTGGTGGTCTTAACCATTGACAGGCTGCCTTCAGATACATTTATTCTTTGGGCACATTAAAACTTTGGAGATTCTAGTAGAAAATAGAGGCTAATAATTGAAGGAAAGGAGTCTAACTATAGCATTTGGAATATTGTCATCCCCTCTTATCTGTGAGAATATGTTCCCCTGGGTGGATGCCTGAAACCACAAATAGTATCAAATCCTATATGTACTGTTTTTTTCCTATACATACATATAGTTAAGTTTAATTTATAAATTAAATTAAGACACAATAAGAGATTAACAACAACTAATAATAAAATAGAACAATTATAACAAGATACTAATAAAAGTTATGTGAATGTGGTCTCTCTCTCAAAATATCTTATTGTACTGTACTCTTATTGTGATTAAATGAGGTAATACAATATTTATGTGGTGAGATGATGTGAGGTGAGTGACACTGGCATCATGACTTAGCTTTAGGCTACTACACCGGCTACTTGAACATGAGCACTGTGAATGGAGTCAAGACAGTCAATCAGATAACCAAGATGGTTACTAAATGACTAATGAGTGGATATGTTGGACAAGAGGATGATTCACGTCTCGGGCAGGGCAAAGCTGGATGGCATTAGATTTCATCCCACTACTCAGAGTGGCTCACAATTTAAAACATGAATTGTTTATCTGGAATTTTCTATTTAATATTTTCAGTCTGTAGTTGGCTGCAGGTAATGAAAACCTCGGAAAGCAAAGCCATGGATAAGAGAGGACTACTGTATACTTTTAATTACTATATTATGATTTGTTCTGCAGAAACAGAGCGGAACTTACTTGAGTGATGAGGACACTTACAAACACTTCTTCGTAAACAGATGTGCAAAAAGGAGATCTCCACATTATATTATGCCCCATGGGCCTACTGAACTGATGGGTGAGCCTGCCTTTCTCATTTCTAAAACCCAAGTTACTAGAGTTGAAGTGGTACCTTTGGCCCATGCAGAGAAAATTATGTCCCAAAGCTGACTTTTTTTCTTTTTTGCTCATATTCTTCTTAATTATCATTCACTTCCTCATTTAAGCCCTATCTAAAGGAAAGACAGATGAAACGAAGTTTAAAGCTAAGCTATGCTTCTTTACGCCAACGTATATAAATTTGAAATAACTTCCCAAATAAGGATGTATTCAGTGTCACCACTATTCAACGATACACTGCTCCATTTCTCATTATTAAAGCCAAATCTGTCAAAATTATGAGTGTCTTTACCCTCCTTTTTTTTCTCTCAGTGTGTCCTTTCTTTCTCACAAGATTCTCTCTTTAACCCCAACAGAAGCACAAAGAAATCAAGTACCTTAAAACCTCATGTTCTTTTTACAAAGTATCACCAAAGTACCCCAGATTTCTTATTTTTAGTCTCATTTATTTTGTCATAGTTACTTGTCTTTTCACTGTTCTTTCCACGTATAATTTTATGTAAAAAGAAAAAAAAATATGTTCAAATATGGCAATATCTCTTTAAAACCCTCCACCAAACAACCAGCAAACCAGCTTAGCAAGTTTGCTGGGTGGGTTCTCATATGAATAATTAGCCCTGAGCAATGAAACTGTCCGGCAACACCTCCTCTTAAAATCTGTGATCTGTTTGAGACTGGAGGAGTCACAAGAGAGGTGCGTGTTTCATGGTGCATCTGAATATTCATCAGGGAAAGGGGATTCTTCCTTTGCTTTTTATGTGCGGACTTGGGAACCCTGGTGGTAGTCATGGCAATCGCACTGTATGGTGGTGAGGGATCCTCCGTTTGCATCCAGTAGGCCCACTGCCATCTCACCTTCTGTCAGTCAGAAAAGCCTACTTTCTTGTTTCTCAAACCCCACCTTCAAAAGCCAAAATTACATGACTCATTTATTTTGATATCATCAGAGTTTTGCTGACAACATGAAATTTTTGCCTGCCCTATGTTAACAGGTGTAATAATCCTCAGGTCATTAGACAGACAGATTCAGGCCTTGGGTAAGGGCCTAGAAATGAAATTTTAACACATTGTTTACTCCAGTCCCCCTTTCGCCCTTTTCTCAGGGTGGCTGTTAGGGAATCAGTGAATTGTATGACAAAAGATTGTATGGTGTCAGGACCTAGAAGTCACATCCAGTAATTCCATCAAAAGAGCCATAGACTCTAACTATGTATCCATAGTGACTGAAACTGTATCTTAAATAACAGACACACAAATAGATGAACTCAGTAATGGACATATTGGTCTATATACTGTGGAATATACTTGACTTTTTGATGAATATGCCAATGATTCAGTGATTTTATTCACATCAAAGGAGCAATCATTTGGGGGGAGTAGTTTTAGTAAATATGTTTTATTGTTCTTTCCACTGTTCTTTCACTTCTCTAGATAATAAATTCCTTGAGGCAAGAACAGTGTTATTGCACTTTCTGTATTTATCACAATACCTGAGGAGGTGACTGACACATTGGCAATCAATAAATACTATTTGGATGAATGACTTGAGTAGGTGACCATTTGAAAATAACACAGAGAAGTGCAGCTAGCTGCAAAGAAACCCAGGTTCTTATCTACATTCATTCATTGCTGATTTTGAAAAATTTCAAATCTTTTAAATGTACTAGGTCTTAATGTTTTAACATATAAAGAGCAGAGTGAATAAAGGTGCTCTCTAAAGTCATGTTCATTCATTCAACAATATTTAATGCAGAGTAAAAGACATTGTATTTCTGCACTGACTGAGTATATACAATGGGTGAATGGGTGGGAATAAAGAAGTAAAAAATCAGTGATTTCTAATGGTAATATCTGTTATGCAGCAGGTACAACAGGGGAAAGGGTTAAGAGTTAACTCCCCTGTGATGTTCTTTTTTTTTTTACTTCTCTTTTGTCTCTAAATAGGAATAACAGACTTTCTTGAAAGAAGGCCCTGACTATCAGAATCAACTGTAGAATGTTTTACAAATACAGGTTTTAAATGTTCCACAGGAGATTGTGGCAAACACCAGAGACACAGAACTGAAATCATGAAACCTTCAGTGTCTTCATTAGAGTTTCTGTGGAAATGCTAGTGTCTGCCAGGGTCAGCAGAGAATTTACATACATATAGGTGAATATATTATTGCATATTTATAATTACATATATAAATATAATTTGTATTTTTGTTGTCTCTAAATGTGAGACTGTAAGTAATTTTATTTTGAAAACCAAAGGTTCCCTGATTTCCTTACTGTCCTTAGTCAGTAATCCTACAGACTGACTTGCCTTCTAAAGTACCTAATCACATTAACTTTTATTCATTTCATAAACTCAAAGTATTATAACTCATTGATTCAGATAACTAACTTCCAATAGAATCTAGCAAATTGGAAACTAGACTTGGTCTGTGATCTCAGTAGGGTGTGAATACTACACAGTGGTCATTGTGGTTACCCAGGTAAGACTTTCTTATTTAAACTTGGCACATAAAGCCTGTTCATGAACAGCAGATGGGATCATTTGTTATTTTTAACACTGTACACCTGCCCAAGCAAGGCAAGACTGGGGAAATCCCACAAAACAGAACTGGCTTTCAAGGCCAGAAGCAGTGCTAAAATCACCCAACCACAGGGCGAAAACAGTTGAGATCACACTGTCCACTGAGTGGTGAACTCCAACAGCCTCCCTGGCTTGTTCGTTGGGCGTACTCTCCCCATATCAAGGAGACTGACCATGCAAAGTAGGTGTTTTCAGGGTACAAGAAAGCCCTCCAAGAATCCATCTAAAAGATATGGAGAAAGTATTTTCAACTCAAATGTATTTTTATACTACCAGTGCTTTACATTTGACATTTGTCAGAAAAGCCTTTTTTTCCCTCTCTTCCTTCCATTTTTTTCTTGGCTTTTGAAGAATATGGCATAGTAAAGATACTATAGGTGGGGGAGGGGCACTCCATTTGCACCAGAATGGAGCATGAAGATAAGGATTTGAGATTAGATATTCCACCATTCTGAACCTGGCTGTCTCTGTAATGTGGGGATGATATCCAACTCAGAGAGATTCTTCTGAGGGTTAAACAAGAAATAATTTAGATATAAAAATGCTCCATGAGATTCAAAGAATGGCACAATTAGAAGGCTTAATCAGCTATTGACCTTATTTTGCATATTGCACATGGACACACTTATCAGAGAGCCTAATAATAGCTTATTTGAAGTCAGCACCTGACTTTAAGATATGAGCTTTAGAAAAGAACTGGAAACAGAA